>NW_028227271.1:15360000-15907500 GCF_978045245.1 Mus caroli
CACAGGTGGGGACCAGCAGCAGCTGCGGGGCGGTTCCTGCGACCTGAGACTCATCCCGGGAGCACAGAGGAGGTGACTGTCGCCAGGGAGCAGACAGGGTTTGGCTCCTGAACCCTCTGGGCCAGGGGAAGGGGTCACATCTGCTATAGGGGGAAGGGCAAAGTCTCCCCTGGGCCTCAAGCTTCGTGATTAAGGAAGGCAGCCAGGAATACAACCTCAGGGCTTGAGGCCAGGTGAAACTTAGGAGTCTGATTTCTGCCTCAAGTTCCCAGGAGCTGAGCATCTGATAACCCCCTGCCGATACCCCACCACCCCAGCTTATTTCACTAGGGAAGGACCTCCAACTGCAGAGAGCTCACTCAGACACTCAGGGAAGCTGTGGGCTCACTTCTCTTCTTCATTGTTTACTCTGATTCTGATTCTTGATGGGTGACCCCGTGTGTGTGACCCCCATGGGGCTTTGCAAGCCTCTGAGCTTGGGCTTCCTGGCGATTCACATCTGGGTCCTCTGGTTTCCATACCTGAAGGAGTTAGGTCTCTTGCATCTGTGTATGTGCAGACCTGTGTCTATTCCCAGCAAGCTCGCCCTGCCTTTCCCAGATAATTCAGCCCTTCCTCTCTAGCATGCACTTGCGTGCGCGTGTACGGAGGCTAGACCTACATTCCCTCCGTGCTGTTTCCAGACCATCTCTCCTGCTCTGCTAATCTTTGCACCTGTCATTTTCCCTTTCACCCCACACGCTGACGAATAAGGCAGAGTGAGACCTACCACTATCTTTTAAAGACAAGGCCTCACTGTGAATCTCTGACTGGCATAAAACTAACCATGTAGACCTAGACAAATTTGGCGTGTTCCTTCTGCCTCTGGGTGCCGGGATTGCAGGCTCAACTCCCACCATGGCAGCCTGCTAGTTCAGACCTGGTGTTTGTCTTAGTCAGTGTTCTATTGCTGTGAAGAGACACCATGACCCAGGCAATTCTTATAAAAGAAAGCATTTAATTGGGGCTTGCTTAGAGTTTCAGAGGCTTAGTCCATTGTCCTCATGGTGGCATTCAGGCAGACATGGCAGCTGAGAGTTTTCCATCCAGAGCAGCAGGCAGCAGGGAGAGAGAGCCTCTGGACCTGGCTTGGGCTTTGAAACATCAAAGCCCTCCCCCCAGTGACACACTTCCTCCAACAAAGCCACACCTCCTAATCCTTCTCAAGTAGTGCCCTAATGACTAAGCATTCAAATTATAAGTTTTTAAGGTCACTCTTATTCAAACCACTACAATTTTAGTTTTTCTTGTTCTGTTCCTCCCATGTACATTTTAGAATCAGTTTATCTATGTTTTTGCTAAAGATCCTACTAGAGACAAGCATGGTGGTATACACATAGCACTTGGAAAGTGGAAGCAGGAGGCAGGAGAATTATGAGTTCAAGGCCAGCCTCACCTATATGTCAAAGTCCGGTCTAGCCTGAGCTACATGAGACCTGTATCTAAACAAACGAATCCTGCTCAATTGGTGTTATCTTGTGTTAGCAAAATGACTTAGTAGGTAGAGTGATCTGAGATCCATCTCCAAACCCACATATAGATGGGAGGAAGGAATTGACATCATGAAGTTGTTCCCTGACAGCCACATGGGCACCAAGGCACATGTACCCGCACACATGCATCATGCATACGCACTGTAAGCAATTTTTAGAAAAATCTTGCTGGAATTTTGACAGCTCTATGTTAAATATATAAATCACCCTTTTTGAGCATGTTTACTATTTTGCCTTCAAATCTCCTAAACTGTAGATTCCATTTGTGGAGGTTTTCTTTGATCTTTAAAACAAAACAAAACACCCAGCATTTTGTGGTTACCTAGGGCTCCCTTTTCCCTACAGTGGTCCTCAGCTTTCATAATGCTATCAACCTTTAATACAGTTCCTTATGTTGTGGTGACCCCTCAACCATAAAATTATTTTGTTGCTACTTTCTAACTACAATTTTGCTACTGTTATGAATCATAACATAAGCATCTGATGCTCAGGATATCTGATATGCAGGATCTGACAAGTGACCCTCAAAGAGGTCTCGACCCCCCAAGTTGAGAACTGCCGCTCCAACAAAAACCAACCACTTGTGCATTTGTGATGCATAAGGAGAAATGGCAGGAAGATACAGGGGACTTCCAGAATCAGAGCAATTCACAAAGATCAACAGTGTATCTAGACGCTAGCAGCCTAAAAGTGAAATTGAGAAAACAGTCCATTTTCACCACCATCAAAAACAATACAATACACTGAAGTAAGTGTTGGGACAGTAGAACAAGGTAGCAAGCTTCAACACAAAACCAAGTAACAAGCCTGGAGGTGGAGCTCTATAGAAAGCTCTGGATTTGTTCCCAGCACTGCGGAAAAACAGATAGAGTGGTGTGCTCCTACTATCCCAGTACTTAGAGAGGTGGACGGTCAGAAGTTCAAAGTCATCGTCAGGTATCAAGTTGGAGGCCAGCCTAGGCTACACAAAAACATAAAATGATGTTTATAAACAAACAAATAAATGCCACATAGCATTTCCAGATATTAAAATTCTAAATCAATGGAGAAACACCTCCAGGTACAAAATGTGAACAGGCGTCTCTATTTGTAGAAATTAGTAACCCGATCATAAAATTTATATGAAAATGCAAAAGGTGGATCCAATATATCCAAAACAATTTCAATAACAACAACAAAACAAGTTGGAGGACAGATGCTCTCTAATTTCAAAACTTACTCTAAAGCTGCAGTAATAAAGGCCTAACACACCGAAGAAGCATCTACAAACGCTCTGCTGATTTCTGACAAAGATACCAGGCAGATCTCAGCCTGGTCTATAGAGCCAGTTCCAGAATAGCCAGAGCAGCCGGGCGTGGTGGCTGGTGCATGCCTTTGATCCCAGTACTTGGGAGGCAGAGGCAGGAGAATTTCTGAGTTCGAGGCCAGCCTGGTCTACAGAGTGAGTTCCAGGACAGCCAGGACTACACAGAGAAACCCTGTCTAGAAAAACCAAACCAAAAAAAAAAAAAAAAAAAAAACAGAATAGCCAGAGCCACATACAGAAAAACCCTGCCTGGAAAAACAAACTTACAAAAAAATAAAAAGATGGGCTGGGCCTGGGCTGGTGAAATGGCTCAGTAGTTAAGAGCGCTGACTGCTCTTCCAAAGGTTCTGGGTTCAACTCCCAGCAACCACATGGTGAGGCTTGACAACCATCTATAATGGGATCTGATGCCCTCTTCTGATTTGACTCCTACATTTAAACAAACAAAGGAGTATCGTAGCAAGCTATGGAAACAGCAGGATGTGGAAACAGCAGAGCCTTTATAGCATGCTGATGGAAATTGTAATCAATTTCTTCAGACCTTAATAAACTTGCCATGTGACCCGGCAATTCTTGCCTTTTGCTGTTGTTTGTTGTCTTTTGTATCTACCTGAGAAAATGTGTGTCCACCCAAAGACCAATCCACAAATCTCTACCATAGCTGCATTCATCACAGCCAAAGTGTGCACCCCTCTGGAATCTGCTTCAGCTGTTGAAGAGACAAAGGGCCGGTTATCCTTTCACGGAAACATTGTGGCGAAAGTAACTATTGCTTCCACAGTGCAGGCAAACCTCAAAATGATCGCCTGTGAGAGCTGCCAGAGACTGAACTCAACAAGTTGTGAGACTCCATCTAAACGAAATGTCCAGAAAAGGCAAATCTATAAAGCGAGCAAGCAGGCTGACAGTGGGAAGAGGAAGTGACATCTGCAGGGTCTGAGAGCACTTGGAGGAGATGGGAATATTCTAAAACGAGATGTGGTGATGGATACGCAGCTAGATAAATTTACTAAAAGCATAGAATTGTGGGCGGACTTCTGAAACTGCTCAAAGCCGGTGGATTTTTATAGAATGTAAATCACACCCTAACGAAGTTGTTTTAAAAATACCTTTTGCAGATTTTATTAGGTTTCTATTTAATTCTCTGAACTGTTTAAAATGACTCAGAGTATTAGTTTAGGAAGAATTGGCTAAAAAAAAAAAAAAAAAAGTCAGCTAGCTGAAAGAAACAGAGGCTGCTCTGCCCTGAGCAGGCCTTAGCAGTTCAGCCTGTGACCACTGTTAACCATGCCCATTCTGTGTCTGGGCAAAGCCCATCCATAGTCGGGAATTCTCTCCAACCTGGCTTCTTGAAGCTGCCTTTCCGCGGACCTCGAGCTCCTCAAAGAAGAATCAAAGCACCTACAGGGACAGAGGGATGGGATCGCCTGAGAACCCAGCAGAAGACTGGAGCTGAGGTCGCTGGTGCATTGCAGAAAAAGGCAGGACAAGGAGGGTACACACCTAGGCCAGAAGGGTTGCAAACTAAGCTGGAGCTTCTGCCGCCCCAAATCTCTCGGCCAGCAGGGGGCGCTGCGACCAGTAACTCCGCAGTCTGGGTACCCGCCGTCCTGAAACTTGGGGTGGCCCCGTGGTAACCGGAGTGGGCAAATACGCGAAGTGACCTGGTGTCTTGACCATGTCCTCGTCAAGTCCTCCACTTTGCCTCAGTCTGAGCCACTCAATGCTCTCATGGCTTCAGGCTTGAGACACGACACTGGGGACTGGATGAAAGAGGACCACCGCCACCCACTATCCGGGTGCAGTATCTCATGCATCTGGCCAGCCTCGGGCTGGGGTGACCCGCAGACCCCGAAGGCAAAGGCTTTCAGCTTGTTTTTATCCACGAGGGCATCAGGTACAAGAAAGGCTGGAGTTGAAGATTGAACTGCGCCTACCGCCTAGAGTTGTGCAGGCTGTTGTTATTGCAGAACCAGCCAACTAGGGCTAAATGTAAGGAGCTAGGACCTGCGGGTCCCTCATACCACGCCCACAGGTGTCCTGGACAAAGGGTCACTTTTGTTGGTCCTCCTCCTTGGGGCCCATCCCTCTTCAGGCCCCATAGCAGGCTCAGGGTGCCCACAACCAATCTGGCCAGCAGAGTCAGGTACCTGCCAGAGGAGGAGGCAGGGTTCAGCTGACCACGTGATGGGGACACAATGTCCCAAAGGCTGGAGGACGATGGAGGGGGGAGCAGGGGAAGGCCAGCGGACCACAACCGGAATCCCTAGTCCCACCCAGTCCTAGAGGACTGCTGCACCAGGATAAGCAGTGTCCTCTTGCCCTAACCGGTCAGCACGGACCCAGCCTGCTCCCACACGTTTGTCCGTCCTCGGGTGTTTGGGGGAGGGCCCTCGCGGGTATGAGTATCATGGGGCAGGATCTTTCCCAGTCTGTGCAGCCTGCTGCTGCCTGGCTGGGTCAGTGTGACCTAATTCCCAAACCATCTGAACCTCATCTGCGCGCTCCCCCTCCCCCCCACCCCCGTCTTGGAGGACGGTGACATCTTCCTTCCTTTTTGCCTGTCCGGGTTCCTGAGGCTGGGCTGGGACTGTCCTTTCCACTTGACTTCGTTTCTGCTTTGAGGGTCTGACCTGTTGCCCACCCCAGCCCTGCTTCTCTGGTTGTCCTCCATAAACGTTCTCCCTCTGTCCCCTCCATCCCCCCCCCGCCCCCGTTCCTCTGTGTCTCTTCTATCTCTGTCTCTCTGTGTGTCTGTCTCTCTCTGTCTCATTCTCTCTTTCATACTCATACTCTCACACAGGCATATACACCACCGCCACACTCCTTGGGGGACACACCCTAGCTTTCCCTTGCTCTGGGTTCCTTGGAGGTAGGGCTTCTGACTGTCCAGGTCATGAAGTCCAGGATGCACAGTCCTGGATAGTCTTCAGACCTGCATCCCATGGGAAGACAAGATGGCTCAGAAGGTAGAAAAGCTTGCCGACAAGTGTGATGACCTGAGTGGGTGGAGCCTCAGGAGAGAACCAACTGCTGCCCTGACGTGTGTGCGTGTGTAAATGTAATAAAAGTTTTAAAAATAAAACCTGCATTACAAAGTCATCACTGGCCAACGCCACCTTAGGGATGCAACGTCATGTGACTATACTGTCCATCAGGGGTCAGGGGTCCCATCAAGTAGCCTGGCTAGAAGGACCAGGTGCACAGGGCCTCCTGGGATGATGGCCCCTCTGTGCCTTGCCTGTCTTCAGTTGGCTCCAGATCGCTCCTCTGTGGCCATCTTCTTTCTCCTACCAGCTCCCTGGCTAATCCCCAAGGAACTGCCTCCCAGGTCCTCCATAGGCTACTTTGCCCTTCGAGTGGGGGAGGCTGACTCACTGTGGCCGCAGGGTCACATGGAGGTGGGAGTGGGAAGGATATTCTAGTATGTGCAGCAGGCTGCACAGATACACACACACACACACACACACACATACAGCAGTTCACATACAGTCACACTGGGGTATACACGTACATATACTGAGAGACATACATGGAACCACAAATATAGGCACTCACAGAGACCCATTTTCATTGACATATGGACTCTTGGGCACAAACACACACACACTCAGACATTTATGCACTTGGCTTTTCACATGCACGCTGGCTTACACATACTTATATGCACACACTGGGCACATATACACACGTACAGAACACAAAGTTGCACGCATCTTTTTTGTGGGCTGATAGCTCCAGCTAGCATCCTTCACAGGAGGCTACTTCAGGGCCTGAACTGGAGTGAAGCCAACATTGAGTCCCAGGCCTTTTCAGGCCCAGGATTTGTGCTTAAGGTAGGCACTGCAGGAGCCCTGCCATGTGTGATCACTGAGCGACCTGCTCTGTCCCCATCACATACATCTCTCAGCAGCAGGACCCTGGCAGGAGAAGGCATCCCTGGGCCCTGTTCAGCCTGTGCTTCTGAGGTCAGTCTCCCTGTCCTTGGACTCTTTCCTCAGCTACCTCTAGTAGAACAGGCTATTCTACTGGCGCATTAGACCAACCAGGAAAAGGGTCCTACATTACATATGCCCAGTTTACTGAGATTTCAGAGCCCCACCTTTCTTTTCTCATTCCTTTAGGCCTAAGCTGTTCTTGGAGATGAGTGTGTGTGTGTGTGTGTGTGTGTGTGTGAGAGAGAGAGAGAGACAGAGACAGAGACAGAGACACAGTGACACAGAGATACAGAGACAGACAGAGAGACAGAGAAAGAGAGATTAGGTCTCGATTGCTAGACCAGGCTGGTCTTGGACTTAGAGTAAACTCACATTCCTGCCTCTGCCTCCCAAGTGCTAGGATTCCAGGCATATAACACGGTGACATAGGCCTGGTCTATTGTGCTCTCTCGTCAGCTGGTGTCCCTTCTCTGTCACATTGAAAAGCATGACACCTATTTGTGCCTCAGTCACTGCCCTTTGGCAGGGCCAAGTACTATGAGGGCTATTTGTTTCCCTCCCCAGTGGAAGGGAAAACGTAAGAGAGCCAACACAGGATGCAGGGACACAAGTGATAGTTAGTAGGTGGAGCCTCCAGGTGCCCTAAAGAGAGAAGCCTGACTGGCAGGTGAGTGTGTGGACTGAGCACCACAGGGCATTTCTACTCCCTGGCCCTCTCCATCACCCACCACAGGATAAGGAAAAGACCCAGTGACCCCATTGGGTGATCTGGTTAGCTTTCATTGTCAACTTGGCATAGTTTAGAATCATCTGAGTTAATATCACCGAGGGATTGGCCCGTTGAGACTGGCCTGTGGCTTTGTCTATGAGAAATGGTCTATGGTGATTGATGTGGGAGGGCTCAGTGTTATTTTTTTTTTTAAACAAAATCTCAATCAGATTTTACCAATGAAGACTTTGGAGCTACAAGTCCGCTCAAAGAGGTAGAGAAAGCACTCAGTTGAGACATCCAATCCCGGCAATCCCCTCTCTTTCAAACAACTTCCTTCAAACTCAGTGTCCCTCCCTTCAACTTCCTGTGTATCTCTCTGACTCCCTCTTACTTCGTAGGTTTTTTTTTCTTAACAATCCTATGTTCATCTCCTATCACCTAGTTGCTTCCTGTACCTCTTGATCTATGGCTGACTTTATTTAATCCTGTTTACAATATCCAAGCCAAAACTCTTGGATTAAAGTTGTGTGCCCAGGCTGAGCCACACCACAACGAATAGCAGGTTCTTCCATTAAACAATCCAATCTCAGGTGTGATTAAATAGCCTGCAACAGCTCAGCACACTGTAGGGGGTGCCATCCTGAGATAGGTGTGCCTGGACTGTTATTAGAAAACTAGCTGACCTAGGGGCTGGAGAGATGGCTCAGCGGTTAAGAGCACTGACTGCTCTTCTGAAGGTCCTGAGTTCAATTCCCAGCAACCACATGGTGACTCATGACCATCCGTCTATCCGTAATGAGATCTGATGCCCTCTTCTGGGTGTCTGAAGACAGCTAGTATACTTACATATAATAAATAAATAAATCTTTTTTAAAAAAAGAAAAGAAAAGAAAGCTAGCTGACCTAGAGTCTCTGAGTAAGCTAGAGAGAACTTGCCAGCACAGAACATCCCTCCATGGGTTCTGCTGGAAGTGCCTGTTGCAGCTCCTTCCCTGATTCCAACTTCCCTCCATGGATCATGACCTGGAAGTGCAACACCTAAACGTTGCTTTGGGTTAGAATGTTTTAGCACAGCCACAGAAAGGAACCTAAAACGCTGGGTTCAATCAAAGCAACAACCCCTGCCAGGCCTTGTCCGCTCTCTAGGTTCTAGGACCCAACACGCCTGCTGCTCAGAAAACCTGGAACACATTCCCAAGCCTGCCCAAGGCCTGTGGTGAACAGTGCAGACAGCTATTCTGCCATATCTAGCCTGAGGCCTTATAACCACCACCTTTCTTCTCGTGCTCCGTTTATTACTAGAGTGGCCAGTGAGGTGGGGTCTCTGGCCACAAGGATGAAGGGAAGAGAAACTGTAGCCTCTCTCAGGAAAACTGTAACTGTTTTTTCTTCTTCAGGGCAGCGGTCATATGCCAGTCTTCTAACCAGGGCCTCAGAATGAAGTCAAATCTTTCAGAGCTGTCTGTGTAGACCACGGGACCTTGGGACTGTTCTGGTGTAGCCTCGATCAAAGGTTGAGCCAAGGCTGTCCCCTGTCTCCTCACTTCCCACCTCCCCACCCCACCCCACCCCGGACACCATGTTAATGAAAGACCAGTTAGCAACTGGGCTGGGCAGGGCTGGTGGCTCCCACCAGCAGAGTGGTCAGCAGGGGCCAGAGGCCAGATCACAGCCAGTTACTATCTCTGAGCCTCTTACTGGGAAGGAGGCATCCAATCATGCTGCCCTGGGGGCACCTGGTAGTTAGGTAGAAGCCCTGTGCTGAGATCTGAGCCAGCTTGGGAGTTATGACTTAGGTAGTTAAAGTCTTCCTGAGCCTCAGTTTCCCCACCGGGTTCATGCAGTGTCAGACAGAAGTGGCCCACTGCAAGGAGCAGGGAACTCCTTTGGCTTATTCAGGAGGAAGCCTCTACCCTACCACTGCTAAGATTAGCATCCCACCCCCAAATAAACCCCCTTCCTCCCTTAAATTGCTTTGGATTAGAGTGGGGTTTGTTGTTTGTTTGTTTGTTTGTTTGTTTGTTTGTTTTGTTTTTCTAGACAGGGTTTCTCTGTATAGCCCTGACTGTCCTGGAACTCACTCTGTAGACCAGGCTGGCCTTGAACTCAGAAATCCACCTGCCTCTGCCTTCCAAGTGCTGGGAGTAAAGGAGTGTGCCCCCATGCCCGGCTCTGGGTTAGAGTGTTTTAACACAGCAACAGAAAGGAAAGTAGAACACGGGTCTGGTCTGGTTTCTAGTCGCTAGGATCCAATATACCTGCTGTCCAGAGATGCTTTCCTGAAGGTGTATGGTCAGGGAGAGGGGCAGTAGTCCATGCTGGAGGGGCAGCCCCTGCCACAACCTGCCACAGGGCAACAAAAAAAAATGGGTCCGTTGTGTAATCAAAGCTTGGGGTTTCACTAAGGCTGTCTGGCAGCCATGTGTAGCCACCCCTACAGAGGTTCCTGTGGAAAGAGCAATGGAGCTGCTGAGAAATCCGGGGCAGAGTTCAGGGATGAGCAAGGTCTGACCTCGTGTCTAACTCATTGCTCTGTGCTCAGGAGCCAGAGCTGCTTGATATTTTCCCTGCCACTCACCCTGGACTTGGGACTAGCAACGTCCTCTACTGCCTTCTCCAAACCCCTCCTGGGGCTGTGCCCAGACTCTAGCTACTCAATAGCTATTTGTGGAGAGCCCTGCTCGTCTGTCCAGCAAGGCCACCAATCAACAACACCCTCTTCCTCAGATTCTCTCCTCCTGGGACCCCAGTGCGGTACCACTGACAGGCGTGGGTAGCTTGCCAGAGGCTGAGCTCCTGTTGTCACCACAGACAAAGCCTGTGACAGTGGATTGAATGGGTGAACCTCCAGGTCCTCAACTCCTGCCTGCTCAGTCCTTGCTTGTTTGTCTGGGGGCTCTCGGGCCTCTGCCTCAGACAACCTTTTCAGACCAGGTGTGAACTACACAGTGTGTCTCTCTGGAATGCCTTCTCTCCTGCTAGGACACTTGGAGACCAGGCTCTGTCCTCCTCAGGAAGAACAGGCAGGCTCACAAGGTCTCCAGGCACTACTTCCCTTTGGCACTGAAGCAAGACTAAGACTTCATTTCTGGAGCTACCTTGGAGACCATGCATGTTCCTGCCTCCCCCTATGAGAAGTTATCCTGGCTTTGAGCCCAATAGATGAGGAAGCAGATCACAAAAGGGCAGAAAGAGCATCCTTGTGACCAAATTTCACCCCCTCAAGGGCACCCCAGTGGTCTTGCTGTGACCTGGTTGGGGCTTTAATGATGTTCAAACTAACCACCCTTCGTAAGCTGCTAAGCATCATGTAGGCTCAGCTGGCAGAACTGACTGGTCCTAAGGATGTCCTGTTGTTTGTTTGTTTCTCTGTGTGGTCCTAGCTGTCCTAGAACTTTCTCTGCAGACCAGGCTGACCTCAAACACAGACATCCACCTGCCTCTGCCTCCCTAGTGCTGGCATTAAAAGTGTGCTCCACCACCACCAGGTCCTAAGGATATATTTAAATCAGTCATATTGGTTGAGAGTTTTAAGATATGTAGCTTTAAGGACCTAGTCCCATGGAAAATCATCTGAGCCACCAGACAATGCTAAGAAGGTCCAGCCTGGGTAGTTCAGGGAGGTTGGGGAGCCCAGAGCCTGGTAATTTTCCTAGTGGGAGAAAGGCAGATTGAGGAGGAAGAAAGTCAGGAAGCTATAGTCTAGGCAGGAGTCTTAGGGAGTCATTTAAGATAGTCTGTTCTTTCTCCTCCAGCTCCAAAGCTATTGCATGACCAACAGTGCAGTCTCAGGAAGGACTGGGGTCTAGCCAATAACTGCAGGCCCGTCCTGGTCCTGAGGAATTCACTGTACCAGGTCTTAGACCCTGTAGATTGATAAATTATCTCTGCCAGTGAGATGAGCCAATTCAAGCCAAATTAAAGTATACAGGCAGGTTTATTGGGGGCAGCTCTCCGGTGAGTTCACTGACCACACGGGAGAGGGGGGTCAGTCAAGTCACCATGAAAAGGGAGTCCAAGGAGAAGGGGAAAAGAGAGAGAGAGAGAGAGAGAGAGAGAGAGAGAGAGAGAGAGAGAGAGAGAGAACGTGTGTGCAGAGAGAGAGGGGGAGAGAGAGAAGAGAATGGAAACCAAAATGTCTAGATTATATATTGAACCTCTGGGGAGAGGAAGAGCAAGATGTGCCAGCCATGCCCTTTAACAGCTAGGGAATGAGGGATCCTGGGAGAACCTGAAGGTCAGGTCCAGTCCACTTTAGTGTGTAAACTAGGCACCTCAGCTCCTGGGTCTGAAACCCAACACAGACGGATTCTGTCTCAACAGAAGAGGATCCTGTAAGTATCAGGAGCCTGAGCTGCCACTGACCTTGGCCCTCCACAGAGCCTCCTATATTAAAGGGGAGGACAGGACAGCTGGGGAGGATATATATTAGAGGCCTGTGAGTTTCAGACGACCACCTGGCGTGCCCCACAGCTAGAAGTGTAGTGGAAACACATGGATCATCTCTTGGCCCCAAAGGGGCCAAGGGGTTGCTACTCTCATGGAGGTTGTCCAGGCAAACTAGGAGAGGTTCTATCTATGGGGAACGGACATCCACAGCCAGATGTCTAGGCCTCAGCCAATGAGTTGGGCTCTGCTTTATTTTCTCCCCGGAGAGAAGCCAGACCTCACTCAAGGTCTCTACAGTCCAGAAAGCAGGGGCTCAAGTCCATTGCAGCATGTGAGTCACAGAGATCCTGATAGAGCCTAAGTGTGGGAATGTGCTGGAGACACCAGACTGAGAGCCTGAGGGCTGGGCTGGGCTCTGAATCTCTCACTGTACTTTGTACATCAACAAGTCTGGAGCAGCCAGAACTGTAGCAGGCCAGGCTTCCTGGACAGCACGTCCACAGGGACTAGGGGTCCTGTTTGGATCTGGAATGGCTCCCTTCTGTTTAAAGGGCCCTAACCTTTGGCTCTATTAGGGAGGGAGGTGGTTGGACCCCCCAGGAGGTGGAGCTTATGTGAGGAAGTTAGGTCACACCGTGGTGGGGGTGTGTGTGTGGGGGGGGTTGCTTGAGGGGATTTTGAGACTTCAGCCCATCCTGTCTCTCTGGCTTCCTGGCTACCACAAAGTAAACAGGAGTTACCTACTCCTCACCAATATGTAGGTATCTCACCACAGTGGTCCCAAAAGCAGCGGGGCAAATAATTAGGGGGCAAGCCCTCTAGTACTTTGTACTGGAAACCAAAACAACCTTTCAGCCGGTCTGTTTATCAGGTACTGTGTCACTGTGATGGAAAGCTGAGTAACATTCCTGGCATTCCACCTCTGGAACTCTGCCTGTCCAGGATCTGGGAGTGAGCCCTGGAGAGTTCTCAGAATTTCACTGGGGGTGTGGCCCGGCTGCCAGGAAAAGCCCCACAGGCCCTGCACCCTAGGATCTTTCTGTTGTTGTGTGGGGTAGTGCTCAGGGCTTACCAGACCTAAATCACTTTTTGGATCCTGTGGGGTTGTGTTCAAGCACCAACCAGCGCCCCTCCCCCTCCCCTTGGCTTGTCTGTCATCTTTGTGCCGGTACATTGGAGCATCAGCCGAGAATACTGTGCTGTCACCCAGGGACCTGGCACTGGTCCTCAGCGGCTCTCAATGGGTGAAGGCATGGTAGTGGACAGTCACTTTAGACTACGCTGGGGTGACATGGGTACCCCTGTGTCCCCTACCTCTACCTGTGCCCACAGCTTCAGCATCTTTTGAACTTGCCAAGTAGTCACTTGTGCCTGCTCCACCACTCTAGCACTCCTGCATAGCCTGCTGTGCACTCTGGACGCCCTGGCCTCTAAGAAGAGCCTGGAGGCAGTGTTCTGTGGATTTGCTGAACTTGCTAGCTCCCCAGATCAGAGCTCTGTCCTCCAGGCCCTTGTCCAGATTCAAACACTGTGGAGGTCGTGATACAAGGCCGTGGCATTGGGAATTTCACGACTGCCATCTGCCTCAACTCCCCTTCGTGAAGCTGGAAGACAACTAGGAACGTGCTCTGCCAGTGGTGCTGGCATGTTCCAAGGTCAGTGTGTTGCTCTTTTGTGCACACCCACCATGGAGGGGGCCTCCCTAGGAAGTCTGCTCCCTTCTTGATCTCTGCAGCTCCCATCAGCACCACCCTCTCGGAGCACTGATGCCTGGCTGTGAGGGCTTTCGGAGGCTCAAAACTATCCTGTTCAATCTCTCCTCTCCTCAGACTGCCCAGATTTAAGTTCCTGGTAGCATGGAAGATCTGTCTCTTAAGGCTTCAAGTTCAGGACCCCGAACAGCTCAGGGGGTCAGCACATGGATGGATGCTGAAGGCTAGGGCCACAGTCTTTTGGCCCCACGGCTCCCAGGAGAGAGACAGATGGTGGGCTTAGCATCCTCAGGCAGCAAATAGAGGACCCAGTATCACAAGACCCAACCTATCTCCTTGGAGCCATTAAGCCATGGAGATGCCTGCCTCTCTTTGCAAGGCTGAGAGCTTGGTCCTCCTAGCCTCACTCACTACTGGCTTGGGAGAAACCTGTAGCCAGGCTATCCCACCCCTACCAGCTCTCACCCCCATCTGCTCCAGAGGGCATGCTAGTGCCTTATCTTTCACTTCACTTTCCAAAACTCCCTGCTTCTCAATCTCCTGGCCTGCTGTGCTGCCTGAGACCCAACAGGTGGTACCCAGTGGTCTCAAGACTGGGCACTGTCCACCAGTGACCTACTTTCGCAGCTGGGCGTGGCTGATGGCTTGCTCCTCCCACAAGATGGAGCCAGGGTTCAATCACTTCCGACTGAACATCAGCACACCATCTTGCACTCAACCCCCTTCCCTACTCTTCCAAGTACTGTCTATTCTACCTCACTTGTTCTAACACCTCCACGAGAAACAGACTTCCACTCTTCCTAAGGGCAGTTGCCCCACCCCAAGACTCCTAATGAACCAGTCTTCTAGCTCGGAGTAGAAAAAAAGGTGGTAGCCGGGCAGTGGTGGTGCATGCCTTTAAATCCTAGCACTTGGGAGGCAGAGGCAGGTGGATTTCTGAGTTCAAGGCCAGCCTGGTCTACAAAGTGAGTTCCAGGACAGCCAGGGCTACACTGAGAAAACCTGTCTCAAAAAAAAAAAAAAAGGTGGTAAGGAGGGACTAGGAAGAAACACCCTCTGGCTAATTCATGGCACTGGCCTGGTGAAAGCTTATCTCCACCCCTCCCCACTCTCCCCATCACCCACTTGACAGAAATTTAACAGAAACCTGGAAGACTACCCAGGGCCCCAGTCCAATAAACAGAAGTTATCCATTATATACCAAAACATTTAATTGAAATACCTGTATAAAAAATATGATCTTCAGACATTTCACACTTTTGAACTTATACAACCCCACCCCTGATGCCTAGTCACACCAGGGTCACAGAAACACAGCTGCTAAAATAAATTAAGGGCTTGAGACTCTGTCCCCCAACCCCAGCTTTCAGAGCCAGCAAGCAGACTGTACAAGGTCAATAATTTAAACCCCTCCCCAGTGCAGAGTGCCCAGGGTGACAGGGTCTCCCACTCCCCTTAAATTAGCCACTGTACAAATGCTTCCTCCCGCAAACACGGGGGTTGGGAAACTCCTCCAGGTGCAGGAATTAGGATGGGGGGTCTGTGGACTCCACAGCCACATTTGACTTCCTCAACACCCCAGGGGCCTGGAGAAGGTAACGGTTGCTTGGAGGAGCCTCAGCAAATAAATTAAACAATAAATAGCCCCAGCAGGGCGGGGGCGCCCTCCAGGGTGATCACACCATAAATAAGAGACCGTGGTGGCACGCTTAGGTTGCGTGCGGAGCTGTGCCGTGCCGGGGAGGCAGACGGGCAGCAGTGGCCCAGCGTTGCATTGCTTGTGCAGACATGCCCAGATGAACACCAGGAGACTGGAGGGTTGGAGGTGGGCACCACAGGGTGCTCCATGTCAAACACACTCTGTCAGGAAGGCTGCCTCCTGAGATGGAGCAGCAGGGTCGGGGTCTCTGGTTCAAGTATCCACCCAGGGCAGGAGACCTTGCTTAGCCCGCAGCCATCTTTGGACAGAAGAGCTCAAGAAAACACAGGCCCTGTGGAGCAGCGTTCAAAAAGGCACTCAAAGCAAAGGAAACAGGCCCGGTGCCGAGAGCAAAGGTCACCAGGGGTCAGAGGTCACTGCTTTTGCAGCAGACATCCCAGGCAGAAAGTGTTCATTCTGGGAGAGCGCTGGCTAGGCCGAGCCCAGGCCCCTTCTCCTCCTCACAAGCTCTCACTGCTGGAAGTGGTACTGGCTCCGTCATCAGTATCCAGGGCACAAAGCCGAAGGTCACAGTTCTCTGGAACGCTCCCCTCTGTCCCCAGCATCCAGGGGTGGGCAGCAATTTGGTCCAGGGAGGGCCTCTCTGAGGGCCGCAGGGAGAGACACCACTCAATAAGCTGCTGGCACTCTGCAGAGAGAACAGGGGTCAGAGTCCTGCTACAACACTGCCCTGCTCCCAACACGGCCCCAGCCAGGTTCTACAACACACCTGGGGAGACCCTCCTCCGGAAAAAGAGCCTGCCGCGCAAGATCTCCTCGTCCTGCTCAAAGGGAATGTCCCCACACACCATGTCGTAGAGCAGTACACCCAGAGACCACACAGTGGCAGACCGCCCGTGATATCGGTGATATCGGATCCACTCTGGGGGACTGTACACCCGGGTGCCTGAGGGAAGAATCGGGATTAGGCACACATCAGGATATATACACACTGAGGGTAAACACACTGAACAACGGGCCTTCATTAGCTCTCAGCCAGCCTCCATCGGGGCCTCTGAGAATCTTGCTTGTCATCACCCTGGAAAAACCCCAACACAGCAGCAGGCGGGGCTCAGGAAAGGAGGGACATGGAGGGCAGGGGAGGAACAGGAGTGAAGGGGAGGTGAAGGCCCACCCCCAACAGGCCCCGAGGCAGGAGCGCTGTCACATGAGCTCCGGCTCCAGTTTCACAACAAACAGATACAACGTAAGCCACAGGGAACCAGGCCTGGTGTTCTAGCTCCTCCCGCCCCGGCTCGCCTTGCTCAGCTCTGCAAGGCTCGGAAAGGGGAGGAGAGGAGCTAAGGAAGAGGAGGGGCGGGAGAGATGGGAGGAGGGAGGAGGGAGGAGAGGAGTGGGGGAGACCCGGCTTCCCCGCGCTCCGCAATGCGGGGATTTCTACTGCGGCGCCCCCGCGCTCCGCACGCACGCACGCACGCAAGGGAGGCCCGCGAGCGCCCTCCCCGGCACAGGGAGGGGCCACGGCGCCGAGGCGGCTGGCAGGGACCCTGCGTCACGCGCGTATCGCGGGTCTCCCTGGCTGCCACCCACCGTCCCCAGACCCTGCGCCCTCACACCGCAGAGGGCTACCCCGGTGTCCCCAGTCGCCCCCACCCCTTCCGTAAGCCAGGCGTGGCGCGTGGCCGCCTAACAGTCGCCGGAACGCCGCACCACCTGCTCACCATCAAAGTCAGTGTAGACCGTGTCCTTGAGCACCGCGCCCGAGCCGAAGTCAATGAGCTTCAGCTCGCCCGAGCGCAGGTCCACCAGCAGGTTCTCGTCCTTGATGTCGCGGTGCACGACCCCACAATTGTGGCAGTGCCGCACAGCGGCAAGCACCTGCGCGAAGAAGCGACGCGCCAGTGGCTCGTCCAGGGCGCCTCGTTCAGTGATGAAGTCGAAGAGGTCCTGTGCCGGCTCGGGTCGCTCCAGCACCAACAAGAAGCCGTCGGGCCGCTCGAACCAGTCCAGCAAGCGGATGACGCCGCGCGCGCCGCCCGCCGCGCCCACCTTGCGCAGCAGCACCACCTCCAGGGGCACGGCCACTCCACCCTGGGGGACAAGGCGGTCATCGGACAAAGCCAAGGCAACCCGCACCCGCACGCCCCGCACCCTCACGCCCCGCTCCCGCATACTTACGAGACTGCCCCACTCGGTCACCCGCTCCTTCACCACGTGCTTCACGGCCACCTGCGGGGAAAAGAGGGGGCGACACGCGAGCGGTCAGACGGGCGGCTGAGCGTGGCGATCGTCCACGCGGGTGCGCCCGGAGCCACGACTCACCGGGAGTCCGTCGGCGATGCGGCTGCCCGCGTAGACCGTGCCGAAGCCGCCGCTGCCCAGCACGGCGCCCACCTGGTACACCTTCTCGAAGCTCTCCTTGTCCGCCTTGGCTATGGGACAAACAATCGGGTTGATGATGACCCAAAGCCACCCCCCGGCCCCCGCCCAGGCCCCCTCCCTGGTCCCCACACATACCTGGCTGTAGGATCTTCACCGGGAGGTGGTCCACGCCGCCAGGCCCGCAGAGGTGCGCCAGGGAGCCGAACTTGGACAGCAGCATCGCGGGTGGCCTCGCGTGCGGTGCCGCCTCTGACCCGTCCGGCAAGGACGCGGGAGGGCGGTCTTCCTGACCGCAGACAGCGCGGCGGATCCCACGGCCCCGAGGCCGAGCGCTCAGCGGGGCAGCCGCGCGGCGCAGTTGCCCGGTGGCCGCGCGGAAGCGCGTAGACGGCAGCTGGCCGAGCAGCTCACACGCCCCGGCCGCCTCGCCCCGGGGTTTTGGACCACGGAGACGTGTATCCCTCCGCGGAGGCGGGGCCGCCTGAAGCTCCGCCTCCTTCCGCCCGAGGCTCGCTTTGCGGTGTGGCTGTTTTGAGTCTCGCAGGGCGGTGCTGGGGAAGCCGGACGCTCCCTGTCGTTTCACCAAGGGCTGGTGGCGCGCGGGGACGGCGACCCGTCCGGACTAGCTTGCCGTAGTAGAGTCGCGGAGGTGCACGGCGTTCCGCGGCTTTCACGGAGCTCTCACCCGCCCTGCGCACGCGCGGCTCGCGCGCGGGTGGCGGCCCCCTTATGTCTCCGGCAGCGCGGGCGGGGCCGCATAAGCCAGTGAAAATCGAGGTTTTGAAAGGACACGGGGACTCAGCCAATGACAGCGTAGGGCGGGGCCTTCCGAGCCTCGCCCCCCAGGCCGCACCGAGGAAGGTCACTCTCCGGCTCCGCGAGTTACGCGTGTTGTTCCCTCGTTCCTCGTGGGCGTTTGTGGCTGGGGGAGTGCGAGGAGTCGGCCCCCTCAGAGAAGCGGAAGTCCGGGAGGACAGTCGTGCGGCCCTGAGGCCTACGCTGACACTAGCTCCGTGTGCGTCACCCGCTGCTCGCGCGCCACGATGCGCACGTGGCTGGGCGACAGAGAAAGCATTGCCCTCAGACCCCTCATCCCAGCCTCAGCTCCCTGGAGCACACCTTGAGTGTTCGCCCATCAGCTAGGCTGGAAAACATGCTCCTAGCTGGGTACTTATGAGAGCCTCCTAACCCCCTAGATCCTCCCTCCTGGGAACTTGTCCCTCTGCTCTAAGGCCACCTGACAAAGTGTCCCTTTAGCTGCTCACAACTACCAAAGGTCCTTTGTTGATGGCTATTATGCCCATAGTTCCGTCCTGAGCAGCTCAAGTAGACACAGCCTACAGCAGTCTCCCTGTGTCCATTTTACCTATACCTTAAGACACCAGTGAAATTAGACTCAACTGTTGTTGACCCTTGGCTAAGTCACTGGCCCAAGAGCAACCCAGGACTTGGAGTTGTCATCTGTCATAGCTGGGTGAGAATGAGTTGAGAGCCATTGCTCCCTGGACTTCACCTTGATGTCTAAACGATTCAACTGTCGTTCCTGAACTGCTACTACTTAGGGGATCTGGAGCCTGGCTTCCCACTGGCTTATCAGTTGTTCTCCACTGACACCACAATCCACACTTTCTCTCCCTGGAACCTTTCTGAGGCACCTACTGCCTTGACACAATTTGGGGCCCACCTGGTTTCCTCAACCCCTTTCTGACTTTGTGGCCTAGACCCTCAACAGTCTGGACACACTCAGGCCCTCAGAATAGGTCTCAGGTTCTTGGAGCTCTGTCTGGCTGTCTCCTAACATGTTTTCCAGGAGCTGACCACATCTGCCAAGAACAAAGCTTTCAGTACCAGCTATCAGTAGGGTTTACAGGGTACCTGCTCAGGTGTGGGGGAGGGACGGGGGTTGTCTGCCTGCGAGTGCTTTCAAAGGACCAACTAAGAACCCAACAGGACCTGTGCTCCTCCTGGCCAGGACAATCTGGTTATATTGGACCCCAGTCCTTTGGGAGAGGGAGGGAGGGGTGCTTGAGAACTGTCTAGGTGGATAGTAAATTCAATGGTGAAGAATGGATGGGTTTCCCTGGTGTCTCCCTAGAGACCCCCCACACCCAGCATGTGACCAGGCTGGCCTCAAACCCACAGAGATCCTCCTGCCTCTGCCTCCCCAGTTCTGGGATTAAAAGTGTGTACCAGCACCAACCGGCTCCCAAGTGATTTTCTTTTTTTTTTTTTTTTTTTTTCTCTCCGGTTTGTTTGTTTTTTGAGACAGGGTCTCTTTGTGTTGTCCTGGAACTTGCTCTGTAGACCAGGCTGACCTTGAACTCAGTGATCCACCAGCCCTTTCCCTCCTTAGTGCTGGGATTAAAGATGTGCTCCACCGCCACCTGGTTCCCAAGTGAATTTCTAAGCTGGTTCACTCCAGATCATCCTGGCCTTCACCCTGGCTAGTTCCTCTTGAAGTTAGCCTTGGGAGACCAGGACCAGAAAGGATCTCCCTATCCTTGGTCCCTAAACTTCTGAGGGATGCTCCTGGCACCTTGAATCTTCCCATACTAACTTACCTTATGGCGCTGTCACTCATAGCTCCTCTCCCCTCCCTTCCATGGTAGGCTGGGACCCCTTCATGGTACTAGAGGGCTTGGGGGGGGGGAGGGCTCTGTGGAACAGGAAGCTCCCTTCTCCTCAGGTGGGGGTTTATCTTTATTGGGTTGTAGATCAATTACTCTGTGAACCTCTGTGTGTGTTGAGGACCCCAAACCTACTAAGCTCCGTGATGTTATCAGAATAGGCCATGGCTTCCCCTCCAACCCCCCGCCCAGGAATCATACATCCAACATATGGGGTCTTGTCATATTCCATCTGGCCTGAAGAAAGATCTGGTAAGAGGTTTTATCTAAACAGCTACCCATGTATCTGTTCCGGACAGGCATTCGGAAATCCCTGTGTCCCCAAATAATCCTGCCCCACCCCCTACCAGCAATGGGCATAACCTACCCTATCAGCCTATTAATTAGGTTATCAATAGATAACCTCTGGTGGGGCCTGTCTGTGGAGCCTATTCCCTATTTGCATGGGAGTCTGGACTGAATCTGAAACCCAGGGCTTCTGGCCCTTGTCTACCTGCCCTATCCCCGCTCCCAGCCTGTTAGAAGGTGGACCTCAGGCCATCCCTGCTCCACAGGTTTCAACACCTGTAACCAGTTCCTACACTGGGTACCAGTCCTCCGCCTGTTTTTTCCCTGGTTCTTGGAAAGCCCAACCAGTAAGCCTTAAAAATAGCTCTGGCCCTCACAGGTCAGTGATCCCATAGGCAGCAGAGCTGGAGATCTCCTACAGAAGAGAATGGTCCTGCTGCAGATGCCCATGCCCTGTTGCTTGCCTTCCCTCCACTCAAAGGATGCTCTGGGTCCTGATGAATGTGGCCTTAGAAGAGCATGTATCCCGCCTGTCTGCCTTCCCGTCTTAACCAGGGGTTACTCAAGGAGAGGGCTGCTGCTGGAGCAGGATCGCTTCCACCAGAGGGTCACTTGCTCACCACCACCACCACCCTCCAAGCCACCCTGCTGTCCCCATCTACATGCAGCCTTGGAAACAGCTGTTCCTGCCCTGCAGTGGGTACAGAGAACGCACAGCCAGCCCCACCAGGTCACTCTGTCCTGATGGTGGGAGGGGCTGTGTTGTTGCTGTGGTGACAAGAGCCAGGCTGTCCTTTTCCTGGTAGAAAAGGAGAGATGATGGATTGGAGGATGGTCAGGGCCTCAGAGTACATACACACACACACACACACACACACAAAAGCACACATGCACACGCATGCACACACGCGCACACATGCGCACACACGCGCGCACACACATAGAGAGAGAGAGAGAGAGAGAGTCATATTACTTACAAACCTAGTCACAAACAAGTAACTGTCCTTAAAACAACACGCCACACACAGACCCACAAAAACACAATTCAAACACTCTACAGACCTTCAGTATTACAGGGGAGGGCAAGATGGGGTACCTCCCACAGTCTTCCCAAGCTGCTTGCCCTGGTGCCCTCAGACTCCCTTGAGTCTTCATCTCCTGGCAGATCTCATCTACATCCAGTGCTCTTGCCTATGCAGACGGCAAAGCCTGTGCCCAATTGCCCCCTAGGTAGGCCCAGGGTCTTCTGGACCCCAGGCTGGGCTTTGATGTCTCTCCAGCCTGAGAGTCTCCTTGCTTACCTTTTGTTTACCACACAGACCCATGGGTCTCTTCTCTCTTACCTCCTTCTCATCAACTTATTGTCTCCAGTCCCCAGCCTCATTCCCCTCCAAATATCTTTGGCCATCAGGGTCAGTTCTTCCTACAAGCAGTTCCTACTGGACCCTGAGCCACCTCTGACTTGGCTCCCACTGTAAGAGGCGATGACCCAAATGAGCAGGCCCCTCCTTAGCCCCCATAGGACAGCCTGGCAGTATCCCAGAAGGTACACCTGGCACTGGTCTCACACCCCTGGCCCTGGCCCTGGCCCTGGCCCTGGCCCTGGCCCTGGCCCTGGCCCTGGCCCTGGCCCTGGCCCTGGCCCTGGCCCTGGCCCCAGATCTAGGCTTGGTGTAGTGCCAGGTCAACCTCTCCCTGGCCTGGCTCTGGCTAACTGATTAGCTAACAGGCCCCGGTGCCCACCCTTTCAGACTTGTACAGAGCCAGGCCCCCAGACTGGCTTGAAGCAGAGCTCTCAGTTTAAGGCAGGCAGTTTTGAGGCCCTTTCCCCTCCTGCCTCCACACTCCTTGGCAAACCTCTCCTGAATGGGAAGAGGAGCCAGAGAAGCCAGCCAGGATTTTGCAACATTTTGCCAAAGGCGTCCCTGGGTTGGAAAGACCCAACAGGATCAGAAATATAACAGCAGCCTGCATGAACTCTGGCCCAGCCACTGTGACTGCCTCTTCCAACCTTGTCCCAGATGCTGACAGACACCATCTACTGCCCAGGGGACCCTTGCCTGTCTTAAACCCTCAGCCCAAGTCCATCTATTGTTGACAAATTGCAGCTCCCCCTTTGCATGGCTCTTGCAGCCGCTGAGGCGTATTTACTCATGTTCTACTCTAACCAGGGTATACACTCAAGCATACCCAACTGACCCCAGGCCCCTGAACTCAGCATTAAAAAGACCCTGAAGAATAACAAAGAAGATGCCATGAGTATCTAGGCCTAAACCAGGTCTTCAACGTCACTGAATGCTTTCTGGCATCCCTCAAAACAGTCCACACTCTCTCCTCTGGTAAACCTTGAATAATGGTAATGATGGTGGGTATGGTGACATCAGCCCACCCCATCTGGATCCAGCTGCCCAGAGAACTTCAGCCACATTGGCCCCAAAAGAGTCCATTTGAGCTGGGGCTATGGACTCATGTGGCAGAGTGGTCCGGGCAGGCTCCAGAAAGACTGGGCTGAGTGCTCTCCTTCTCCCAAGGCTCTGGCCTTAAACCCAGCTGCTTATACCATCTATACCAAGTTTGCCTCCATCCCCACCCTAGCTTCAACCTCGCTCTAGCTCACCTCTGAGGACCACAGAACCTCAGCTTGTGTATCACAGCCCAGGACCCACCCGGTACTCAGGCCTCACCACTGCCATGTAGTTGCAGCTTCCCGTGTATATAGAGCGGGATGATGATGGCTGGTAAATACCTGTGAAATTCTGTCTGCAGTGAGTGCCTGGTGGGCACATGGCCTGAAATTTCATCACCAGTGCCTCAGAGCTTCCTATGTGGGTTGGCTTATGGTGAGACCCATCCCTGCCTTCCAAAAGCTCCACCATACCAGGGATCCCTTTGCGCCAAATCCAGCTAGGCATGTGGTAGGGTTAGAGTCTCCGTTCCCACTCTTCCTACTTCTGCCCATCCGTACAGACAGGTAAGATTTTAGACTACCCCTCCCCCACAACTCCTAGTGGAAGGCTTCATACTCCAGGGATGCAGAGGGACCAGGAGAAATGTCCAGCTCAAGTGTGATCTCGGCAACGGAGATGCACGTTTAGTGAGCACATGCTGCATGTCTGTCAGCTTGGCATCCTCACATGCCCCAAGTCAGGACTCTGTTGTCCCTGGCTTCTTCCTACTCTCATGTGGTCAAAGAGAACAGCAGTCGTTGCTGGGACAAAGACGTTGGGGTCCAGGGGAAGCCTGTGGGCAGCAGCTGGCTCCATGGAGCTCACAGACAGGAGTGTTCCTGACAGGCATGACCTCTGTCCACAAATAGATGGAACCAGGAGAGAAGCAGGCAGGACAGATGACTGCTTCAGGTCTGACAGGAGTCAACTCCTCTCTGACAGCCCTGGGCAGTACCCACACAGCATGGAGCTGGAAAGCCTTGGTACCCAGTCTCTGTGGACTACCTTTAATTACTCAGAAAGAGAAGTGGATTTGGTAAGTCCCCCCTACCTGGGTATGGGGGGCAGGGTGGGGCAGCCTGTGTCAAGCCTGTGTACTTGAGGAAGAAGTACAGGCTCAAGTTCTGCTCACAGAAAACGAACTAGAGCCAGGCGTTGTTAAGCACGCCTTTAATCCCAACACTCGGGAGGCAGAGGCAGGTAGATTTCTGAGTTCGAGGCCAGCCTGGTCTACAAAGTGAGTTCCAGGACAGCCAGGACTATACAGAGAAACCCTGTCTCAAAAACAAAACAAAACAAAACAAAAAAGAAAACGAACTAGAAAAGCGTGTTTTCACAGTGCTTAGCGCCTGGAAGTACATGCTGATACACCGGATTGACAGGAGCCTGCCCTCGCTGCTTCTCCTTTCACACCTGCTGGATTGGACCCAGGCCTGCAGGCAGGGTCAGGATCCTGGAAGCCACAGGGTGTATACAAAGCCAGCCAGGCTGGGGCTGGACTTGAGGACTAGGCCACAAAGCTAATGCTCCCTCTGGCTGTGTCCTGTCGCTCTTTCTACCCTACCCTCTGTCGAAAACCCTCTCATCTGGCTCCTGGGTGTCCACCGAGCCAGGCACTAATAGGCACCAGGAATATTCAAATCCCAGGATGCAGCAGGAACAGAAATCAGGGTGTTAGTGTCCATACCATAATACAAGCAGCTACAAGGGGTGATGAACTCAAACTGGGGGGGTCCCTCTTCTGGAACCCTATGACCCTCCCATGCCCTTCCCAGGCAGTTCTAGGTGAAGAACCAGGAGGGTCAGGAATGCCTAAGGGCCACGGGGCAGGGATGCTAAAACCCTGAGACAGACAGTCCGTTGAGTCTACTCTGGAACCTAGTTGTATGAGAGTCCAGAGAGACCTGCTGAGGCCAGAGAAAGACCTTGCCCTGTCCCTATCTCTGGGCAAGGTTTCACAAACCCGTCCTGACCCCCAGGGCTCTGAGGTCTGGGCAGGGCATCCAGTTCAGAAGTGGCTAAGCTTTGTTCCGACCACAAGACCACTTCCTTGTTCCTAGGAAATGCCAGGGATAGCAGTGGGGGAGGGAGGGCGCGCTGGTCTGTACGTAGGTTGAGTTGGCTTCCACAGAGGCAGTGCTTCACTCTTGGCCCACTTACTACCATCTCCCAGTGATTGCTCTTGCTTTCCCTCCCCCTCCCCCCCGAAAGTAGAGTGCACTGGTCCCCTCCGCCACCCTCCCCAAAAGTAGAGTGCACTGGGGCATCCTGATGCAAGTGAGGTGCCCAGTTCTCCAGAGCCCAGGCAGAAGAGTCCAATCTGTCCTGGAGGACACCCAACAATGTCCCAAGGGCTAGCCAGTCCGGATCAGAACCCGAGAAGCAATGTGCTTAGTGTGCATTGGCTCCCAGATGGACACTAGGCTGTAGGCACTATAGGCAGCACCCCATGTATTTTCATTGTTTGTGGAGTTCACGAACCTTCCGGCTTTTTTTTTCCCTGAGCCCCGCCCTCCAATCTGGAGAGACCTACACGTCACAACTATCTCAGTGGCACAATGCCCCTGGGCACAGCTTTCTGCCTTTTAGTTTTATCCCCCCTCTCAGGAAGAAGTCTTGGAAAACTTGACTTGGGATGGTCACAGGCTATCCATTGTCTGGGGCCTGGGGAGCTGAGATCCAGATGAGGCAGCTGAGTTCTCTTGGAATAAAGCAGGGCTTCATCATCACCCATTAGGGGACCCTCCTCACAGTATTCAGGTTCCTGGCTCTGGTCCTGTGCAAAGCTGTAAAGGAGACCTGGCTTGGGGCTTGAGATAGGATGGGATGGGTACCCTGAAATAGAAAGCTAGGGCTGGAGGATCCCCCGGACACAAATGAACCCCCTTACTCCCCTCCTCACCCCATTAGTAGTCAGAGTGCACAGGAAACCCAGCGTCTGAGTCAGCACACAGGATGGAAGGAATGGGAAGAATTCTAGGCTTTCACTCTTTGGCTGGGTTCCCACCCCGAGAACCTTCCCATCCCCCACCCCCACCTCCGCTCTACCACCCCTGCCCCACTCTGCTTAGTAGCCTTAGTAGCCTACAGTCCCCAAACCCTTCTCCACTGGAATCCCCTCCTGCTCCTACTGTCTCTTCTGACCTTGGAAATTATTGAATTCACACTGGCTCCTTGGGGCTGTGGATGCCAGGCCACAGCCTGGCACAAGAAAACCCTGTCCATAGTCCATCTGCCTGTGTCAGCATTGGCCTCCCAGGCCTAGCCAGCCACTCTCACTGTCCATACATAGCCCTGCTTGGCTTCCCAAGCCTAGGCTGCAGAGCTGAGCTATGTTGGGGGTACCAGGGATCCAGAGCCAGCTGACCATACAGAGCCTACCCATGCGTGCCTCCTGCCTCACACCTGACCATCCTGCCCTCTGAACACACCTCCTTTTCTGAGCACATCCTGCTGTCCTTGGGCTAGGGAAAGGTCAGACTCAGCCAGGCCTGCAGTCCAGTAGAGGAAAGGGAGGGAAAGGGTTGGGGGATGAAAGTTCATGGGATGGGGGCTGAAGCTGGGGTGGGGTGGGGTGGAGGGACAATCAGATAACCCACTAAGCCTTTCAGCCAGGACCAAGCTAAAGTGCTGATGTCATCCAAAAGTCTGTGGTCTAGTCCTTTTGATTTTTTTTTGTTTTTTGTTTTTTTTTCGAGACGGGGGGGGGGGGTGGTTTCTCTGTATAGCCCTGGCTATCCTGGAACTCACTTTGTAGACCAGGCTGGCCTCAAACTCAGAAATCCGCCTGCCTCTGCCTCCGGTCTAGTCCTTTTGAAAGATTCAGGGACAAAGTTATGGCTCTGAGTTTCCCCCAACCAGGTTCAGGCTTGCGTTGTGCAAGGAAGAAGGAGACGAGAAGAGCTCCGGGTTCCTGAGGACCTAGTGGGGCTAGGGGCATGAAATCTCTTGCCCATTGTCCTAGAAGTCCAGCCAGCCACTGTTGCTAACCCCATCTGAGCACAGGTATACATCTACTAAGTAATGGTAGATCCGTGGTCTAATTGGGGGTAGGAGATGCCCAGAGAGGAGGCTAGCTTTCTGGCCCCTTGGGGAAAGAACTGACAACCTAAGCAGGTAGGATAAGTCCAGAATCCATTCCAAGGAGAATATGTGCAAAGGAGATCACTACTGGTCCCTGACCCGCTCCTCTGTCTTTGCTTTCTTCAGGTCCTGGTCCCAGCCACACCCTTGCCTGGGTGTTCTCAGAGTGGCTTTAGCTTTCCTTGGCGGCTGTGGGAGGGGAGCTGCTGACTCGTAGTTTCTGGGACGCAGTTTTAGGGTTTCGACCCGGCCCTGGTAACCCGCCCAAATGAACAAGTTGGCTGATCTGGGACCCTAGATGGAGGCTGTCCCAGGGGCAGCAGCCAAAAGATCATCCACTTGGTTCCCATCCAGCCTGATTGTAGGCTCTAGTACTCAGCCGGCCCTCATCTGATTTACCTGCACCCCTATTCCCAAGGCCCACTACTGCCCTGTAACCAAGGGTCCTTCTCAGCCTTATCTGTCTCTGGAGGTCTTTGGCATGGGAGACTCCTACTCACTGAATCCCTGTTGCCTGAGGAGGAAAGGCAATGATTGGGCCTCCAGTTCCCAGCTGTTGAATGGGTTTGCTGGGAGCTCCATCCACCTGGTATGACTAAGAGGAAACCTTTAGTGTCCATGAGCGGATCCTGATCTGTTCTGTCGTCTCGGCTCTTCCCAGCATACAGAATTACCTTTCACCCCCAGGACCTAGCTTGATGCTCCCGCATATCCTCGGACCACAGCCAGGGCTTTGTCTCTTTGTCTCTTCTAGCAGCCCTAAAGCCCAGCTAGGTAAGCTCCAGCAGCCCGAGATAGGGGGTGAACTGTATTGGGATGGCCTGGAGGTTATGGGAGTTGGCTCAGGCCTTGGTGGGGTCCTCCAGGTCTTGAATTCCTATTCAAGGGAATAGGCTAGCAGGTGGGAGTGAGGAAAGGTCAGCAGCGCTTATACATTCAGGACCCGTAGACAAGTTCTGCTCCACTTTGATATCTTCTTGATTATTGTTTATAGGTAGGGAAACTGAGGCTTGAGAAAGTAAAATGGCTGGCCCCAAGGTGGCCATAGGGGAACTGGGTATATAATCATACTTGGACTTAGAACTAGGCTCATGGAGGCTGTCCTGGAGGAGGTCCCTGTGGCAGGGGCTGCTACTGATCAAGTAAGAAAGGGTGCCCAGGAGCTTGGGACAAAGGTTGGTTGGGATGGTTTGATAGAGGCGAAGGGACCTCAGCCAGGTCTTTTCTTCTGAAATCTCGCTTGGCGGAGGTAATTTAGTGACCTGTCCAAGCCAATGTGGAACCACTTAGGGGCTCCCAGGCAAGGCCAGAAGGAAGCCAACCTGGCCAGTGGGGTCAAAGGGATGAGGAGCAGGGCAGCTGTCAGACCAGCCCTGCCGCAGCTAGCTCAAGGGCTTAGCGTGTCAACTGGCTGCTCAGGGACTGAGGTTAGGATGAGCACAGGCTGAGATGGGGCTGGAGACCGAAGTCTTTCAACACCCAGGCACCCGATCCAGGTTTGGCCTCCCGGCGAGGTTTGGCTTTTCCCAGCTTTGCCATGTCCTTTGTGCTTCTGACCTATGAAGATGGGTGGAGCGTGCCTTTGGGTGCTGTCCAGCCCACCTATTCCTCTCTCTATCTTAGCCTCCAAGGCTCAACTGTACCTGTTCTGCCACTCCCAGCTGAGCCAACACCCCCAGCAGGTGGCCACCTGATGTAGGTAATGCCCATGACGCACAAGCAGCAGCTTCTGTCCTGTCTGCCTCCTGGCTGGGCCCCAGTGCACACATCCACGTGAGCAAGCAAGAAAGCAAAGGCGCAAACACACACACACACACACACACACACACACACACACACACACAGCTGCACCAGTCAGACCGGTTCTGCATCATCAACCCTCAACCTCTATAAAGTTCACACTGGTATAGTATCCACACTGCAAGCACACTGAGTCCCTATACCCACAATGTCCCAGCCCCCAGCACATGCCCTACGTGATACCCAGCCTCAGGTTAGTTTTCTGACTGGTAAGCCAGGTAGTGCTGCTTAACCCAAGGATTTTGTGAGGCTTGGCATGAGGAGACACTCTGCAGCTGAATAGAGCCTATCTCCAGCATGGAGGAGGAGTATGGAGACATCCTCCCCCCAGCCCTCAATCCCTCCACACATGTGGCTGAGCTGGCAACCACTCACCAGCTGTTTCCCAACCTACCTCACAAGGGTCTCTTGGAGACACGGGGGATGGTAGCTGGGCTTTGCCTCACTGAGTACAGCCCACCGGGTTTAGGAAGAGGCTGTCACAGCCCTTGTGTGTGGAGCAGGCTGGCAGGGCAGCAACCTCAGGCGACCCCCCCAGCTGGCAGTTGATAGTTCATTCCTTAGCTGTGGGTTAGCTGACTGGCTACTCAGTTACCAACCTTGATGTTCCCCAGGCCAGATTCACAGCAGCCCAGCTTTTCCATTCCTTAGGGCTGACAGGATCACATTCCCATCTCTGGGATCACCCTGAGGGAGGCTCTGGGGATACAGAGGGGATGGGTTTGTGCTTGTGGATGGGACCTGTGTGAGCCTGGAGCGAGTGAGCCAGCATCAGGATGTGTATCATGTGTGTGTCATGACCTGTGTGGACTTGGGGCCACCAGGTGGGGATGTTGATGGAAGGGCAGTGGGTAGCGTGGGAGGGGGTGGCAAAGAGAGGGACGTGGGGTGTGGGTATAGGTAGGAGGTCTCAGGGCATTAAGTGCGGACAGATGCTTAGTGCTGGCAAGGTGATACAAATGCGTGCTGAGAAGAGAGAGGGCTGTGGACAGTGCTGAGGGGTCACAGGGCAGAGATGGAGGTGGAGCACCATGGAGGGGCCAGTGGGGCCAGACTAGCCAGGATGGTTGGGGACACAATGGGCCCTTGTCCCATGCCGGGCTCCAGGCGCCCTGAGCAAACACACACCCTGTTCCCTCTGCACACTGTGTCCCCAACTGGCCGTGGCTCAGGGCCAGCAGGGAAAGTAGCCTGGTCAGGACACGTGCCGAGCTTGTCCCTGTGGCTTCCACAGAGTCCTCTACATAGCACGCAGGAGGAGTCCCTTGTGTCGGGTGCTCCCCACAGCCTCTCTGCTGCCTCGGGCATTTCCGGAGCCCTATGGAAGTGGGGTCTTGCACTTCCACTTTATCCTGGTTGTCCCTTCTGGCCCCGGGGATCCAGCTGCAGCCATGTGCTGTCTCTGGATGCTATGCTTGTGATAGAAGCCAAACTTGTCAGGGCTGGCTCCAATCCCTGCTGAGGCCCCTCCTGGGTACTGGCTCTCTTTGGACAGTGACTAGCTTCAGCAATAGGTCTGCCAGACATCCTGCCCACACCCAACTCTCCCATGGCCTGGCCCTGATCTGCTCTAAGACAGGGTGGCTGGGTCCCCAACATGCACTCTAAAGGTCCCTGGCCAGGAGTGGAAGTCAGGAAGGACAAGATGGAGCCGTCCCACAGAGGCCTGAGGAGTGGTCCCTTGTTGAGTTTCTAAATGAGGCAGGGAGTGGTACAGTGCTAATGTGACAAATGGCTGCTTCCAGGATCTGGAGCTAGGAAAGACGCTCCAGAGTCACTTATATTTCTTGTCACTCCTCTAGCAGCCGTAGAAGCAACCTCCACAATGCTAGACATCTGAGACACCTGGATACCTGCTGACATAGTACCTTCAGTGGGACCAGAGACAATGGGAGAGACAAACTCTAAAAGAAAGGGCACATGCTGAAGGGTCTCCTGTGACAGCACAGGCTGAGACTTCTACCAAGGAACTCCAAGTACCCCCAAGCACAGGATGCTAACGGCTAGAGTCTGGACAGGGACGCTTCATGAGACAAGGTCTGTGTAGCCATATGTACTGGACAACTCCGCCATTCCGGGTCCTAGAGCTGCTGTAGATGACCTGGTGGGGGCTGGTGCTACAGGTACTTGCTCTGTAAGCCTGATGATCTGGGTGTGGTACCTGAAGCCCACAATGGAAGGAGAGAACCCTCTTCCAAAAGTTGTTCGCTACGTTCCATACATATGTCGTGGTGTGTGTGAGCTCTCAGTTAAATACATATCACACACACACATACATACACACACTAAATTAATTAAAAACAACAACAAGGGCTGGTGAGATGGCTCAGCAGGTAAGAGCACCCGACTGCTCTTCCAAAGGTCCTGAGTTCAAGTCCCAGCAACCACATGGTGGCTCACAACCATCCGTAACGAGATCTGACTCCCTCTTCTGGAGTGTCTGAAGACAGCTACAGTGTACTTACATATAATAAATAAATAAATCTTTAAAAACAACAACAACAATAACAAACATCTGGTGAAATGATCTGGGCAGCTTCCCAAAGAGCCATGTGCCTGGCTACTGGGAAGTCACTAAGGACTCCCCCCAGGATAGGTTTCTGGAAGGACAGACAGTTTAAAGCTTCTCCTTGGGACAGGATCAACCACTTGCCCTTCCCCACATCAGGTGCCTAGGTTCTTCTGGGGGCAGGACAGTATGCACTTGGTATTCGGCTGGGTCCACAAGATGGCAAGAGTGGGCCTGCCCCCAGCCAGTGTCCCCATGCCCATCCACCCTGGTCCTATATGATTCTTGGTTCAGAGTATTGGCATGGGGTCCAGAACTGGCTGGGTACAGGCTCCCGAGCCAACTTGGCCACCAAAACAATGTGCCCCACTCTTGAAGGACGGGAAGCCTAAAGCCCTGCTCCTTTCCCTCTTGGTGTTAGGATGTCATGTGGTCATGCTGAGGACTGGGTAGGGCAGTAACCAGGATAGACACGGAGGCTGCTACAGCCTCACATCCTGGTGGGCAGGACCAAGCCCAGGCCAGGCACAGGACAAACTGGGGACCCTCTGGTAAAGGGATGTCCCTCAGCTGTTATCTACTACAGGAGAGGGACTCTTGATGTAACAGGCCTATATCTCACCTGGGCTAGACAACAGTGACCCTGGGCGGGGGTTGGGGTTTGGGGGTTGTCAGGGCCATAGGAGGCATGGCAACAAGTCCTTGTGCATATTTATATGGAGGTGAGATGTATCCCACAGGCTCACAACACTCACCTGCATCCAGTCAAGGCTCAATTTAGAGCCACCCTGAGCCTGGCCATTCATATTAAGTACCTCTGCCTGCCAGAGACCTGTACCCACATACTGCCAGTCCCCAAACCTTCATTCCTGTCATTCTGCTTCAGCGGAAGGTCAGCCATGTACCCACAGTCAGGGTCTAGACTCTCCTGGGTCCCAGAATGTCTCCTCACCTGAAGGTCAGTTGGGAGGGCCTGGGCCTGGCTCCTTGAGGACAAGGAGAGTCAACATCCCAGGCCCAGGAAGAGCACTACCAAGCACCTCATCTTGGTACTGTTAGAGTCTGTTAGGGGCTGTTAGGGTCTTCTAACCAGGGCAGTACTCCTGGCAATGTAATCCATCTGCTTTCCCCATGGCCCTGGCCTTGAGCTCACAGAGATCCACATACACTTGCCTTCTCAGTGCTGGAATTCAAGGTATGTGAGCCACGATGCTTGGCCATGCCCTATCCTGTGGACGTGGGGCTAAGGGCAGGGGAGTGGACTCTAAACAAGTCCCAGGCCTCCTCCTTCTGAGATGCAGAAGACAGGAGAGTGTGAGCGATAGCCAACCCGGAAAGGCTTTAGGTACGAGTCAAGCTTGAAGACAGAGATCTGAAGAAACCTGCTTGCTTAAAGGTAACTGAGGAGGGCCCGAGAAGGTGGGGTAAGTGAGGTGGAGCCCCCAAGTTCTGGTCTCTGGGCTTTTGAGCTTTGAGCTCCAAGTCCATAGCAACAGAAGTGGACAAAGATATCACTAAGAATGTATACACTGGGGCTAGGGTGTTTGTTGCTAGGTGGCTGAGAGCTTGCTAGCGTTCACACAGACTTCAGTTCTATCTCTAGCACCAAAGAAACACACATGCTTAAACCATTCAATGTCCCAGGTCATCAGAATGAGCCAGGGGTGTGAGCTGCCTAGCAAGCCTGCCCTACAAGAAGGGTAGGTGTTAAGGGGTCCCTGACTTTCTTCTATGGTTCGCGGCCTTTACCCACTGTACCCACACATTTCTCCAGGTCACTTTGGCCACCTCTCCCCCAAGGAACCAGATTCAAGCTTGCACAGGGCACAGCAGGCAACCCCCCACCTCATCCTGTTTCCCAACACGCGGCATCTAGTCTCTCTTCCCAGCTTTGGTTGTATGGGGCTAGTGATATTGCTCGCTAGAAACTCATAGTTCCCAAACTCAAGATTCCCTTGTTCAAGAATTAGGGGGAAATTGGTGTGGTAGGTACTAAAATGCAGATTTCCCTTTTTCTTTTCAATGGTTTTAAATTGCCGTGATATTTTTCTGTCATATAATATTAGTCTAAATCAGTGGTTTTCAACCTTCCTAATGCTGTGAGCCTTTTTAAAATTCACTTTATACCCCAAACACTGCCCCCATCCCTGGGGTCACTTCCTCCCACAATCCCTCTCCTCTTCTCTAAGAAGGTGGAGGTGCCCCCTGGGTATCACCCCCCACCCTGACTCATCAAGTCTCTGCAGGGTTAGGCACATCCTCTCCCACTGAAGCCAGACAAGGCAGCCCAGCTGGAAGAACATATCCCACAGGCAGGCAACAGTTTGGGGGATAGCTCCTGCTTCAGTTAGGGACCCACATGAAGACCAAGTTACACATCTGTTCTACAGTGCGGAGGGGCCTAGGTCTAGCCCATGTGTGCTCTCTGGTTAGTGCTTCAGTCTCTGAGAGCCCTAAGGGTCCAGGTGAGTTGACTCTGTTGCCTATCCTAAAACTTGTGCTTCTCCCACCTCCGGAGTAAATGGCAGATTTTCAGTAGCTGTGCACGATGACTGCTGGGCTCTTGTGGCTCCATCTCCGTGCGTGTCTAGTTCTGAGCAGGCTGCTGCAGGCGTTGCTCTTTTGTTTTGACTGCAGTAATACATAAATAGATCAAGGTCGCTTTTTTACGTTTATTGAGTCTACGGTTCGTGTCGCCTGGCACATTCACAACACAACCGGCACCACCATCTTCCCACTAGAGAACCTCAGATTCTGTGCCGATTTCACAACTCCTGGCCCCAACCCTAGCTGCCACAACTACCACTGTGCTTTATGTCTTCATGAATATGATTGCTCCAGGGACCTCACGTGACCAGAACCCCCAATATTTTCCATTCGCATCTAGCTTCTCTGACTACGCCCAGATCCACGGATCACTTACTACAGTTTTCTTCCTTTTCAAGGCTCATCCACCCATACACCCTGAACGTTGGGTTGCTTCCATGCTTTTTTTTTTTTTTTCAGCAAAATCCCAAATGTTCTATTTTACCAATGAAGACTCAGGAGCCAGATGTTGGGGTGAAAGCCCGCTAGCTCAGACAGGCCAGGAAAGCACCCCGCTGACGTTCCCCCTCTGCCAATGTCTCAGAGGGAAAGAGCCCCCTCTCCTTCTCCATGCTGTCTAAAATACCCTTCAACTCAAAGTCTCTCCTTTCTACTTCCTGTGTTTCCCTCTGTTCACTCCCTGTCAATCAGTTGCCTGCTCCTTCTCTTGGCCTATGGTTGACTTTATTTGATCCTGCTTATTAAAGTTCTCAGAGCAAAGGTGTGCTCTAGGGCTGAGCCACACCACAACAAGAATCAGGTTTTCCCAGTGCACAGTCTTGGGGTTCACGGTGTGATCAAATATCTTGCGACTCTTGCATGCCTGTGACCATGGCTGTGTGCAAGCCCACCTGGGCAGTGAAGCATCTGAGTATCTGTAGAGGTCTTCAGATCATAGCCCTAAAAGAGGAATGGCTGGACCACACCATTCTGTGACCTGAATGTGTTCCTACAACTGGAATGTGGGAAGCTTGGTCCCCAATTGGGTGATGCTGAGAGATGAGGCCCAAGGCATGGACCTCAAGGATGGATTAATGCCATTATCATGGGGTTGGTTTCCTGGCAACGGGACTAATTTGGATTCTTCTCCTGCTCATTGACTTCTGTCCCTTTCCTGTCCTTCTCTACTCACTTCCTCCTGTCCCTTGTCTCTCCGTCTTTGTCTCTTGCCTTCTGCTTTCTACCCTGGGCTAATAGAAAGCCCTGACCAGATTCCTGCACCCCCATATCAGACTCTCCCTGGCTCTTAGAGCTATGAGCCATTGCAGTTCTGCTTGTGAATGACCAGATCTCGGGATCCATGCTGGAGATGCCCACCACAGAAGGGCCTATAGGAGCTTGTGACTAGCCATGCAAATCATGGCAACCACCCTGTGGTTGGTTCATGTTCACTGTCACTTGCCATTTCCATTTTCTCACAGTCATCATCTCTGTGGATACGAAGTGGCATCTGACTGTAGATTTAGACCGCAGTCCCCCAAATCTCTCTTGACTGATACCCCTTCCTGACCCCACCCCAGCTCATGTCTTGCTGAGTTGAGTCTCATCACCCCACCCCCACACGCAGTTGGACTTGGCTGGAGAAACCTGCACCTTCTATTCTAATCTCCCCGTCCAAACTCTAGCATCCCGCCCTGCCTGTCCTCTCCCGCTTAAGTGTCTCCTAGCAGGATTCCTCTCCAGTCACCGTTTCCCCACCAGTGTTACAAACCCACTCTCCTGTTAACAGGTCTCCATAGACCACCAGCTGCAGGACTCCAGACAGAGCAAGCTCTGTACAGAGTGTGTGTCAGGCTAGCTTTCACACTGCCTCTGTGGCCAGCACACAGTTCCTGGACCCACCCTCTTGGCCCACCTCCCTTGGTAGACCTAGGACTCCAGTCGGGGTCTCTATCCCATAACAGCCATCCACCTTAATTAAGACAGGCTCTCTCACCAGGACTTATTTAAGCTAGGCTGGGTGGCCATTGAGCCCTAAGGATCTTCCTTCCTGTCTCTGTACCACCACACCGTTTTTGTTGTTGTTTGTTTGTTTGTTTTTCTTCACATGGATGCTGGAAGGTTGAATTCGGATGCTTGTGCTTGCTTACCAAATGCTGTATTAAGTGAGCCACGCCTCAAGCCCCTCCTTCTCACAGTGGTGTCTTTGATGTGGCCCACTGAGGACACATCCTGTGTTTGCCCATATGCTCCAGTGTTTCCCACAGTACCTCCTTTTGCTCCAGTGATAGGTCCAGTTCTGCTCAGGAGCTGTCGCCAAGTTCTGGGCATATCACCCCCTCTTTTCTACCTCACCTATCAGGCTAAGGTCAGTGTCCAGCTTTACCTCAGTGCTCTATGAGTGACTTGGTTGACTCAACATCCATTTATTATCGCGCAGTTTGAGTGGGTCTGAACCTCAGCTGTGGTTTAGCTGTCTCCCTTCATCTTGAGGTGCCCATAACCAGGTGTCTGTTGGGCTGCGGTGGTCTCAAGGGCTATAGGACCTAGTATGGGATGGAAGGCAAACTCTCATACAAGTTTTTGCCTTCAGGGTCCTGGGAACAGTGAACTTTTTGGGCGAGTCATTACTCCATTTCCCAGAACAGCTCTAAGGACCAGACACTCCGGTGTCTGCATGCATACACACCTTCTGATCCTGGCCACACTGTGGGTCACTGCTGGCTGCTGGCGTGAGGGCTGTATGTTCTGGGGTTCTAGATGCTCACACTACAGAGGTTCCTGGGGGCATTGCGCTGACAAGCCAGGACTCCCGTTTTCTCGGTTCTCTGAGGGGACTATGGAGACTCAGAGCCCTAGTGGAGAGAGTGGTGGTGAAGCTGAGGCCGTGGTGTAGGACCAGAAAAAAGTGTAGGGGAGGAGGCTGAGGGCAAAGTGACTCATTCTCTCTCTCCCTCTCTCTCTCCCTCTCCCTCTCCCTCTCCCTCTCCTTCTCCTTCTCCCTCTCCCTCTCCCCCTCCCTCTCTCTCTCCCCCTCCCTCTTCCCCTCCCTCCTTGTTCCTCTCCCCCTTTCCCCCTCTCTCTCTCTCACACACACATACACACGCGCACACACACAGACTGCTACCCTGCATGGGGCTCACTGTGGCCCATGAACAGCTGCAGCTTTGTGTCTTCAGAAACAGGAGGCGGCGGCGGCCTCAGCCACTCCAGACACCCAGGCGCTGCTTGCAGCCCCAGAGTTAATGTGCTAAGCATCCTGGGCTGGTTCTTGTTTCCCCCCACACATGGCCTCTGCTGCACAGGGGCCACCGTGCAAGGGACCTGGGGTTTTCGATGAGGACCCTAGGGTGAGGCAGGGTACCTTCATGTACACAATGTCATTCATTCACTCTCTCAGTCTGTCATTCACACTCATTCATTCACTCTCTCTCATTCTCTCACACTCATTCATCATTTGTTCACTCACTCATTTATTCACTTACCCTCATTCATTCACTCGTTACTCCATTCATTCACTTGTTGCTCCTTCATTCATTCACTCATTACTCCATTCATTCATTCACTTGTTACTCCTTCATTCATTCACTCCTTCATCTTTCACTTATTATTTACTAATCCTTTGCTATTCGTTCATTCATTTATTCATCACTCCTCACTCACTTGCCCTGCTCATGACCATGAGTAGTAGTTCCCTTTCCCGCTGTTGTGTGGCCCAACCGACACTTCCACAGGGGACTACAGGGTTCCCCCTTGACAAGCAGATTCCACAGAGAACGGCTCTGACTTCCCTTCCTTTTCTCAATACTGTAGGTTTCTGGCTTTTGTGCTCATTTTTGCAGACAGACAGATCCTTGGACTTGGGAAAGCTCGGGAGGTCTGGACCCATAACGTCATAGCACACACCACTGAGCTCTGCTGTATGTCTGGCCTAGTGTGGCTAATGAATCCCCATGAAGGCGGTCTTGGATGGTGGGGAGAAGACTGTAGAACATTCAAAAGCCACGGGGGACTAGGCACAGGACCATAGCATGCAGCTGGGTCCAAGGATGATGCATCTGGTCTATGAGTACTAGGCTTGGACCAGGAACCTTGACCTAGGCAGTAGTGGTTTTCCTGCAGTCCCCAGCTCTCCCAGTCCTTCAGGTGGCATCAAGGTCGATATGTCCAAACCACCCACCTTCCCGCCTGCCTGGCCTTCTTCCTTCACTGTAGACTCCTGCTTCTCTCATCGCAAACCCCAGCAGCCCCACCACTCTCATCCTTCTCAGTAGCTGCCTGAAGTGGCCAGTGGCTTCAGCCACTAGAAGGCTCCCTCTGTAGCAGCTTGAGAACAGTACAGAATTAAGGTGTGAGACTGCTGTGGCTGGTGGGGGCTGGTGGGCTGGGGAGGGGGAGAGGGAGTCATCCAGGCCCAGGTGAACCCCCCATCTCCTGCCCAGAGTAGCACCCCACCTCCTCACCATCGACACAGCCCAACCCTCACCTAGACATGGCACAAGAGGTGTTCGGTGGTCCCTGAGATGGACATACAGATAGAGCAGAGAAGCCGGCGAGAGGAGGGGCTGCATCTGAGACCCTTCTTAGCCAGGTTGGAGAGCCATCCTGTTGGCAGTCAGTCTACACATCATTGCTGGTCCTGACTCTGCAGTGCCAGGCACCACACAGTACCTCACAGCTATCTGGGTAGGGTGACCCTGGCAGTGCTCCTGTTAGCGGCAGGGGGGCAGCTGCACTCCCTGGCAGGTAGTGTTAGGGTTGGGAGCAACTGATCTTGGGGCAGATGGAGGAGGGAGTACTGGCTGATGTCAAGTGACTTGTGTGTGTGTGTGTGTGTGTGTGTGTGTGTGTGTGTGTGTGTGAACATGCCTGTGCTCTGTATGCAGAGGGTAAGAGGCTGAACATGGCTGGGTTGATGTATGATGGTATTGGTACATGGCCCACATGTGAATGCATGCTTGCTCATGCTGCAATGGGTAATAAGCCACTGAATAGCAAGCAGCATGTGAACTGTCACCCAGTGCTGGCATGGGTAGCGGGTATTGTGATCATAAAAAGAGAAAGAGCTATAAGAATAGGTTCTGGCGGGGTGTTGGGGAAGGGGGTGTCTCAGCGGGCCCATGCCAAGGCATCCCTTCCCCCTGAGGGACCAGACACACAGCAGTATAGTATAGAATAGAGTTTATTTAGGGCATGGAGAGGGGAGTGAAGAGGGTAGCAAAGGCTGAGATAGGCAGAGAGAAGGAGAGAATACAGAAGTAGAGGCCGGCCATGACCACATGGGGGGTGGGGAGGGAATGGGAAGAGAGGGGGATCAAGGGGCAAGAGGCAAGGGAGAGAAGCAGGAGTAAGAGAGAGAGGAGGGGGCAAGCAGCCCCTTTTATAGTGGGCCAGGCCTACCTGGCCATTGTCAAGTAACTGTGGGGCTGGGAGCCCAGACAGAATACCAACAGTGGGAACACATGGCCACTGATCCAGGACCAGGACCTATCTGGCCTTCAGTGAGTACGAATGTGTGTGTGTGTGTGTGTGTGTGTGTGTGTGTATGTGTGTGTGTGTGTGTGTGTGAGAGAGAGAGAGAGAGAGAGAGAGACAGAGACAGAGAGACAGAGAGACAGAGAGATACAGAGAGACACAGAGAGAAACAGAGAGAGAGAGACAGACAGACAGACAGAGAAACAGAGAGAGACAGAGACAGAGAGAGACACAGAGAGAGAGACAGAGAGAGAGACAGAGAGAGAATGCATGCATGCATGTGTACCTTCCTTGGGCTTCTTGCTGTTTTGGTCTCCTGGCTCCTGTATAGCTTACCTCTCCATCTGCTCCCATTTTCCAACCCTTCTCTGTGAGACTGCCCTATGTTGCAGTATTTCCCCTTGATTCAACTCACAAACTGCCTTTTAGGGACACCCTTGGCTCTGGGACCTCATAGGGATGTGTGTGTGTGTGTGTGTGTGTGTGTGTGTGTGTGTGTGTGTGTCTGTGTCTGTGTGTGTCTGTGTCTGTGTGTGTCTGTGTGTGTGTGTCTGTGTGTGTGCCTGTGCGCTGGTCACTCAGTGGGCTTCCAGCACAGGGTAATTGCCCATGGATGATGGCATCAAGAGGCTGGCTGTGCCTGTCAGGTTCACAGCCGTGAGAAAGGTAGGCACCAGGTGTTCTGTATGATATCTGTCCCTCTGACTGGGAGTCCTGTCTCCATGCTGTGAGCTTTGGCAGACAGCTTTGCCTGAAGGCTGGAGGCCTGAGCATTGGGCAGAGGAGTGGACCAAAGGGGGATGGACAAGAGAGCCGCTGATGACTGGCGGGAGCTATGAGAATTGGTGGAAGCTGGGGCAAGTGGCCTGCGAGTGGCCCTGGCAGGTCCTGGAAATCCTGGCTTCCTGTTTTTCCAACAAAAGACCTCTGTCCCCCCAGGAAGGCCGCTGGTCACTGGCGTTCCTTTTCCGTAAACAGGGTTGTTTTCTTCTCTTTCTCTCTACACAATACCAGCATCCCCCAAATCCCCCACCCTGACGCCTGTCACCACCAGCCACCAGGCCCACGCAGTCAGACAGGAGAAGTCTAGCAAGCAGGCTCCTAGGCCAAACAGCCACCCTTTACCAGGGTTCAGTTTGCCTGCCATGGTAAGGCCCAAGGAGGAGACAAAAAAAACAGGAATTTGGAGGTACCCCCTCTACAGGGCAGGAGGAGACTGGACCAGCTTTGGGGTGAACCTAGATGGTTGAACCTATGCCCCTTAGGATTAAGGTGGCCTTCATGGCCTGACTTAGTTTTCAGAGCAGGAAGTCTTGAGTCTGTGTGGTGGGCAGTCCCCTGGGAAGGGGCAGTAAACCCAGGCCCTCCCTTCAAGCAAGTTTCCCTTTCGGTCACCTTCCAGATGCTCCACAGTGGGGTCAGAGAGTACTCCACTATGTCCCTGATGGAGTAAACTTAGGGACAAAGAAAGCCAGGCCAGCTCCTAGCCCTGATATAGAGATGAAGGCAAGTCATCCTCCCTGGCTGTGGGTGGACCCCGAAGGGTGCAGAGACAGAGTCTGGTCTTGCTGGAAGCCAGATGAGGTGGGGGCTACCCTCTCCATGTGCCTGGCCCTGGAGGAGCCAAGAGCGGGCAAGGTGCCCAGTGGATGATTCTGAGGCACAGTGTGCAGTGTGTGTGGATGATTGTATGCATCCCAGCAGCAGGCAAGGCAGGCGCCTGAATGGGCCTGTGTAAGGGGCTGGGGGCTATTTATAGCAGCTCCTGCAGGGAGAGTGCACTATTAATAGTTAGGGCCAAGGGTGAGTGGAAAATGTGCCTGCCCCTGCTGCCTAGGCGGAGGGGGCGGGGCCTCCTCTGCTGGAGACACCCGGGGCTGGTACTAGCCCCCACTCAAGCAGCCCAACAAGGGCCACTATTATCTGGACAGCAGCTGGGCCAGGGATCCAGGGCTTACCTAGGGCTGCAGGCTAGAGTGTTATTCCTTTCTCCACACTTCACCTGTGCTTGTTGTGTCTGGGTCCCGGGTGGGGTACCCAGAACCACCAAAGCTATGTGGAAAAGATGTCACTCTCCTGCCCCCAACCCATGTGGCAATCTCGCTGCCACAGTTTGCAGTTTCTGGAAGCTCAAGCAGGTATCTTGGCAGTAAAGGGGGGGTGGGGTGGGCTAGGAGGTTGTCAGCAGCCTGAGCTGCTGATAGCCTGGGCTACCAGGGCTGGAGAAAGCAATTTCCCTGGGTTCCACCTGAGGCTCCATCCCTAGATTTCTTAGGAGAACAGGGGTGCAGCCAGGGACATTTTAGATTAATAATAAAAGCCCAGTAGGGCCAGCAGGCAGGTAAAGGCACGTACTGTCAAGTCTGAAGACCTGAATTCAATTCTCAGGACCCACGTGATGGAAGGCAAGAACTGACTTCCCACACCTTGTCCTAGCACTTCCACATACCCACCCACCCTCACCTCCACCAAATAAATAAAAAGGAAAGAAGAGGAGAGAAAAGGAAAGGGAAGGGAAGGGAAGGGAAGGGAAGGGAAGGGAAGGGAAGGGAAGGGAAAAGAAAGGAAAAGAAGAGAAAAGAAAAAAGAAAGAAAAGAAAAGGAGAAAGCTCAGACAGCGGCAGAAAGACTAGTAACCCTTCCCTACTTGGACAACAGTTCCCAGAATTGAGGGAGTGCCGAGAAGAGCCCAAGCCCGGGATCTAGGAATGCAGGGAATAGGTGGATGCAACGTTAATGACCTATGAATGAAGGACTACCCTGGCAGGAAGCCTTTGAGCCTTGGATCTGGCCCAGCACTTTAGCCCACTTCCACTCTCGGAAGTGCCTTTCTTATAATAAATTCTCTATTCCTATCACTACCCACGTGGTCCTGCTTACGGTGCTTTGTCCTGGGACACAAGAACGGGGAATCTCAGCGGGTGTCTTCCAGGTTGCAGTCTAGACTCAAAACAATACAACTGGTTAAAAAAAAAATAGGGACCGGACCCCCAAGGAGACAACGACCCGAAGTGGGTGTGGTGTGACACCCCCACCCGCCCCGCCCCGCCCCGCGCGCCCCAACCTCGCGTTGCAGCGCATCTGGATCTCAAGAGGTGGGCTCGCTGCACTGTGTCTCAAAGTGGCGGACCCATACACCCCAACCCAAGCCCACACAAGAAAGGGCGTGCACGGTTCAGGGGCTCATCTCCTGCAGGAACCATGGGTGCACAGGATGACGAGGGGTGCCAGAGCCCGCCTACGGTCATTTGTAGCCAAGTGCTTTCCAGGAAGGTCGTGGCCTTCGCCCTGAAAGAGCTGGTGGGTGTGGAGTTGTTATTTGCTTCCTTGTTAGGGGGTGGGGGGTGGGGTGCGGGGGAGCGGTGGGGGGGGTGGTTCCCGGAGCCTCCGCCCGGGCGGAGGCGGGGAAAGGGCGAGACACGCGACTCAGATCCACCGGTCCCCTGTGAGTCCCCGCCCCTCCCGATCACCCATCACCGGAAACCCTCCAGGATTCCTTTCCCAGCCGCGCGCTGCTCTTGCGTCCTTCCCAGGGCCCGAACCCTGTAGTGCGGGCTGCGGGTCTGGATCACTGGGGTCCAGAAGGACATGGAGGAGTTGTGTGAGCACTCTTGGGTTCATTGGCCCCTAGGGGGACAGAGTCACTGAGGCCGGCCTGAGGCTGCGACCCATCTCAAGGGGGCGTGGCGAGCTTGTTAAGCGGGCTACTGGCGGTGGGTGTAGCTGGGTGCGAACCTTGGACAGAAACAGGAGGCAAGGGCCTTTCGTTTGAAGCAGCCGATCTGGCCCAGCCTAGACTTGTTATTGGGAACCTGCCTCCAAAGGAACAGACAGCCACAATGAGTGATTTGAGACGGGCATGTGTGTGTTTGGGGTGGAGGTGGGGGTGGGGAGAATATTGGGGCGGGGGAGGCAGAGAAAGAGAGAGAATGTTTGAAGCTAGTCATTGCCCTGCCCCCTCCGGGGCTAACCAAGGGTATAGCCAACTACCTGCTGTTCCCTGGGGGTTTAACATATTTAGAAGTTGACCTTATTACAGGCCAGTATCCCCCAGTGATTTCACTACGACCACCCTGACCTTCTTGCCTGTCTGCTGCCTTGGCCCCAAGATCAATGGATCACAGTTCCAAGGAGCAGGGAGGAGGGCAAAGCGAGATTGCACTGTGGGTCAGGGGACAAGGGAGTGGCAGGCCCTCTCCAGGGGCCAATCCCGTACCACGACGCAGGTGTGTTGTTTAGGAGGGTCCCCGTAAGAGGGGCACTTAGCTAGGGAAGCTTCTGCTGGAGGCTGAGCAGGGATGGGCCACGAGTTTCCCTTGCTCACTCAGTCTCTGAGGGCTGCTCAGGTAGTTTCCTGGCTTTTCTGGGCGCCTGCAAGAGTTGTTCGGTAAGGGCCAAATAGTGAAGGTCAGAGTTCCTGTTAGTGGGATTAGAGTTAGGATTAAGTAGGCACTGGAAACGGGAAGGCAGGAGCTATGTCAGATGTTGGGAGCTCAAGAGAAACTCTGGCACATATGGGCTATCTTGAGAGAGCCACCTGCCCCAGACTGGAACCTTCCCTCCTTCTAAGCAGCCCACAGTGGATCAGGGCTCCCTTGCCATAGCTCAGAACACTCAAAGGGCCATCTCAAGGGCATCATGGCTGACTATCCACTCGGAGCTGGCTATTACAGAGCAGATAGGTGTTGGAGGCCCTGGGTTTCTGTCCAGCAGGTGTCCAAATGGCATGACTGACCCTGGTAGTGGGTTGAGAGCTGACAAGAAGGGACTGTCTAGTGGGGCGTGGTGGTGCACGCCTTTAATCCTAGCACTCAGGAGGCAGAGGCAGGCAGATTTCTGAGTTCGAGGCCAGCCTGGTCTACAAAGTGAGTTCCAGGACAGCCAGGGCTATACAGAGAAACCCTGTCTCGAAACAAACAAACAAACAAACAAACAAACAAACAAACAAACAAACAGAAGGGACTGTCTGCTGGGTCAAGTCGGGTCCAAAACCGTATATACATCAGCTTATTTATTTTGTATTCAGTTTACATCCCAATTGTAGCACCCCTCCCTCCTCTCCTCTCAGTTCCCCCTTACAAGTCCCTCCCCCATTATTCCCTCCTTTTCTCCTCAGAGAAGGGGAAGCACCTTTTGGGACATCTAGTCCCAGCCGGACTAATTACATCCTCTCTCTCTGAAGCCCAACCAACCAGGCAGTCCAGGTAGGGGAAGTCCAATGGCAGGCAACAGAATCAGGGACGGCCCTGTTCCAGTGACTAGGGGACCCACATGAAGGCCAAGATGCACATCTGCTACAAATGTGTAGGGGGCCTAGGTCCAGCCCCTGTGTGCTCTTTGGTTGGTGGTTCTCTGTGAGCCCCCATGGGCCCAGGTTAGTTGACTCTGTAGGTCTTCCTGTGGTGTGCTTGACTCCTCTGGCTTGCTCACTTCTATCCCCCACTCTTCCACAAGACTCTCGGAGCTCTGCCTGCTTGTTTGGCTGTGGGTCTCTGCATCTGTCTCTATCCATGGCTGGATGAATCCTTTCAGGAGATAGTTGTGCTAGGATCCTGTCTGCAAGCATACTAGAGTATCATTAACAGTGTCAGGGGTTGACTCTCTCCCATGGGTGGATCTAAAGGTGGGCCAATCATTGGTTGGCCGTTCCTTCAGTCTCTGCTCCAACTTTGCCCCTGCACATCTTGTAGGTAGGACAAATTTGGGGTTGACAGTGGGTTGATGTCTCCCTCCTTTACTGGCAGTCCTGCCTGGCTACTTTAGTGGTGGCCACTTTAGCCTCTATACACACACACACACACACACACACACACACACACACACACACACACAAGGCAGGAATCTCAGCTAGGTCACCCCCATAAACTCTCTGTAGCCTCCCCAGTCCCAGGTCTCCATAGGCTAGTCCCAGAGACACCCTCCACCAATTTCCATTCTCACTCCCAGACCTCCCCAGCCCCTCCCTCACACCTGATCCCCATCCCCTTCCTCATGCCCTCTCCCACCTTCTCTCTCCATCCACCTCCGATGACTATTTCATTTCCCTTTCTGAGTGAGATTCACACGCCTTCCTTATTACCCAGTTCGTTTGGGCCTTTGCTTGTAGCATGGTTACCCTGCACTTTATGGCTGATCTCCAGTTATAAGTGAGCACATGCCATACGGGTCTTTCTGGCTCTGGGTTACCTCACTCAGGATGATAATTATGAGTTCCATCCTTTGACCTGCAGATTTCATGGTGTCTTTGTTTTTAGTAGCTGAACAGTATTCCGCTGTGTAGATGTACTATCTTTCCTTTATCTGTTCTTCAGTTGAGGGACATCTAGGTTGTTTCCAGTTTCTGGCTATTACCAATAAAACTGATATATAGTTGAGCAAGTGTCCTTGTGGTATAGTGGAGCATCTTTTGGGTGTATGTCCAGGAGTGGTATAGCTGGGTCCTGAGGAAGAAAGAACTATTCCCAATTTTCTGAGAAACCACCAAATTGCTTTCCAGAATCAAGTACAAATTTGCAATCCCACCAGCCATGGAGGGGTGCTCCTCTTTCTCCGCATCCTTGCCTGCATGTGCTGTCGCCTAAGGTTTTAATCTTAGCCATTCTGATTAGTGTCAGGTGGAATCTCAGGGTGTTTATCGGCTGTACAAGTTCTGTGGTAGAATTTTTGGGGTCACTTATATACACTATCATATCATCTGTGACTAGTGATACTTTGACTTCTTCTCCAGTTTGTATCCCCTTGATTTCCTTTAGTTTCTTATTGCTCTAGCTAGAACTTGAAGTACTGTGTTGGGTAGATAGGGGGAGACTTAGCTTGTCCCTGATTTTAGCAGTCAGCTTGCTGTCTTGGTTTGAGAAGTTTTCCTCTGTGTTGCCTTTGGGCTAATGAAGCATGGCTAGAGTGGGAATGTTTGCAAAGTGCCTTGTTTGGTGGCCAGGATGTGAACTGGGGCAGTGCGACAGAGGCAGGGTCCCACAAGTCTCCCCACATCATCATCACCATCACCATCATCATCACCATGATCATCACCGCCACTTTGATCATCGTCGTCATAGTTGTTGTCTTCTTGTTTTCTTTTTGTCTTTTCAATATAGGTAAAAGGTTTTCTGTATAGCCATGGTTGTCCTGGAACTCACTTTGTAGACCAGGCTGGCCTCAAATTTGCAGAGATTCTCCTCTGCTTCCTGAACACTGGGATTCAAAGCATAAGACACTACTTCCCACCCTCCCCGGCCCCAGCTTTAAAAAACATTTTCGCTGGGCAGTGGTGGCGCACGCCTTTGATCCCAGCACTTGGGAAATAGAGGCAGGCAGATTTCTGAGTTTGAGGCCAGCCTGGTCTACAGAGTGAGTTCCAGGACAGCCAGGGCTACACAGAGAAACCCTGTCTCAAAATAAATAAATAAATAAATAAATAAATAAATAAATAAATAGAAACAAAAAAACAAAACACACACACACACACAAAATCTTCATGTGATGTGTGTGAGCATTTTGTCTGCATGTTTGTGTGTAGGTGTGTGCGCCCTGTGCATGCCTGATGTCAGAGCTCTTTGAACTGGTGTGGAAGATGATTGTGAACTGCTGTGTACAGGCAGGGAATCTCACCAGGATCCTCTACAAGGGAGAAAGTGCTCTCACCACAAAGCTATCTCTCCATCCTTCCCTCAGTCCCATTTATTTTATTTGCTGGCAGGTGTTTATTGACAGGAAACACCTCTGGCTAACACTAGGGTCTTCCTCATCCAGATGGCTAGCAGGCACACAGGTCACAGTGCTCAGTCTGCAGCGGAGGGGGAGGAGGGCGGGGGGGGGGGTCTCCTTCAGCACATCCGGGCTGTAGGCTATTTTCCAAAGGTCCTGAAGGATATGCTGCATGATCTCAGATGTGTGGCGGTCCACACAGACACACATAGATGGCTCTAGCGGAGCCAGCTTCAGCAGCAGCAGTGACAGATTTGGCGGCAACAGCAGGGACAAGGACGTGGGCAAAGGGCAAAGGGCATGGTTGAAAAGGGAGGCCGGGCTGCAGTGACTCGCAGGAGAATGGCAACTTGGGAAGACAACTGTACAATCCCCTTTAAGGGCATCTCTCTAATGGTGTGAAACTTCCCACTAAGCCCCACCTCTTAAAGTCTTCCTGTCTTCCCAATAGCACCCAAGGTAGGGACTAGAGCCCGCAACACATGGGCCTACTTAAGATGCAAACTATAGAGATGACTCAGTGACTAAGATCATTTGGTGCTCTCAAAAGGGACCCAAGTTCTGTTCTCAGTACCTATGTGGTGGCTTACAACTCCCTGTAACTCTAGTCCCATGAGTCCCAATGCTTCATGCATGCCACAAGTGTGTGTATGTATGTATTTGTTGTGCCCATGTGTGTGTGTGTGTGTGTGTGTGTGTGTGGTGGTGTTGGGGCAGGCACAGCAGAATCTCCAGACCACCTTCCGTGTAGCCACAACCCCAGCTGGGAAACACACAAAGCCCTACTTCTAAGGACCTGCTCTCCTCCCTCTTGGACACTAAACCCATAGCTAGGAGTAAATTATAGTATAGCTTGGCAGAGACAAGCTGGCTTACCCCACAGGAACCTCACGACCTACTGTGTGCCCCTGGCAGAAGCTGCCTTGGTAGGTGAAAGGAGTTTCATGGTCACGGAGTCCTTTGTTAAGGACATGGACTGAAGAACATGGTATGGACAGAGTTAGGAGGCTGTCAGAACACAGGAGACACAATAAAAGGTGTGTGTTAACACAGTCAAGGAGACAGACAACAAGGAAGGCCTGCGGGAGGGGAGGTGCGGGAGGGATGAAGACAGGCTCAGGACGAGAAGCAGGCATCTTGCTCCTTCAGGGGGCTGGAGGGCATACTATGTAGCCATACCCTAGGGAATACCAGGAGGGGCTACAGTGGAGTTCTGACGGAAGCTGTCACATTAGAGCTGTGACAATGACGTGGACAGTGGTACGGGCAGCTACTTTTGGCTGTCAGTGGCCGGAATGCGGCTGGTTGTTTGAGAAGCAGGTTGGCGTGGGGCCAAAGGCCTGGCTAAGGTGAACAGAACACCGTGTTCCTGGGGATAGATGGGCAGTCAACCAAAGAGCTTAGCCTGCAGGGCAGAAGAAAGCAAGGATGCGTGACAGGTGACCAGGATAGTCACTGGTTATGACCCATTGCCCAGTCCAGACTCAAAACCCCTTAAGGAAGCTGGGTCCCAAACATTAAAAATCCTACCTAAAGGGTCTGGGCCACTGGTCTGGAGGACTGTACAGAAAGAGAGAGCGCCCCAGACCCAGTCGTGTAAAGAACCAGTCGTGTCCTGACATTGATGCCCTGAGGCACTGGTATGGCTACCCTAGTGTGGAATCAGCAACATCTCACCTGCTAACGGTGAGTCTGCACCTCCAGACACCAGGCAACACCTTCCCAGATGCAGAGCAGTCAGGCATCAGTATGGATTCTGTCCTTGGTCATTCCCAAGAAAGGTTGTCAGGGGACATGCTTTAAAGACCCAAAGGATGCAAGGGTGGTCATTTCACAGCAGCTCCATCCATCCTACGAGTGTGTCTACTACAGAAGACAAGTGGATGGGTCTAGGGAGAGGAGAGGAGATGTCCCAAAACTGTCTGAAAAGGGGATAGAGGTGCCATCTTTGCCACAGCAGGACTCTTCAGCTCCAGGCTTGCATAGCCCTTGCAGGTCTGTGTACTTTAACCACCTTGCCTAACAGAGGATCCATATACTTGTGTTTATGACAAGTCATGGTTGAATGTTTCTGCCTAGGGCGGTTAGGAACTCTTGTCTTCAGGGAAGTCTCATGGCTTGAACGTGCTGGGTGACTAAGAGTGGTAAGACTCGGTGGGGCCAGCGTGCTAGAGTAAATGACCTCCAAAGCAGGCCTCTCAGCTACAGCCTGTGCCCTCCCCTGGATGACACACACCTCAGGCAGGACGGTGGGTGGTCAAGTGGTGAGTGGTGGGTTGTACACTTGGGAAACCTTTAGCTGTATACTAGGGACACAAAACAGTAGTTTTGAATAGGGAGAGCTCCCAGTGAGCCACACATAAGTGGCCTGGCTTCCATATCCTGGAGTCTGACTCCAGATTGAAAGGCTGGGTAGGAAATATGGGGTTCCTGGCTGACTGCCTAAGGTGGATCTGTCTCAGAAACTCGGGGTGCAGGGCCAGGCTGTGCACCCACAATGAAAGACAATGCCTGCTGAGTGAGAAATGAAACAGCTGACCACCAACTCTTCTGAGACCATGTTCTTCTAGGTCCGACTGACTGACCACTAGCCCAGTTCATGCTCTGTCATCAGGTCTGCAAACCCAGGGACAGTCACTATGTAGTGCTTCTGGAATGGCAGGATATCTAACTCTTCACCAATAAATTCATTGCTTTGGCAGACTGGGCTTGGCTGGAGTTGGTTTCTGCCACAGCTGACCTTTTCGAGGTGATGAGCTGTTTATTTGCATGTCCCCAGAAGTCAGCAACAGGCACGTCCCATTGATGACATTTTGGACAGCCAGGTAGACAGAATGGCTTAGTCAGGTGTTGGCAACCCTGTCAGTCTCTGAGCACATGAATGGAGGGCTGTGATGGTTTAGACAGAAGCTATGCATTCCCTGGACAGCAAGGCTGCCCCGGTGACCAGGGAATACACTCAGGACAGTGCCCCCAAGAGACTGGCTGCTGCTCTGCCACAGTGGAAGGTTGATTCTCACGAAGCTGCCCACGTACCCAGTGTGGCTCTCCTCGCTGCAGAGATCCTTGACTGAGATTCAGGCTGCCAGCCAGATGCTCCTGTCAGCATTTTTCCTCTGAGGTGGCTGCCTGGAGCTAGCCACTGTGTGATGGTGTGGTGTGGTGTGTGTGTGTGTGTGTGTGTGTGTGTGTGTGTGTGTGTGTGTGTACGTACATGTGTGCATGCATACACGCTGTAGTACCATACACCCGGGAGTGTAGAGAAACACCCCTGGACTCACTCACTCTGGATAGTCATATTGTCCCTCAGATGTGACATTCCATGTCCAGACATTGTACTCTACCATAGGGGCCGGAGTGGCTACTGATAACCACTGCCTAAAAGGAGGGCTTATCATCCAGCCTTCCAGAAGGCCACACTGAGTTATACTTTCCACCAGAGTCAGTTTTGGAAAGAACTACTAGCTGATTCAATAACTTTCCATTATGCCTGCTGAAGGCCAGAGAAGGCTATATCTGGCAAGGCTCCTGACCTGGGTTTATGCTGAGACCCAAAGACCCTGATGAATCTAGAAATGTAGGGTGAGATTCTCAAACGTACATGTGTGTGAGCGTGTGTGTGTGTGAGCATGTGTGTGTGTGTGTGTGTGTGTGTTCCTTAACAGCATGCAAAGAGGGGGTTGGGCTCGAAAGCCAGCATAGGCCCCATGTTGATGCCCTGGAGACTGTTCGGCAGGTAAGGTCCACAAAGAAGGGTGGGCATGACAGGTGTTCTGAAGGAGGACTCGATATGGGCAACAGTACCCAGATTAGGTGAGGGGGGACACAAGACTTCAGGCCACAGGTCAAATGTGAAGCCAAGATTTTCTTCCTATCTTTTGAAGGACCGGTTCTGAATATACTCTCTCACAAACACAGGTGGGAGGGAAGAACACCGGCTTGCCAGGTTCCTGGCTTACTCCAGGTTGCAGCTCTGGGGCAAGGGGGGGTGGGGGGTGGAAGGAGGGACGGATGTCCCTGGAGTGAAGAACAGGCCCCACCCAGACACAGCAGTGTTGGCTTGGCCAGTACTGATCAACAGTGCCACCTGCTGGCCATGTACCCAGACAGGACTGGTGCGGTTCCTGCAGGAACATACATAAGGAAAAGGTAACTCTAGCCTTCCACACAGTCTGCGGGGGGGGGGGGGGGGGGGGGGTGGCAAGGAGCAGAAGGAATCTGGGGTCCCCTGCCCCAACCCAGAAGGCTGAGTGCTGGCACAGGGGTGCCTACATTCAAACCCCACAGTCTATGTTCCTGATCTTCAGCTTGTGAACTCCTGGCCGCTGTGGTCAGGGGACCCCGGTCTGTTGAATTTGCCTACCAGATGAGGTCCTATTTGAGTCTGTCCACATCTCCCAATGGACCCTGTCTGCTGCATATGTTCCAAGGTTCCTCCCCCAAGAAACATTTATTTACTTAAGGAGGAAAAAGTAGCCGTCTTCCCAGGTTGGGAAGAGGTACCAGGTCATCAAATTGGGGGACTCTGGGTTACAAGAGCACGTCCCAGCAGTAGAAATACCTGATCCAAGGCCACAGCACAAACAGTGCCCCACAGTGGCCAGTGCCCAAACAGCAGCCACCCACACCCTGGTCCTTGATTCCTGCAGCTATTCATGAGAAGGCTGCCCAGGCAACCCCACCTTTCACTAGGATGTGTACCTCATCAGTGGCCTTGTGGAGACAGTACCATCAGGGGTCACTCAGCTGTCAGGATGGCTGGCTGGCTGGCTGTGGCGTCTGCCTTCAGTCACCTGAGAGCTGCCTGTGGTACAAATCCTGGGGAAGCAGCAGGGATCCTGGCCTGCACACACAGGTCTGCTTGTCAACCCGGTCAGTGTCCTGACATGAACTCTCTGTCCCAGTAGGTTAAGAGCGACATCTAGGGGACAGAGCCACGCAGGTGGAATTGAACGGAAGCCAAACTGAGGCAGGCCAGATTCTCCATGTTAGGTTCCAGGCGGGAGCTGACCAGAGGGCCCAGTTGGCATGGTGTCAGTTGTGTCTGAGGTACAGGGGAAAGGGCATCTGTCCACTGCCTTCGCCTGTGCACACAGGGGTGCAGGGACACATGCGGGTTGCAGCTTAGGGCATCACAGCAGGAAGAGTGGTAAGGCCAGACCACAGGGACCCCCCAAGGACCATGAAGGCCCAGATCCCTGGAGAGCTGCAGCAGAGGGGCACTGTGTGCTGGCAAGGCCAGAGCTCCTCCAGGGGACACTCAACCTGTGTCCTGACTTTTTCTAATTTTTCTTCATGCCCAGATGAACTGTCTGTCCAGCTTAGCTCCTGAACTTGGTGGCTTCGTCTTTGAACACTGCAGCCAACACTGCCACTGCAGGCTCAGAGGCTGAGTGCCAGAGCAAGTCACCTTCTTGTTACTGAGATAATCAACTTCAACAGAGGAAAAGGCTATGTTGGCTCAGTTTAGGGGTTCCATCGCTCCTTTACCTGGCCACATTGCTTTGGGATGTGGTGTGCGGCACAGAATGGGTGTTTGTGGTAGGCAAGATTCCCTCATGGTCAAGAAAGGAAGAGTGAACCAGGATTCCAATACCCCCAAACCCCTTGGAATTCATGCCCACCTCCCACTGGGCCCCAACTCCTGGTTATCCCATACTTAGCAGAGACCAGGCTTCTAGATAATATGTTCAGCAGCCCCTGAAGCTACATGTCACAATTTGTTTACCCAAGGCAGACCACAGTGTAGGCCAGAATATCACACACACACACACCTTCCTCTACTACGCTGGACACCTGCTCAGGGTCAACTTGCCAGGCACCCACCAAGGTCAGTAGAATCTGAGTCCTCGTGGGGTCCCATCTATCCCCGAGTCCTCATGGGAAAACATAGCTCTATCTATATTCCTGAGTACCCATGGGAAGACATGGATCCATCTATCTCCCTCTAAGCCCTCATGGAAGACATGGGTCCATCTATCTCCCTCTAAGTCCTCATGGGAAGACATGTGTCCATCTATCTCCCTCTAAGTCCTCATGGAAGACATGTGTCCATCTATCTCCCTCTGAGTCCGAATGGGAAGATGTGTGTCCATCTATTTCCCTCTAAGCCCTCATAGGAAGATGTGTGTCCATCTAGCTCCCTCTGAGTCCTCACAGGAAGATGTGTGTCCATCTATCTCCCTCTGAGTCCTCATGGGAAGACATGTGTCCATCTATCTCCCTCTGAGTCCTCATGGGAAGACATGTGTCCGTCTATCTTCCTCTTGAGTCCTCATGGGAAGACCTGGGTCCATCTCTCTCCCTGATCCTCATGGGAAGACATACGTCCATCTATCTCCCAGCTCTGGCAGGACAGGTACAAACTGACTATTGTTAATGTCCACATTCTCAATGAAACAAACCAACACGTCCTGTTCCTGGTGACCTTCAATGATCATTTTTATTATAAAGAACAATATCAAAATATACAAATCTGTGTAAGAACCACCAAGAAATGCAGCTTTTGAAAGGGCCAAGTGAGCATCAGCTGTGTCCGAGTACACAGCTTCTCCCTCCGAAGTCTTCCTGGAGAAATGGGGTTCATGTCCATGGGCCACATTTTCTATAGGTATCCTCTCAATAACTTAAAGGGTGAGTTTGGCTTCTGAATCCGGATGCCCATCACAAATCCTCACGGGAGGGTGGCTGTGTGGGGTTTTCCTCTGTGACTTCTGTCAGAAGACATGAAGGTCACTGAGTTAGTGCCTCAAGGCTGGGCTTGGGTGGGCAGGCAGCTGGTGGATGTGCACTGCTACCCCAGTACCCACCGGTAGGCTCACGCCCTGGGATAGCACCCTGCCTTCCTCCTGACCTAGCAACTTTCTAAGGACAGCTCAGGGTGAGCCCCAACATTCACTAGGGTGCTTAGGCTGACACTCCAGAGTCTTAGCCAAGGCTGAGTAGTGAGGTAAGAGGTATGAGGTGGAGGGCAGGAGTCAACGGTAGGCAATGCTGTCCTCTGGCTGCAAAGGTCCTCTCATCCTTGGCATCTCACTGACCACAGGCAACCACAGGCAACCACAGGCAACCACAGGCGACCACAGCACACTCAGGTGACCACAGTATGCCCAGGTGTGGATGCACAACCGTCTGCTCTGACTGGGCTTCTAGGAAATTCTTCTCACTCTTAGCCACTGAGCACCCCCCCCCCCCCCCGTTCCCAATTTCTCTAACTCCCAAGAGTCTGTCAATCTGAGCTGTCTCTCTCAAGAAGGGCTGACCTGGCTAGCACTTATGTGGCTTGGCTTAGAAACAGGTCTTTTATAGATAATTAATAATCAGGGTGGGTCCTGTCCAGAATGACTGGTGGTATCTTTATGAAGAGGGAAGGCTTGCATACATAGAGACCATACAAGGACTAGGAAGGTTCTGGAAGGACTGAGCAGACCCTGTTTTACAGCCTCAGAGCCAGCCACAGACCCTGACCTCGGGTTGGGGGTCCAGAACCCCAGATCACTCTTTTAGGGATCCTGGGGGATTGGTGCCTCAACAAGGCTGCTCGCTCTGCTCTTCATGTCCATCAGTGGGGCTGTCACACTTGGCTTTTCCTGTCTCCACAACCACCTTCAGATCCTACCTGAAGCCACAAACCAAACCCTCCTCTGTATGGCCTCTCCCACACTCCTGCTGAGCCCTCCTCCTCCATGACCCTGCGTGTACACTGCACAAACTTGTCACCTGTCCTCTGCTGTCACGAGGGCAACTCTGTGTTAGTTTCTTACTTAGCAGGTTTTTTGCAAGCATCTGGTTAGTTCCAGCCCTGAGCAGGGCAGGACACCCGACTCCCCGGCTTCTGCCACTCACTGCCTTCTGCTGTCTGCACACAAGCATCTTCTGTCTCCTCAAAGCCTTCCGGACACACGCACACGAAGCTTCCAGGAACATTGTAGCAGTTTTCGTTTTTCCTCTTACAGGCTTTTTCTTCTAGTGAGCATTCATCTATATCTGAAATGAAAATTCTTCATTTCAGTAAGTGACCGCACACACACATACACACTCCCCCCCCCTCATATTACGCAAGTTGCTCATTCACAGTTCATTTATCAATGAGAGCAACAGGATGGGATCATGACTGCCCACCAGAGATGGGTGCTGAGAGCTTCATGGACCTTGGTGGCCAGGCCTCAACTGGCAGAGCAGAGACATCTCAGCGTGAAGATAATAAGCCCAGTGCCCTTGGCAGTGCCCAAGATAGTGGAGGTGACAGCCAAGACCCCTAGAAGCTGGTGTGACATAGAGGCTCAGGCAAGTGTGGCTCCAACTGGCACCACACTGTCTAGGAGGGGTTCCCATGGACAAGGACCCCCTGGGCAGGTGAGGCGTTTCTTCCAGAAAGTTCATCATCCCTAGCAGACAGCTCACTGACCTGTGCACTGTCCACTCTCCTTGGTGTAGCCAGCGATACACTCCTTACAGTTGGCTGGGCCCTTTCCCGTACAGCCCACACAGGTAGAATCACAGTCTAGAGACGTGGAAAGAAGATGTCAGACCACTTCCACTTTGGTGAGGCAAGAGTACCACACCACAAAGCAGACCCTACTGACACGGGGGACTTAAGAACAAAGCCACCCCAAGTTCAGTGACAGTCTGTTTCCCCAACCAAGACCTCAAATAAGAACAGCTAAGCATAGACTGCAGGCTCTACAGTCACAGTCCAGTGTCAGAAAGGACATTGCAGCCTGCTTGCACTACCCAGCAGAATTGTAGACACTGGGTGGCAACCTCGTCCCTGAAGCTCTATGAATCACATAAGACCCTAAAATACTCATAACCCCTGACTGGAAACTTTGGAAAGCAAAGACTGTGAACAAGGCTGGGTGTGTGGTGGTGCACCCCTTTAATCCCAGCACTCAGGAAGCAGAGGCAGGAGAATGTCTGTGAGTTTAAGGCCAGCAGGGTCTACATAGTGAGCTCCAGGACTACACAGAGAGAGCCTCTATATGGATCTGTATGGAGTATATAGAGTTTTCCCTACAAGGGAGAGACTGATGTGACTGAGGAAGGAGCCGGAGGCAGCAGCGCACGCTAAGGCTACTGTGATGTATAAAGTAAGCGCTGCATGGAGATGTGCTGGCTTTCTGCATCATATCTACCACTGATGTTGCCACTTTCAGGTTCCTGAAACCACACCAAGGTCATCAGAGTCACACATGTTGAAGGAAGAGAGAAGCCTACAAAGACCACAGGTCCCAATGGTCACCTTCACATGTGTACGAGCCGTTGACATTCTCACAGTACTGGACATCGCTGCACGGAGATGTCTCTGCTGCACACTCATCCACATCTGGAAGAAAACAAGGCTGTGAGCAGAGCAGAGCAGAGGTGGCAGGGCTGAGGCACCACTCGCACAACGGGAATGTGAGCACCTGAGCCTCCACACAAGCTCAGATCATCTCTTCCTTCAGTAACCCCCCACCCCATCCCCCAAGGCTCAAGACAAGCTTGGGCTGAGCTCTGAATTTGCCTAAGGCCAAGCAGCTGCAGAGGGTGAAAGTAAAACTGGAACAGAGGAAGAGGCTGGGCAAGGGGCACCTGCGGCTCAGAAGACCAAGCCTGTAGCAGCTCCACTGATGGCCTTAGTACAGGGTTTGCTGCACAAAAGGGGCAAGGGCCCAGCAACAGCAGGGCCACACTCCTGGTACTGTGATACTACCAGCTGTGGTGGGGACACTGGTTTAATACAAGTCTGAGTCCCTCTAAAAACCCCACAAGAGTGGCCTTCCACAGCCCCGAGTGGGACGGAGATGAAAGACATCAGATGGGAGTCAGACCTCACGGACGGTCACCCCTGTAAGGAACCACCCCCTACTCTCTCTCCCCACCCCATCTCCACGGTATGCTCCTCACCCACACAGGCATCCTCCACACGTGCCCAGCCCACTTCACACTGGATACAATCTTTGTTGCTTGGACCAGAGCATGTCTTGCAAGACTCATCACAGGCTGGAAAGCAAAGGCTGCATCAGGAGGACCCTTCTGGGAACAGGGTCTCATTGCCTCCCACACTTCAGGAAGGAAGGTTTTTAAGATCGGCAGGAAAATAACAAAGAGCAGTGAAACCAAGAACACAAGCAGCACTTAACACTGAGTGCGATGTCACCACACCCAGCGTCCCTCTAGTCAGTGACAAGGACTGCTATTTCCTTCACAGTCAGTCATAAAACATCAAGTGAACTCAACCGAGGATGTTGCCCTGTGCAGGCAGCAACCATGGTGGCCTAGGAGGCTGGCAAGGCCTGTGCTCCACTAACTGATTTGACAGGCAGAGCTGACCTCAAGTCTCAGAAAGAAGCTGCCCAGGTAACCTTGACAACCCTGATGAGAGCGAGGGCGTTGGGAGGGCAGTGCTCAGGAGTAGCCTCCAAGGGTCCTGGTTCCCTTCCATAGCCATGTCTTGTGGGCACAGAAAGTCCTTGTTCCCTCTGAGAAGTTGTTCGATCGACTACGGATACATCTCAGCCTCTGTATCTTGCCTCCCTCTCAAAAACCACCTGGCAGGAAACTGAAAGACCTGTCCATCCTTCAGGGACAGCCATGTCATCAGTACATTTCAGGTCATATGGAATACGGCCAACTACGTGCTAGGTCATAAAACCAAGGGCATTTGGTACAGGCATGATAGAACCTGTCACACAGGCACTGAACCACCATGTCATTCCCAGAAAGGCTTAAGAAGCAAGTACCTTTCCCTTCCAGGGTAGTTTATGGATACTTCAGAAAGACCATACCGCCAGGCCTCCTGCACTGGATACCGGGGTCAGGAGTCAGGAGGCACTCTGTTCCCAGCTATGCAGCCTCAGCAGAGGGCTGCTCCCCACAGCCTCTCCATCACCCGAGCCGGCCAGACTCTGGGTGCTGGTGCTTACCTGAGCAGATGCTGTGGGTCTCGTTCCTCTGCAAGCTGAAGAAGCCGTCCGTGCAGTCAATACACAGTGGTCCCTTGTAGCCCGCATGACACTGGCAGGACCCGTCGCCCTGTCTGCTGCCATCTCCGCTGCAGTAGCCGTTTCCGCTGCAAGGCCTCTCGGACCCACCCTGGCACTCTTGGAAGACATAAACCTTTGCTTGGAGCATGCCCCAGGGGTTGGAGCATAAAGCCATTGGGGTCCCTTATAATCTAAACCTGGCACCAATTCCTGCTGAGGGAACAGGGGCCTGGAAGCTGAAGGAAAGGGCCAGAGCCAGACACTGACCACCTGGGACCGGCAGGATTAACACTAGAACACCTGTGGGGAGCCAGCTATGGGACCACACACTATGTGCCCAAGAGAAAGAAATCCAACGCTGTATTCAGCATACAATCAGGGAGAAGGGAGCAAGAGCCAGCTCAGACCATGTGCATGCCTGAAACTGAAACTTCTGTCACCGGATCCAGCCCGACTGATCAACATGGCTTGGCTCCAGTCTCAAGGGTCACCTCAGAGAAGGAGCCAGGACTAGGTAAGAATGCTTACCACCCCCAACTCCCATCAGTACAGATGAGGTCACGAGACTGTGATCCCTCCCCTGAACACTCATGAGGGCAAAAGAACTCCCTAAAAACAGAAGTCAGCAGTGATGCGGGAGTCTATGGCTCAAGTTCACAGCACCAGAGCAGGGGTGGACAGCTACGTATCTGAGGAAAGAGGCAAGGTTCCCCAACTCCACAGAAAGAGCACGAAGTTCAAATTCCCTCTGTGATTTTAAACACAAGGGCATCAGAGAGGAGTCATGGGAAGGATGCAGGCTTGGGACTTCCCAAGGGGGGGGCGGGGGGGGGGATGTACCTTGACAGTCTGGCCCGTAGGTGCCTGGAAGACAGCACGCTTTCAGTGTGTGTACACAGAACCACTCAAATAGGTTGGGGTACTCCTTCTTCCTGAGGGTTTAGAAATGGTCATTAAGTCCCATGAGATGCTGGCCCGGAGGCACACACGGCTCAGTGGGGATGCTTCAAGCCTTGGACAGTTTCAAACCCTAAATATAGCACAGGCGTTTTCAAACATACCAGCGGGGGAGTTGACTTTATAAGCTAGGTGTAGTAAGAGATCAGTGACTAACAGTGATAGCCAAACAGTAACGATGCGCTCAAGTGAGGCTTAACCACTCCAATTTTCACTTCTTAACTTCAGGCTGAAGCAACTAACTACCTCAGGTGATTCGGGCTAGGAGGCACTGTCCACGCCCTCAAGGCTATGTGATGGGGGAAGCAAGGGTCAGGTGTGCACAGGACCTCCTTGGAAGCTTCTAAGAGATGGTGGCAGCGCAGGGGTAAATCGGGATGGGATGTAGGATATTTCCTGCTTCTGTAGGTTCTCTACTGGGAAGAGACTGTAAAACTCAAGATCAGAAGACAGGGTCCCGGGTACTCACAGTGTCTGCCACCAAGCCTCTAGCTGCTCCTCCTGCTGCTCCAAGAGTTGGTTGCACTCAAAGTCACTGCTGTCACACAGACCCTCCATGATCTCCAGAAGCCGGATCTCACTGAAACACAAGCACCAGTCTGCTCACTGTACCCATGTCCCTCCTAGAGACTACTTTAGCGAAAAGGGGAGTCTCTACAACCATAGGCAAGGTTAGTCAGTAAGGGGAGGCTAACCGGGGGTGTGCAGCGGATCCAGGAATGGTAGGCCCCTCCATCCCTACAGCATGAGAAGGGGAGCTTATTCCATTAGTCAGGGAAGCCAGAAGTCTCTAGGAAGGTGAGGGGCTCCAGTCTGCGTTTCCAAATGGCCTGTGTGCGTGTGTGTAAAAGCCTTCCAGTGTCTGTGCGCACAGAAGTGGCCGTAGAGAGTGTGGAAACCACAGACCAGTTGAGTGGCCAGAGGCAGGGACGACCAATGACAGGTGTCCACCACCATCGAAGGAGTTCCTCCGTGTGCCGGTGGTCTGCACCGACCCCAAGGTCTGACAACCGATTCACAGACCGCGACCGCACATCCTCGCACTTCTTGGGAACACTCACCTGAATTCGTACTTAGACAGCGTCTTCTCTTCCCACGCCGTGTTGCCGCCACCGAAATTCTTCCTGGCCGTGTTGGCCATCCCCTGTAGAGGAGGTGGCACCAGCTCGATGGGCCACCGTGAACCCCACCGCCAGCCCCTGCCCCAGCGCCGCTGTCCCGGACCCCGCCGCCCGCCCACCTGGTTGAACTTGTCCACCAGCGTCCGGCATCTCTGGCACATCGTCGGCTTCCGGGAGGCTACGGCCCCGGGCGGCGGCAGCAGCAGCAGCAGCCCGAACGCGGCTGCAAGCAGCAGGTGCATGGCGGGAGGGCGGCCCGGCGACCCACCGAGAACTGCGGCGGAGTCTGAGCCTCCGCCCACCGGCCCGCGCGCCGGCCGTTCCCCGGGCTACTTGACTGCGTCGCCGAGGCCCCGCCCACCTTTCACCCCGCGCGCTTCTATTGGCCGAAGGAATCCCCCTTGCCTGATGTGGACCAATTGAGGCTCGCCACGAGAAGCCACCAATGAGAAGGCCCCGGGTCAGCGTCCCGCGAGAATGAGACAGAACCGTAATCTTCTATCCGGTCCCCATGCCCCGCCCTCCACGAGTGGCCATCTTTTCTCCGGGCGGGAAGCGCCCGCTACGATCGCCAGCCTGGGCAGTGGTGGCCATGTTAAGTTCGGGCAAAGACTTGGCTTCCGGGCCCGGTTTCCGCAGCCGGCTTCCTGCCGTGGGCAGTCCGCTCAGTTCCGCGGGGTCCTGCGGAGAGGAGAGGTTAGCGCGCGTCGCCGGGATTGGTGTACTCGGGCGGGAGGTGGCGAAGCTGGGGTTCTTCCGAGCGCGCGTGACGGCCTTTTGAGTTCCTCAACCCGGGGATGGCCCTTTCACTTAGGGGCTGAGCGTGTCCCTGGGGGCGGGACATCTCGCCCGAGGCCCTGGACCGTTCATCCATCCTCCTCACCTGGCGCCCGGAGCTGTCATCCGTAAACAGAGCTCTACATCTGGGTCCCGCTCAGTGTGGTTGAGGGGGCCCCAGTGGTCGACATTTCCTCAGGGGCCTCAGGCAGTGAGTTCACAATGACCTTCCGAACTTTAAGTGACCTGAGGGAGGAGGAGGAGATGTGGACTATGTGTATTTTAAAGAACATCTGACTGTATAAATAGTAACAGTTTCGTCTGGTCTTTGGTTTACAAGTAAGCTCATGTACACCAGCTAACACTTCCAGGTTAAAGCCACAATTTGAACGAATGATTCCCACAGTTCCCTTGGAAGCTTTGGAATCACAATGGACAGGGACGACAGGATCTTTGAAGGGTACCCCCTAATCTGAGGTACCCTCCTCCTCCACGCCACATTTGCAGAGAGTATAGCTTTTAATTTTTTAAAGATTTATTTGTTTTTTTTATGTGTATGAGTACACACGGTAGCTGTACAGAGAGTTGTGAGCCTTCATCTGGTTGTTGGGAATTGAATTTACAACCTCTGCTGGCTCTGTGCGTCAGATCACATTACCGGCGGTTGTGAGCCACCATGTGGTTGCTGGGATTTGAACTCAGGACCTTCGGAAGAGCAGTATAGCTTTTTGGAGTTTGGCTCCTGGAGCTTAGCCATTAGCATCTGTCTTCCCTGCAGCTGCCCCCATTCCCGTGATAGGTGGTTTGTACGTACTGGTGAATGTCTCCCTCGTATTGTTTCTGCTCCTGATTGAGCGTTCCAGCTCACCCTGGTCTCCTGTTGTCTTTGAAAATAGCTAGGCAGGCGGTGGTGATGCACACCTTTGATCCCAGCACTTGGGAGGCAGAGGCAGGTGGATTTCTGAGTTCAAGGCCAGCCTGGTCTACAGAGTGAGTTCCAGGACAGCCAGAGCTACACAGAGAAACCCTGTCTCGAAGAAAACAAACAAAAAACAAAAAAGAAAGAAAATAGCTGCTGTTGGTCCTCAGCAGAACACACACCCCTTTGTGGCTGTGAGCAAGGAGGATCGGGTGAGTTCTGTGGGTAATAGCCACCCTAAAGCTTGGGTTTCCTTCAAAGGTCTGCAGAGCAGATAGTTGAAGCAGTGAAGTTGGAGTCCCTGAAGCAACGCATCTCACACTGCTGCCTCACTCAGTGGCTTGGCCTCTTCCCCATCCTTTTCAATACTGAGGATGGCCTTGAACTTCTGGTCCTCTTGCCTCTTACCCGCTAGTTGCTGGGATACACACATATATTTACATACCTGGGGTTTGTCCGGTTCTGGGGACTGAACCCAGGGCTTTAGGCTCTTAACAAGTTACCCAGGTTGACCTAGACCTCTTGTTTCTCCTGTCTCAGCCTCCCAAGTACTGGAATCCCAAGTGTGCCCCAGTATGGTTTTGTGCCAGCTTGGGAACTTTATGTACATGTTGTTCTATAACCTAATTAGTCAATCGTCGCACTTTTTCAGTTCAGGACTTTTTATTGGGTCTAACTCAGCTGGGCATAGTTAGATGTGGTGGAGTGTTGGCCAGACTCACTGCAGCCTTGCAACCAAACTTGGAATAAGCAAGTGCACGCTGTGGCTTATTTACACTCCACTAAAGTCTTTATAATATGCCTTCGTGCGGGGTTGGGGAATACCTGTGGGGCATTTTCCTGATTGGTGATGTGGTGGGGCCCATCTCACTGTGGGTGGTACTATCCCTGGGCTGGTGGTCATAGGTGCCATAAGAAGGCAGACTGAGCAAGCCATGAGGAGCAAGCCAGTAAGCAGCACTCCTTCTTGACCTCCATCCACATTATCTCCTGCTTCCAAGTTCCTGCCTTGAGTTTCTGCCCTTCGTTTCCTTGGATCGTAAGCTATAAGATGAAATAAACCCTTTCTTTCCCCCAAGTTGCTCTTGGGTGTGGTGTTTTATCACAGAAATGTAAACCCTAACTGAGACAATAGGGAATATGAGCATTATTATATTTCAACAGGTTGGGGCTGGAGAAGTGACTCTGGTTATGAATGCTGACTGATCTTTTAGAAGACCAAAATTCAGTTCCCTGCACCTACACAGCACCTCACAACTGTCTGTAACTCCAGTTCTAGGGAATCAGATGCCCAGACATACATGCATATATACACATATAAACATGCACACATGCATGGGATTTATTAGAGTGGCTTACAGACTGACTGGTCTAGCTAGCTCAATAACGGCTGCCTATGAGTGGGAGGTCAAAGAGTCCAGTATTGTTCAGTGTACAAGGCTGGATGTTTCCTTCAGATGGTCTTCAGTATACACTGGGGTCCTGAGGAAACAGGAACCGTTGCCAATGAAGGAATGGATTTGCCAGTGAGACCAAGAGAAAGAGTAAACAGACCAAGAGCAAGCTTCCTTCTTCCATGTCCTTTACAGAAGTTGCCAGCATACGCTGTGACCGGGTTAAAGATGGATCTTCCTGCCTCATAAGATTTACTTAATAAACAATCCCTCACCGGGGTACTCAGCTGCTTGGGTTTTAGTTAACTTCAGATGTTGTCAAGTTGACAGAATAGCCATCTCAAGGGGTCTTGTGCTTCCTCTCCTCCACATCTTACCTGTGTGGCCTCAAGCCACGTCTTAGGAATGTCTGACCGTGTAAGGTAACAGTGTTCCTTGTCTGTGTCTCTGTGAAGGTTCATGAAGTTTAAAGCTCTACATGGCTGGCAAGAAGTCATCGGGCAGGCGGTCATGGCCGCTTCTGGGGCTACTGGTCACTGTAGCCACCATCCACCTGGTTGCATGTCCCTACACCAAGGTAGAAGAGAGCTTCAACCTTCAGGCCACACATGACCTCCTGTACCACCAGCTGGACATAGACAAGGTGAGGCACTGCACCGAGTGAGTGGACGCTTGCTTCACTCGCCCAGCCTGTGCGCTGACCACTCTTCTCCCTGCAGTACGACCACCATGAGTTTCCTGGAGTTGTTCCCCGGACGTTCCTCGGGCCGCTGGTGATCGCAGCGTTCTCCAGCCCCGTGGTTTATGTGCTCTCTCTGTTGGAAGTATCCAAATTTTATTCTCAGCTGATAGGTAAGGGCCTCACAGGGGTGAGAGCTGTGACATCACATGGTCACAGGTGGGGTGGGGATGGGGTAGGGTGGGGGTTGGCTGGACTCACTGTAGCCTTGCAGCCAGACTTGGGACAAGCAAGCAGGCGCTGTACCCTAGACTCTACAAAAGTCCTCATGACATACTTCAGCAGCTAGCCAGCCAGCCAGGGCTGCAGGACTGAAAGGAAGTCAGAGGAGTGGTTGGTGTGGGTCTCCGTCCACAAACAGGTCCCATGGCCGTTTCTGGTACAGATGTGAGCTCCTATGTAGTGTCTTGCATATTGTCACTGACTGCCACTGCAAGTGACACTCAAAGAGCCCCTGGCTTCATCTGTGTTTCCTGTTGAGTCACTCACAGCAGTGACTTTTTTGCTCATTTCATTTAGTCAGAGGAGTCCTTGGGCTTGGTGTGATTTCTGGACTCTGGACATTACAAAAGGAAGTGAGACAGCAGTTCGGGGCCACGGTGGCTGTCATATTCTGCTGGATATCAGCCACACAGTTTCATCTCATGTTCTACTGTACGAGGACACTCCCCAACGTGTTGGCCCTGGCTGTGGGTATGTAGCTTCAGGCTCTGCCTTCTGACTCCTCACAGTGTACGCACATCTGCCCCCGGCATTGTCCCCCGCCTCCTAGGCTCCTCATAAATTGCTCAGGATCTCTTCCTCTGGGAGCAGGCCTCTCTGTACTCAGGGCTGGTTCTTCTAGAGAACACTATCCTGAAGCACCTGCGTGCCAGCCCAGCAGACATTCTGTCTGGGCAAGCAGGCTTCCCTGGGGTTGGTCTATGTGCATTTTGGGTTTTAGTATTTTGTGTCATAGTCCTACTATGTAGTCCAAGCTGGCTTTAAATTGTAGATTCCCCTGCCTTAAACTCTGAAGTGCTGAACAGCTTCTAGAGTGTATTTATTTATTTAAGCTTTTGCATGTATGAGTATTCCATATGTATTTAAGCACATAATGTGTGAGCAGTACCTTCAGAGGCCAGGAGAGGGCATCAGGTCCTCTGCAACTGGAGTTACAGACAGCTGTGGGCTGCCCTGTGAGTGCTGGGAGTGAAACCTGGGTCTTCTTCAAGGACAGCCAGTTTTTAAATTGCTGAACCATCATTGCTCCAGCCCCTGCAGAGTGACTTGGGGTGGGGTGTTTTATAAGAAAGCGAGCCCCCTTATCGTACGTTTCGTGTTTTGCAGTCTTACCGGCCCTCACAGCCTGGTTGCAGCGGAGGTGGGCCCTGTTTGTCTGGCTCTCAGCCTTCGTCATCATTGGCTTCAGGGCTGAGCTGGCCATGCTGCTGGGCATTGCGCTGCTGCTGACCTTGTACCAAAGAAGACTGACGGTGGCCAGAGTGCTCCGACACGCCATCCCAGCAGGGCTTCTCTGTCTAGGCAAGTTGGCATCTCTGGTTTGTCTGTGTGTATTTCTTTCAGTTTGGGGTTTTGGTATTTTGAGACAAAATCCTACTGCCTTAGTTACTGTGCTGTTGTTGGACATACCATGACCAAGGCAGCTTGTAGAAGGAAACTTTTCATTGGGGCTGGCTTACAGTTTCAGAGGCTAGTCCAGGATCATCGTGGCAGGAAGCATGGCAGCAGGAAGGCAGGCAAAGTGCTGGAGCTACACCCTGATCTACAGGCAGCAGGCAGAGAGACAGAGAGACAGAGACAGACAGACACAAACCAAGATTGGGCCTGGTACATCCTGACCTGCAGACAGCAGGCAGAGAGAATGAGACTGGGCCTGGTGTGGGCTCATTTGAAAACTCAAAAGCCCAGCTCCACTGACACACCCCCTCCAGTAAGGCCACACCGCCTAATCTTTTCTGAACTGTCCACCAACTAGAACCTAAATATTAAAATTATTAGCCCTTGGGGGATATTCTTATTCAAACCATCACACCCACTGTATAGTGCAGGCTGGCCTCCAATCTGAGCTCCTCCTGCTTTAGCCTCCACGGTGCTGAAATGACAAGTGTGTCAGTTTGAAACTTGGTGTGTGCATATTGTGTGGCATCCAGAAGTCAGCCTCAGTGTCATCCCTCAGATTAGCCACCTGGTTTGTTCCTAGATTTGTTTTTAAGATATATTTATTTCTATTTTGTGTGTATGGGTTTTGCTTGCATGTTTTTCTGTGTACTGCATATGTACCTGGTGCCCATGGAGGCCAGAAGAGAGCATCAGATCCCCTGGTACTGGAGTTATAGACAGGTGTTAGCTACCATGTAATTGCTTCAGCCTCATACCTGGGATGGGTGGGGGTGGGGGTGAGTAGGGGTGGGGGTGGTTTCTTGAGACAGGTCTCTACATAGCCCTGGCTGTCCTGGAACTCACTTTGTAGACCAGGCTGGCCTCGAACTTACAGAGATCCACCTTGTAATCTAATCTCCCTAGCACTGAGAGTAAAGGCACTCACCACATCCCTGACCCATCCCTGACTTTTCCTGTGGGTTCTGGGATAGAACTCAGGCCTCCCCTTGCAAGGAAAGCTCTTTACTAACCTGTTATCTCTACCCTTGAGATTTGTTTTTTATTACACTTAACTGTGTGTGTGTGTGTTCTCACCACAATGCACATATGGAGGTTAGAGCAAGAGCACAACTTGCGGGAGTCAGTTCTTTTGTACCACCATGTCGGTCTCAGGGATTGAACTCAGGTCATCAGGCGTGGCAGCAAGTGCCTTTACCCACTGAGCCATCTCACTGGCCCCCAAGAAACCTTTTTTAAATTTTATTTTATTTTTAATTATGTATATATACATGTATGTGTCTGTGTGTGTGAAAATATGTGTGCGTGATTGTAGTCACCCCTAGAGTCCAGAAGAATACCCAGGAATTGTGACAGGCAACTGTGAGCCTTCCCTTGTGGCTTCTGGGAACTAAACTTGGGTTCTCTGAAAAAGCAGTATTCACTCTTCACTACTGAGTCATCTCTCTAGTCCCCTTTATTTATTTATTTATTTTTATTTTTTTGGTTTTTTGAGACAGGGTTTCTCTGTGTAGCCCTGGCTGTCCTGGAACTCACTCTGTAGACCAGGCAGGCCTCAAACTCAGAGATCCGCCTGCCTCTGCCTCTCGAGTGCTGGGATTAAAGGCGTGCACCACCACGCCTGGCCCCTTCATTTTTTTAAAAGATGTAAACAAGATGGTCTGAACTTTGGCAGCAGTAGAACATGCCATTTCTGTCCCAAAGGTAGCTTCTACTTGGAAGCCTGCAGCCACCACTGTCCTTCAGGCTGCTTGGACAGACAGGAGGAGGGCAGTATACACTGGGGAAGATACTTGATGAGAGATGGTGTCACACACCATCAACTCCTTTCATGGGAAGCCGCTGGCAGTTTCTGTGGCCGGCAGTAACTTTGTGAGGCAGTTAAGCACAGTGCACATGTGGGTTGAGGCTTGAATTTTATAGTTGGCCATGTTCCTTACTGAGGACACTTCTGTTCTGTTATTAGGGCTGACGGTTGCTGTGGACTCCTATTTCTGGCGATACCTTGTATGGCCGGAAGGAGTGGTGCTTTGGTACAACACAGTCCTGAACAAAAGTTCCAACTGGGGCGTATCCTTTCAGTATTAGGGGAGGAATGCCCATGACCCTGACCTCTATCCACTCAGCCAGCCAGTCTGGCACAGGTTGGGTGGCTGTCTGAGGGTCAGGACAGCAGCTTCTCCTATGGCACACACCTGGCACTCTCTGACGACATCTCCCCGAGTATCACCTAGTCACACCCATAGTCCACAGGGTAGCTGCGTTTCAAAACATTTACACAGAGTGCTTCAGATGGCCTCATGGTAAGAAAGGATAGCATAGCTACCACTTGATAACATACCATCCTGATCTTTCAATACTGGGAAGAAAGGAAGAAAAGCTAAAGGGTTTCCCGTAGTCCTCTGTGGGGCTCTCAGTTACACTGTAGCAGCAAGGGTATGCTGTGCCCAAGATCGGTCATCCCCATACCTCCTAAGCAGGTCTCTGCTGTGTCTTTTGGCATAGCTGACTGGGCCTTTATGCTGTTACAATTCTTAGTTCCATTAAGTGGACAGTGACTCTGTCTCTGACAAATTCATGCCTCCTTAACCCTAACCCGAAGACTTCCCCACTCCTGTGGTATTTCTACTCAGCCCTGCCCCGAGGCCTGGGCTGCAGCCTTCTCTTCATACCCCTGGGTGCAGTGGACAGGAGGACCTATGCACTGGCCCTGCCAAGCCTGGGATTCGTGGCTTTATACTCACTCCTCCCACACAAGGAGCTGCGGTTCATCATCTATACCTTCCCTGTCCTCAACATCATGGCTGCCAGAGGCTGCACCTATATGTGAGGGTTTCGTCCTTGAGACACTTGTCTGCTCTTCACTTTGACTGTGTTTTCTGGAGTGCTGGTTTTAGTTACCAGGGTGATAGGCACTTGTAAAGGTTCGTCAGGAATAGATTGCCCTGGGCGGTGGCAGGTGGCCAGCCTGGTCTACAGGACTACACAGAGAACCCCTGTGGGGGGAAAGGAAGGAAAATAGATTCGCTGTGCAGGGAAGCACATGCCTTTGTTCTCAGCACTCGAGAGGCAGAGGCAGGTGGGTGTCTGTGAGTAAAAAAGAGTATTTGGTTTGGTACACACTTAAGTTCAAGTTCCATCATTGAGTGTCCTTGTCACTTGAGCGGATTTCTGATAAATTGGCTGTCTGTGGTTCTCCATGTCCCTGGAGGCCTCTGCTCACTGCTCGGTATCTCTTCCTGTGTTTGTGAGTCTTGCTTCTGTCTCTTCCCAGCACCTTGCTAACTGTCCCAGAGGGTCATGGGAGAGATGGCCAAGGCTTCAAGCCTGGGAAGTGTCTGGTCCTAGATGGGTTCCAGGGCTCTAAATGATTGATCAGGTGGAGGATGTTCTTGGTCCAGGCTGGTGGGTGGCTGGAGAGCCTGAGCTGGTGCTTCTGGTTAATGGTGGGGACACAGGGAGGCTGTGGCTTGGGCTCATGTGGAAGATGGTGTGGGAGTTGTTGGGACAGGAACAACGGGTGATACAGATGAAGGGGAGGTGAGAGAACAGGTGATGTGACTGGTGGTTCAGTAAGGTGGTAGGGTCAGCTAGTGGTATAGGTGTTAGGGGGCAGGCAGGCTATGAGGAGGGTTACCTGGGCTGAGTGTAGCTAGCTCATAGTGGTGTGGGCTCCACTGACCTAAAAGGTTCACTCTGCCCCTCTCCTCCTTTAGACATGAAGAATGCCCTGGGAGCCAAAGCAGGAGCCATGGGCCACGTTCAGGACTCGGAACTGCTGAGCCTGGTTTAGGGTGCTGAGAGGGGCAGAAGTCTTGGAGAGCTGGCTAGGCCCAAGTGGGCTAGGATTCCAGAGGGGCACAGAGGCTCACTTACTTGAACACTTGGTCCCCAGCTGGTGGCACTATTTCACTATGTCCCTCAGCTGAAGTAAAGTGAGTGAACTTCTGCAGAAAGTTTGAGGCCAATGGTTTTAAAATTTGATTGGTAGGCAGGGCAGTGGTGGCGCATGCCTTTAACCCCAGCACTTGGGAGGCAGAAGCAGGTGGATTTCTGAGTTCAAGGCCAGTCTGGTCTATAGAGTGAGTTCCAGGACAGCCAGGGCTACAGAGAGAAACCCTGTCTTGGGGGGGGAATTCGATTGGTAGACTGTTTTTTTAAAGGGCAGAGAGCAAACATTCTCCTTTCTGTGGGCCACACAGTCTCTGTCACAGCTACTAACTGCCATTGCTGTCAAAGTCAACCTCAGAGACAGAGATGCTCCTGGTAGGGACAGTGACAGTATGGAGGCAGCGCCATGTCAAACCCATCAGTGCTGGCTCACAGTATGGCCTTTAGTGACACTGGGGCAGAACAGAGGAGAGCCCAGGGTCGATTTGGGGGTGATCAGAGCTGCAGCTCACACACCACGGTTCAAGCTGAAGTCTGCTATGCTTTTCTAGACCCAGTCAGGCCTTAAAGGCAAACCCTGGGAGAAGTGGGGATGATGTTCGTTGACTACAGCAGTCTAGATGGAGCAGGGTAGCAGAGGCTCACTCACACCTATAACCGCAGTACTTGGGAACACCAACTTGAGCCATCCCAAGTTACACAATAAATTCCAGGTCATCCTGAGCTGTACAGTGTGAGCCTTTCTCAAACATGAAAACCAGAGAAAGGGCTGGGGATGGAGCTCAGCTTTAGAGCATTTGTCTAACATGTACAGAGTCAGCCTTCAGCACAGCATAAATTAGGTGCAGTTATACTTGCTTGTAGACCCACTGTTAAGGAGGTGCAGGTTCAAGGACATCTTTGGCCATATACCCATTCCAAGACTAGCCTGGACTACATAAGACCCTTCCTAAGTAAATAAATAAGTTTCAAAGAATCTAGATCCGTGCAGGTAGGTAGCAAACTGGCTTAGACAGGATGAGTTAGAGAAAGCGTGTAAACCTGTTCCCAGAAAGTGACCCAGAGACCAAAGATAAAGACATTCTTGGAGCTGGGTGCACACGTGTAATCCCAGTGTTCCCAATGCCAAGGAGTGGGTATCATGGGTAAGCATGCTGTTGTATAACCATGAGGATCTGCATTGGGGTCCCCAGGACCTATGTAAAAAGCTAGGTGTTGCCACATGCTAACCTGTAACTCCAGCACTGTGGTAGTGATGATGGGCACAGAAACAGGAGGATTCCTATGACTTAGCCTAATTGAGAAAAGGGGTGGGGTGGGGTGTGGGGTGGGGGAAGTACAGTTGTTTATAAAAAAAAAAAAAAAGTCACTATCTCCTGCCCTACACCCTTGGCAGGTTGAACCTTGGTGGGGACTCCAAGCCAAGTCAGTGGGCCCAACCATTTCACTCTCAGTAACTCAAGGCCACTCAGATGACTTTACCTCGGATCACAGAGCAAATTCCAAAGACCTCTCCCAAGCAACTTGTCTTAAAATAGGCAGGAACTTTGCATCCTTTAGCATTCTTAGCTATGGAGGCTTTTAGAGGCACACCCAAACTGCATCATCTCTACAGCATACACTTCACTGACCTGACAACTACAATATCCACTTAAGCTCTTATATTTTGCTAACAATTAGATTTTCTACGTATAGTAATCAAATATCCTGCAGCATTCCGTGTCCAATGAGAGGCACTATCTGAAAGGAAGAAGATAGTGACAGAGCAGGGCACCTGCTGTCCTCTGGGTTCTGCACATGCACACCTGGATCATTCATCCCCCAACAGAAAATACTGCTCTCTCCCCACTAACCATAGTCTGTCTTGGGAAAGGGAGGGAGTGAGACTGAGCCAGTCCCAGGACTTGGTGGAGTGTTGGGCTCTCAGCAGGCAACCACAGGGTGTATGAGGCTTGACCTGGGGACGCCAGCATGCTGAAAGGGACCTTAGTACAGCACTCCTGGTTGAAGTCGGCCTCCCAGTCCTTCCATTTTGGAAGTCTGTTTGCTTTGTATGATTTATTTACACACAAGAGAAGCAAACAGTGATGTGGGGTCTGTTTAATGCCCTTTCAAAAGCTGGTATAAACTTGAATTGGCATCTAGAGTGGAAAATGGAGGTTTTCTTATTTTAGATTACTCTGTGTGTGTGTGTGTGTGTGTGTGTGTGTGTGTGTGTTAGTGGAGAGGTGCACTGCTATGGTGTGGATATGGGGTCCATTCCCTTTCCACCTTTGTGTGAGTTCTGAGGTCATAGTCAGGTTACCAGCTCGAGTGGCAAATGCCTTTATGCACTAAGCTGTCTTCCTGGCTCTTTATGTTTAGAGGTAATCTTGCCATGTAACCCAGGCTGGCTTCAAATCTGCCATCATTCTTCGGCCTTCCCAGTGCTGGGGTTCTAGGTCTGTGCCCCTGTGCACAGCCACAAAGTTCTTCAGCAGGTATTTTAGTCATTTGGTTAGTTGAGTTTTTGTTTGTTTGGTTGGTTGGTTTTTTAATCAAATTTTTTGTTGTTGTTTTTTTATTTGTTCACTTTTTTTCAAGGCAGGGTTTCTTCTGACTGTTCTGGGTGGGACACATGCTGTAGACCAGGCTGGCCTTGAACTCACAGAGATCCTTCTGCCTCTGCCCCTCTGCCCCTCTGCCTCTGCCTCATGAGTACTGGAATTAAAAGCCACCACCACCTGGCTATTGAGTTTTTAAGTCACATTTAACCTAAGCACAGGCTCAACACCCTTCCTGTCTCCATATGACAATTAAAAGAAATTTATAAGCACATTAAAAAGAACAGATGAGCCAGGCTTAGCAGGGGCACACACCTTTAATCTCAGCACTCAGGAGGCAGAGGCAGGTGACTCTCAAGCTGAGTTCAGGGCCAGCCTGATCTACAGAGAGAGTTTCAGGACATCCAGGGCCACACAGAGAAACTGTGTTTCAAAAAATATATAAATAGATAAATAAAACAAAAAAGAGAACAGATAGGGGGCGCTGACACGAGCCTTATGTGTAAACCAAGTTAGGTAGGAGCAAAAGGTATGCACAGTTAAGTAGTCTTGGTCCCCTGTGGCCTGGCGTACCATTATCTTAGCTGTGGTTCTGCAAGGCGGTGAGAAGACAGTCTCAGTTATCCTAAGATGAGTATTCCTGCTGGGGCAGGTGTGTGTGTGTGTGTGTGTGTGTGTGTGTGTGTGTGTGTGTGTGTGTGTGTGTGATCTGTCTGTGGGGTTAGGAGGACTGCAGATTTGGGATGCTTCTGTGGGTTTGGAGCAGCACAGTGTCAAAGCTGACAGAAAGATAGCTCATGCGTGTGTGTGTGTGTGTGTGTGTGTGTGTGTGTGTGTGTGTGTGATCTGTCTGTGGGGTTAGGAGGACTGCAGATTTGGGATGCTTCTGTGGGTTTGGAGCAGCACAGTGTCAAAGCTGACAGAAAGATAGCTCAGTTACTCTCTGCCTTCAGCCTTGAAGATGTTGGTGTTCTTGCCACCATATGCTTTTGATTACATATCTTTTTCTTTCAGCCTGAATAAAAAGTCTTGGCCATACAAGGTGAGAGCTCTGCTGGTGACAGGGCATATCTTGGTGAATGTGGCATATACAGCCACGTCCCTTTATGTGTCTCATTTCAACTACCCTGGTGGGGTTGCGATGCAGCGGCTACATGAGCTGGTGCCACCTCAGACAGGTTAGTCCAAGTGTTCCCTGGGGAAAAGCCCGGCCCTGAGTGAAGTGCCATGCTGGCTTCTAACTGAGATTTGGTTTTTTTTAGACGTCCTTCTTCATATTGATGTGGCTGCTGCCCAGACAGGTGTGTCACGGTTTCTACAGGTCAATGATGACTGGAGGTTTGTTTCTGAATTTTTTTTTAAGATTTATTTAAATCTTCAGACACACCAGAAGAGGGCATCAGATCTCATTACAGATGGTTGTGAGCCACCATGTGGTTGCTGGGAATTGAACTCAGGACCTCTGGAAGAGCAGTCAGTGCTCTTAACCTCTGAGCCATCTCTCCAGCCCTTGTTTCTGAAATATTGCAGTTGCAGGTCTAGTTGCTTCTCACAGAGGCCACCTATATATAAATCACTTCAGTGGTACCTGCATGGGGGGAGAGGTGGTGTGAGACGTAGGCAAAGTTGAATGCAGTAGTGACAGGTGACCTTTCTCTCCCAGGTATGACAAGAGCGAAGATGTAGGAGCAGCGGCCATGCTGAACTACACCCACATCCTCATGGAGGCAGTGCCTGGGCACCTGGTCCTCTACAGGGACACACATCAAGTCCTGGCCAGTATTGAGGGTACTACAGGTATAAGCCTGAATTTGATGAAACTGCCACCCTTTGATGTCAACCTGCAAACAAAGCTAGTACTTCTAGAGCGGCTGCTTAGGCCAGCCTGAGAGGACAGGAGATCTCCAGGAACATCGAGTGTGGTCACCTTCTAATGCAGTGAAGACAATTCAAGAAAACAGCAAAGACCAGGGACTTCCAGCGTGCCTACAGCATGCCTGGTGTTGGCCTATATCAGGCTGACCTGGGCCCTACAGTAGCCACACCTAAGGCACAGGGCTGAGAATGTGGAGGACAGACCACCAAGTGTGATAGTGGCCTGCTCAAACTGTCCGCTACGGTTAGGTGGCCCACATTCATACTGGGAACCATTCATAACTAAGGACAGTGAGTCAGGCTAGAACACCCTGGCTCCCTAGCTCTGCAGTGACCCTCAGTGTATGTTTCTTGCCCCTGAAAACCACACTTGTTGCCCATGGCCTCAGGAGACCACGATATAAACCAGGTCTGTACAGGACAGACACACACATACACACACATACACACACACACCACCACCACCAATCATGGCAGCTGTTATAGTCCGAGGCATGTTATCTCCATTTCAGATTAACTCTGAGGACATACATATGTTCATAAAAGAATGGAAATAAAAATTATGTTTTCTTATATAGTGTCTTGTTGTTGGTCACTTCTGGAGACAGTCTCTGCCCTGGTTTCACAGTAGGAGCCACTGGCTCTGCCACTGTACTGAGCATTTCTTAAGTGTGACGGTGCCAGTCATAGAGATGACAGATGGTGTGTGCACATCATGCCTCCAGTATGTGGGCACACACCACACAAGCTCATGTGTATGCAGATACGACACATACACAGCCTAGATAGGATAGCATTTATGTATACAGTATACCACACAGCTATAAAGGCTGTGTTGTGTGTGTGTGTGTGTGTGTGTGTGTGTGCACATGCACTATGCTGTGTTCAGATATATGCAAGTGCATGTTAAAAGCTAGGGACACTCTTGGGTTTTTGTTCCTCGGGCACCATCCACCATTTTTCTGTTTTCTGGCAAGTGAGCCCCAGGGACCTGCCTGTCTCTGTATCTAAAGTACTGGGATTAGAAGTATGCACTATATGCATGCATGTTTCCCCCCAAGTAGTTCTATAGGTTGAACTCAGGTCACCGTGTTTACAAGGCAAGCAGTTTACTGACTGAGATCCTCCAGCTGTTTCTAAGTCTTTGAGAGCAGATGGTTTGAAAAATAGCCTTTGGCTTGTCTCAGCTTACAGGTATAGACTTTTTCTCCGCATACAACCATGACACGCACCACAGATGCCTCCTGATGCAGTCTTGTATGGTGGTTGAAGGGCAGGCTTTAGACTCCAGGTTGCTTCCTGACCCTCAGACAGTATTCTGAACACCCCTTCAGCCATGTATTTCCCTTTTATATCTGTACTTACATGTATTCATATATTATCTCTTGTCTCTGTGTACATGTGAGCTACTACTTAACTTTGATGTCTGTGAGTCATTCCTAATTCTGGTGTTCCTGTGGTGTGATGTAACCTCCCCTCCCCAGCCTGAAACCTGTTTGCTCAGGTTTCCGTGTTAGAGAGCATCGGGGCAGAGCTTGCCGCCCTATCGTCCTGCCACTCCCACTGCCTGCCTCCTAGCTGTTCTGGAGCCATCACGTGTTCACCTACAACCTTACTCCAAGATGATTTGGCGGGAATCGGTTCCCTTCCCCTGCTTCATAACTGAGTGTCGGAATTAGTAAAATCGAACCTTGATCAGACTGACTGCCTTGGTTTCATCATTCTCGCGTTCGCCTAGTCCCCTCTTCTCTTCCAGATTCCAAGATGCCTTTCCAGACTAGAACCCAGACATGTGAGCCGCTGGCCGGACACAACAGTGAGATGTTCCCAGTGGGAGCCCTGTCACATGGTACTTAACCTTGTGACATGCCCCTTTGAGCATTTCTCAGGTGTGTGACCTGTGAAATTAGCCATGACTCAAGTTTCTGGGCTCCTTTTGGCGGAGCATGGCTTTAGGCTGAGATCTGAGGCTGGGTGTTCCTGCTGCCCTTGGGCTGTCTGCTCTTAGGCCCTTCCTGTAGACAGATTAGGAAGTACAGGCATGTCTACATATAGACATGAACATGTATGAACAGTCATGGGCCATATCTATACTAGTTTTTGTGGGACCTGGGATTGAACTCACAGCTCCATGCATGCTAGCGCAGCATGTACCACTGAGCTGTATCGCCAGCTCCAGCACTCATATCATCATTCATCCCACATCATAGCGTTCTTGACATGCTTCATGCCACAACCATGCAGCCCCCTTCCACAATTAGAATCTTGGCTCCTGGCAGTGTCTATACATTTGGTACTTTGTTCAGCAACAAAATATACATTAAGTAGTTCTGGAATTCTGTACCACCCATTTCTAGTTTTTAGACCATGATAATACTTCAAGGAATCGATCCACTCCTTCAGGTAAGCTCAGGGAGGTTTCTTCATCCGCCTCTGTTAACTGCTCTAGGGGTAGTGGGACCTGGGAGAATAGAGCCCATAAATGAAGTAATGTCTCATGCAACAGCCAACTATATTCAGAGGATTGGACAATTTATATGAGAAAAGTGAACAAGGACAAGCCACACATAGCATAAACATGTTTTCCATAGAGACATATGAACAAACAACAATATCTGTCTATAATGAATAAACTCATTCCTGTCTGTTACACATGGGAGGGGCATGAAAACACATTGCAAGAACAATTCTGTGTTTTTGAAGAAACTGGGGTCACAAGACTCTTCTCTTGCTTACTTGGACTTTCCTCACAAGCACCCAGAATTCCCCTCAAGTGACTCCATTCTGGGACTGTGTTCTCTTACACCTTCTGCTCGAGTTTTGGTCATTAGTGTGACTGTTACTGTTTATAAGGACAGGCAGAGGCGCACATTTTATTTCTCCTTCTGTGATGGCTTTTGTCACTTACCAGCCTCTCTGGAAATCCTGCATCTATGCATGAAACTCCACCAGGCAGGCTCGCAATGGCTTCTGTAGCGTGTCCTCTAGGTACTCAGTATATTTCCAGTCTTTTGAAATTCAGTGTCTCAAAGGATAGCCTTGTGGGACATACTGTTTCCTCTACACACAGAGGCGTGTCTTCAGGTTGAGGTAGACTGGAGAATGCTGGACAAAGGGAGATCATGTGCTCATGTGCTATGCGTGTCCTACCACTGCTCACTGGACAGGGACAGGCCTCCAGTATGGCTGTCATTTTGGTGTGCTTCTACCTGCAAAGCAGACTTTCTGTGAGTTTCAAGAAGATGCTATGAATTGTCTGTTTGTACCTTTTCCCCATTTCTCTAATGGCGTTTACATTGTTTTCTTCCACTTTGCAAGATGATGTAATGGTTAGATTTTATTTCCCATGGTTAATGACTCCTTAACGCTGTTAGTCTAGGACCTTATGAAGGGGCTGTCTCCTTCTTGGGTGCTTCTGCTTACCAGTGTCTGGGTGACACAGCATCAGCCTTCTCCCGTACACTCAGAATGCAGCTGTGCTTCCTCTATCCCCAGAGTGCAGCTATGCTCTCACTCTCTCTGAGTGTGGCTGTTCCTCCTGGATACTCAGATTATGGCCACGCCTCCTCTATACCCAGAATGCATCTGTGCTCCCTCTATACCCAGAATGAGGCTGTGCTTCCTAAGTACTCAGCTCTTCCATGCAGTATTTCCCTGACCAAAACTCGAGCAGAAGGTGTAAGAGAACACAGTCCCAGAATGGAGTCACTTGAGGGGAATTCCATCTGGAGATAAGAACATTTCTCCATACCAAGCGTGATCCATGGGAAGCTCACGTTTTCGCTGAGATTCCGCTCGAGCACACTAGGCTTATGATGTCGGCGCAGCCTGATGCTGTTGAAGTCTTTCAGGGAAGGCAAAGCAGTTCCCCGCCGGCTGTGCCCACATGTCCTTTAATGTTGCATCTGCTCTCGACCAGCAAGAACGACATGACCACCAGTTCTTCTAACAGCGGTTTATTCAGCAATCTCCAGTCTTCATCTCTCACCCTCTTCATCTCTCTTCCCCTTCATTTCTCTCCCCTCGTCTTTCTCCCCCGGAACCGGGCTTCTCACTCTTATATACTCTCAGCCCCCATCCACTCACGGCAGGCCACGTCACCTCACCAGGCACGCAGCTTCAGCCAACCAGGGCGGCAGGGGCGCGTCTCCACCAAATAAGGACTTGTTTACACCGCCAGCATCATGGTACACCTGCGCAGCTCTCACGATGGTCGTGGCTTATTTTCAGGTGTATGAGGAAGTCAGGTGCAAGTCATAAGACTTAGCTGCAGTCCCGGGCGCCATCTTGGGACTGTTGCCACACCCGCTCCTCACACTTTAAGGGCATCAGGATGCCTTGTCCTTTTTCCATGCCAGTTCGGATGCGTGTTATTAAACTTATTCCTAAGGGTTTAGATTGTTTTGTTACTATTGTAAGGTTTTCTTGTTCATCATGCCATCTCACTGGGTCCTTCCTATGTATGAGTCACTGAGGTTTTTTCTTACTAAGGTGTTATGTATATATAATCTGCCAGCTTTGGCTGCATGGTTACTTCCGTGTGACATGCAGAGCTGTTCGCTAGATATATGTGCATTTGGCTTCCCCTTACCGCTTTGCTGCCTTGAAACTGAACAGGTGGATTTCTGAGTTCGAGGCCAGCCTGGTCTACAAAGTGAGTTCCAGGACAGCCAGGGCTACACAGAGAAACCCTGTCTCGAAAAACAACAACAACAACAACAAAAACAAGAGGACACTGCGGTGCCCTTTCTAGAATGGGATATCAACTGTATAGAATGCATCATCTTTTGCTCTTTCTTTCAAGTGATGTTTGCTTTCTAGTGTTGTGATAAAGATCACCACCAAAAGCAGCCTGGAAAGGAAAGGGTTTATTTCAGGGCAAGGTAGAAGACCTGGAGGCAGGAATTAAAGCAGAGGCTGTTGGGGAGTGCGGCGTGCTCCCCATGGCCTGCTTACCTGCTCGCACTGCTTTCTTACACCACCCAGGACCATGTGCTGAAGGGTGGTACTGCTCTATCCCCCATCCCCCACCGGGGTCCCAACCCCTCCCCATGAGCTGGGCCCTCCAACATCAATCATTAATCAAGAGAATGCCCTATGGACTTACCCACAGGCAATCTGACGGAGGCCTTTTCTCAGTTGAGATTCCTCTTCCCAGAAAACACAAACTTGTGTCAACTTGACAAACCAACCAGGACAGTGATGGTCCTGAGCTTCCTCAGATGTAAGTTGACTGTACATCAGGAATCATGTTCCTTTTGTCTCTGAGATAGCTTCACACTGAATGGGGCGTACCCCAGTCCGCTGGTCCACTGCTGATGTCTGTCTGAGTTGTTGCCAAGTTCTGGCTATTAAAAATGTTGATGCGAGGGCCGGAGAGATGGCTCAGCAGTTAAGAGCACTGACTGCTCTTCCAGAGGTCCTGAGTTCAATTCCCAGCAACCACATGGTGGCTCACAGCCATCCACAGTGAGATCTGATGCCCTCTTCTGGTGTGTCTGAAGACAGCTACAGTGTACTTACATATAACAATAAATAAATCTTTAGACTGGGCAAGCAGGGCTGGAGCAAGCAGAGTTCAACTCCCAGCAATCACATGATGGTTCACAACCATCTGTACAGCTACAGTGTACTCATATACATAAAATAAATAAATCTTTTAAAAAAGTTGATGTGAATGTGTTCATGTGTGTACAAGAAACATAGACATGTTTCTTTTTTTTTGTTTGTTTGTTTTGCTAAGGAGATGGCTCACAGAAAAAGAGTTGCTGAGCCAGGACATAAGTGTCTTTGAGGTGGTAACCACCGTTTCAGATATAATTGCACCAATTTATATAGCACAGTGTCCCAACTTATGGATGGGCACAGTGGGTCGTGCTCCAATCAGAGTGGCACTTCTCTTAAACACACAGTGTTCCCACGAGTGGTGTAGGATCTGTAGCTCATGCTTGCATTCTGGGAAGAGAGTCACGTGGGAATTCCGGATGCTTGTGAGAACACTCCAAGAGAACAAGTCTTGTGACCTCAAAACACCGGCTTGCTCTGGGAATGTGTCTTCCTGCCCCTCCCAGGTGTAGTGGAGAGGAGTGAGTTTGCTTCAGCTTACTCATTATCGCTTGCTGTTATTCAATGTTTAAACTATCCTTTCTATGCCTCAACAGAGGTGTGGGGGCGGGGGGGGGGTACAGGGGGCACTTGTTCTGTTCCAGGTGCAGCTTGCCCTTGTGGTTGTGTACAGCTTAAACTCAAGAGAACTTTACTCGGGTGACCTTTCTTAACCCTCGAAATCTAACCTGTCTGGGGCCCCCGAGTAAAGTTGACTGTTGCATGAGACTTTAGTCTCTCTAGTTTATTGGCTCCACGTTCCCAGGTCCTACTGCCTCCAGAGTGATGACAGTGATGGTCTCTTAGTTTTAAAGGTATGGGGCTGGAGAGATGGCTCCTTGGTTAAGAGCACTGGCTGCTCTTCCCGGAGGACATGGGTTCAATTCCCAGCCACCACATGGTGGCTCACAACCAGTTGTAACTCCAGTTCTAGGGGAATCCTCCACTTGTTCCTATTCTCTGCAGGCACCAGACATCTGCAGACATCCATGTAGGCAAATACTCATATACATAAAATTAAAAAAAAATTCTGGAGGTTGCTAAGAAACCTTTAAAAATTAAAGGGGGCTGGCGAGATGGCTTAGCTGTTAAGTGTTAAGTGCACTGGCTTAGTGTTAAGAGCACCGGCTGTTCTTCCAAAGGACCCAAGATGAATTCCCAGCATCACATGGCAGCTCATAATTGTCTGTAATTCCAGTTTCAGAGGATCTGACAACTTCACACAGACATACATGCAGGCGGAACACCAATGTACATAAAATAAAATTTAATTAATTAACTAACTAATTAATTAAAGGTATGAGCCATCATATCTGGCACTCCATATATATGCATACATACATGCATATATATAAATATACATGCATATAATTATCTCAATTCCACATATAAAAGAATAATGCAATATTCATTTGAGTCCATTTTATTTCTCTTAATGCAATCCCTAGTTCCATCTGTTTTCTTGCAAATGACATAATTTTATTCTTTATGGTTGAATAAAATTCTAATCTGTGTGTGTACCCATATATCTCACATGTTCTCTAAGCATTTGTCTGTTGGTGGGCTCCTGGTTGTCTCCATGACTTGGTTGTGAACAGTGCTGTGATAACACTGTGGTACAGGTGTCTCTGAGGCCGGCTGACTTAGACTCTCTGGGGTACACACCCAGCAGTGCTATAGCTGGTTCGAATGCCGTGTTCTAGTTTTAGTTTTTCCAGGAACACTCATACTGGTTTCCATAATGGCTGGTCAATGTAACAGAAACTATAGGCACCTGTGAAAAGAGAACTTTAACTGAGGAATTGCCTCTACCAGATTGGTCCATAGGCAATCCTGTGGGGCATTTTACTGATTACTGGTTGGTGAGAGAGCCCGGCCCACTTGGGCACTATAAGCAGCAGGGGGTAGTAGAATGCAGATCTGGAGAAATGGAACTGTGGGACGCCTTTGGAGTCCAGAAAACCGTGAGTCTAAGGCATCAGACACTGATCAACTCACTGTTGGAGCTGGGATCTGGTTTTGCCTGACTTGGATTGTAGAAACGTGTTTTTACTTACAGGACCTACAGTTAAGAGACTGTGGATTCTTAAGACGCCTTTGACGTTGAAAGCGTTGACATTTTAAGAAACTGTAGGATTTAAGAAAAAGGTTTTTAAAATTGTGTGTGTGTGTGTGTTTACCTGTATGTGGGTATGTGCACATATTTGCAAGTGTCCTCAGAACTTGGAAGTATTGGACCCTCTGAAACTAAATTACAGACAGGTTGTGAGCCACCTGATTTAAGTGCTAGAAGTTGAACTCAGGGCCTCTGGAACAGCAGAATATGCTCTTAAGTCCAGAGTGGTATCTCTAGACTCAGACCTTGGGACTCTAAGTTAAAGTTATAAATTTTGTCTATTGTGATATTAATATGTGATCTTGGGGATAAACAAGAAAGGAAGAGTCATGGCTTAATAGTGATATGTTGTTTGCAGACAAGGAATCAACTGAGCTGGTTAAATGTTTCAAATTTGACACAAACTACACTTTGGAAGGAGAAACCTCAGTTGTGGAATTGCCTCAATCACATTGGCCTGTGGGTCACTTTCATGATTGAAAATTGATGTGGGATGGGTCAGGGGATGGTGAATCATGCCTTTTATCCCAGCATTCAGGAGGCAAAGGCAGAGGCAGGAGGATCTCTGTAAGTTGGACTCCAGCCTGGTCTACAGAGCAAGTTCCAGGATAGCAGGGCTATACAAAAAAACCCTGTCTTGAAAAACAAAACAAAAACAAAAAACAAACAAGCAAAAAAAAAAAAAATGAAACAAGAGAAAAGAAAGTTGATGTGGGGGACCCCAGCCCACTATGGACAGTGCTACTTCTGGGCAAGTGGTACTGGACTATCTAAGAAAAAAAGCTAGACTGGAGATAGAGAGATGGCTCAGCGGTTAAGAGCACTGACTGTTCTTCCAGAGGTCCCGAGTTCAATTCCTAGCAACCACATGGTGACTCACGACCATCTGTAATGGGATCTGACACCCTCTCCTGGTGTGTCTGAAGACAGCTACAGTGTACTTATATAAATTAAATAAATCTTTCAAAAAGAAAAAAGAAAGAAAACAAGCTGAGCAAGCCAGTGAGGAGCACCTCTCCGTGGTTTCTGCATCAGTTCCTGCATTGAGTTCCTGCCCCGACTTCCTTCCAAGATGGACTGTAATCTGGGAACCGAATACATCCTCTGCCCCAAGTTGCTTTTGGTCAGTGTTTTATCACAGTGACAGAGAAGCAACTAGGAGAGTAGCCACACAAGTTTGCTTTGCCACCAGCCCATCCCTGTATGAAGGTCGCTTCCCCCTCCCACCACATCCAGGCCAGTACTTGATCTTTTCTTGAGGGTAGTCAATTCTGACTTGAGAGGAGATTGAGCCTGAGTGTAGTTTGATTTGCATCTACTTCTTGCTCCTTTGACTCTTTACTTAGGAACTGCCGAATTTGCCCATTCCACCTATTGAACTATTTGGTTTTCGGGGGTTTTATGTTTGGATATTAATCTCTGATGAGCTGAGTAGCTGGCCAAAATTTCCTACTCTTCTGTAGGTGTCCTGTCATTCTGCCAGTTACTTGCAATACAAAGCTCTTTTGTTTTGTGTAAACCCATTCACAGTTCTTGCCATTGTTTCTGGCCTCCTGGAGTCATTTTTCAGAAGATCCTTGGGCCTGCACTTTCCTATATTTTGAAGTATTTTTCCTGGTTCCCTCTAGCAGTTTTCAGTGTTTCTGGTCTTACATTAACATTAAGGTTTCTTGTTCTATGATGAGTTGATTTCTTTCTTTTTTCTTTTCTTTCTTTTTTTTAATTGAGGGTACAAGAAAAGGATCCAGTTTTAGTCTTCTACCTGCGAATACCCCATTTCCCCAGCGTTATTTATCAAAGAGGCAGCTTTCTCAGAAGTCGGGTGGCTGTAGCTGTGTTGGTTTATTCCTGAGTTCTCTATTCCCCAAGTGGTATGTTTGGTTTTGTGCCAGGACCTTGCTGCTTTTCTTTTCTTTTTCAAACAGATTAGAAGGATTAGGAGGTGTGGCCTTGTTGAAGAAGTGGGTGGGCTTTGAGGTTTTGAAAGCCCGTGGCTGGTCCAGGTTCACCTTCCCCTGCCTCTCTCTCTGCCACCAGATCAGGATGTAGATAATGGCTACTTCTCTTGCGTGCACCCGCCTGACTGGGCAGCAAGAACGACGCTACAACAGGATCCTTCCACACACGTTTATTGGGAGAGCTTGATTGCAGAGACCCCAAGCCCAGAACTGGTGCTGCTTATATAAGCCTAGGAGAGGCGTGTCTCACACCCGGATTGGTTGTGCTTGGGTTATGCTTACCATGTCATTTGCATGCCTACATCTGATTAGTTAACTTGTCTCTCATCTGATTGGTTAACTTGTCTCTCATCTGATTGGTTAACTTGTCTCTCATCTGATTGGTTAATTTTGGTTAATTCTCAAAACCTCATCTTGGCAAAAGAACTTTACTGCCTATGTATGCGTGGTGGCCAGCAGAAGCCAGTGCCACCCTGCAACGGCACATGTGGCTTCCCACATCTCCCCCTTTTTGTTTTAATAAAATGAGGCTGGTCTAGGCCTGTGCAATTATGTCCATCCGCCATGGATCCTGTTTTAGGTCGTTCCTCTAATGTCACAGTCTTACCCGTCATAGGGTAACCCTATCGCCACCGGGCCCCGTGTCTTAGGTTGGTCTGTGAGGAAAGTTGCCCATCTCTGGATACCGCAGTGTGTGTGTGTGTATGTGACAGTAACTGCTAAATGACCTAGGGCAAACTCTACAAAAGAGGCCAGCCAAAAATGAATTAGTGGGGAAATCATGATCACCATATCGCGTGCAATGAGGAAACCTCAGCGATGTGCAAGGGCTGATCACTGATCGTTGAGTCTCTCTCATCCCAGTGCAATGGGTCCATAAATCTGTGGGGTGCAAGAGCAGAGAACTCAGATGCCAACTAATTCTTGAGCATAGATAACCAAACTTCAGGGGAGGCGCCATTTTCAATAGCTAAAAGTGCCTGAGTTATAATCACCTTGTCACGTTTTTGTTGGGTTCTGAATTTGCATACCAACCAGAGCATGAACACCAGTCCACAGCATATGGCAGCACCAAACAAAATCACTCCCACCCATTCCTTAAAGTAAGAAAAAGCAGAGGTAAGCCAAGAGGTAAAGTCTCCAAGGGTCCCTGGTTCCACTCTGGTTCCATTAAGGTTCAGGATCTGTATCTGCAGCCTCGTCTGCAACCTTTCCAGCTCCTGTGACCAGTTCCCCTTCAGATAATTCGATAGGTCTGTACTTCTAATAAAAGAATCATTAATACACCTATTAGGAGTAATGCACACATGCGGAGTAGATGCCACACAACTCATTTGTATGACATCCATCATCTGTTCCATGTTATGTTGTAAAATATCCATTCTCTGATTCACTAACATTAACCCTGAGGCGATATGAGAATCCACCCTTTGCAGGGTAAGCAATGCCTCAGACGTTTTTTTCTGCTATCTGACTTATAGTGTCAGCAGTATTAATTTGATCTGCCCAATTAGAGATAATCTTTTTCTTTAAAAAGTATACAGGGTGTAAAAGGTTTATCCACATTATGCACAAAGCATAGTGTATAATTTAAATGAAAACTAGTACTCTCATACACCCGTGGCTCTTGAGGAGTTTGTCGTGCATAAGGCACATCCAAAAAACATTCCTTTGCAAAAAACAAAGGCTAGGTAGAAGAATTGGAATGTACCAGTAAAGGTACTGGCCATGATCTTACTATGGCCCACAAAGGTATACTTATCCCGGTCTCAATCATCAGGAGTAAGAATAGCAGGATCATCTTGGGATTCATCTTGATCTTTCACAGTCCTTGTCAGTCCTGTCAGAACCCAAAGTAGATTTTCTTCACCCTGCGGAAAAACACAAATAGCTCCCCGGAATCTGATTAATATAGGATCTGGGCCATACCATTTATTATCAAGGACGTTTTTCCATTTGACCATTTCATTGGGTGATTGAGGCCATTGTCCCTGCCTTTCAGCTGGTGATCTTCCAGCATCATCCAATTTTTAAAAATTAAGAGTAAATATTGTAAGGGATAAAGCCATCTTTGGCGTCATAGCCTCTATCCCCCCTTTTTGTTTTTGCAAATATTGTTTCAAAGTACGATGGGCTCTCTCAATGATGCCTTGGCCCTGTGGATTATAGGGCAACCCAGTAATATGTTTCACTTGCATTTGTTTGCAAAATTGACTAAATTTAGAAGAAGTATACGCAGGACCATTATCTGTCTTTGGCACTAAGGACTTGCTCCATGCAGCCCAAGCCTCCAAGCAGTGGGATATGAAATGAACTGCTTTTTCCCCTGTCAATGGAGAGGCATGTAGGACACCAGAACTGGTATCGATGGACACATGTACAAATTGTAATTTCCCAAAAGCTGGGATATGCATGAAGTCCATCTGCCAAACATCTAGGGGTCGCAATCTGCGAGGATTAATGCCCACGGAAGGTGCATTAACAAATTCTACACATCTACCACACTGTAGGACAATATCTCGAGCTTCTGTTCGTGTGAGCTTAAACTTTTGTCGTAATGTAGAAGCAGGGACATGATAAAGTTGATGAAAATTCTTAGCACTGTCTATAGAACTTTGTGATAGGAAAACCATGTCTCTGGTGGCTGAATCAGCAATTGCATTTCCCTTAACCATAGGTCCAGGTAATGATGTATGTGCTCTAATATGTTGAATATAAAAGGGGTGCTCACGCATCAAAATACAATCTTGTATTTTCATCAAAATTTCAGATACTGGACTAAACTGCTTAAAATTTCTGGCAGTCTCTAATGCTAGTACAGCATTAACCACATAAACAGAATCAGAGATAATATTTATGGGCATAAGAAATCTTTTAAAGACTTCTAAAACCACCAAACATTCTACTAATTGAGGGGCTCCTGGTGTAAATTGCAACCTTACAGCCTTTTCATTTATCACATAACTTCCAATTCCTGTTTTGGATCCATCGGTATAAATACCAATGGCTCCCTTTATAGGAGTATTAGCCATTACCTTTGGGAATATCACTGGATGCAATAGCATAAAATGTAATAAAGGATGTTTAGGATAATGATTATCAATTAAACCAGAATAACTGCATCTAAGAATGGCCCATTCATCTATAGTCACACACAACATTTGCATTTGTGCAGCAGTATAGGGAACAATTATGCTATCAGGCATTTTTCCAAAGTGAGTAATTGAACTTTTTATACCTTTATGGGCCATATTTGCCACCATGGTGGGATAATGCTCTTTAGTCTTATTAGGGGATATATGTGGATGTATCCATACTAAAGGACCATCTTGCCATACCACAGCAGTTGGCAAATTTATGGTTCTTAATATGCATAGGCACAAAGGTTCTTGCTCATTTATACGATTTAACTGTGCTTTTTGGATAGCTCTTTCTACCTTCCTAAGAACATCAGAAGCCTCAGGTGTTAATTGTCTCAATGAGGTAATAGGTGATTCTCCTTCTAAAATTTGAAATAAAGATTTTAATTCCGAAGTAAGGATCCTTAAATAAGGTCTAATCCAATATATATCTGCTAATAATTTTTGAAAATCATTTAATGTCTTTAGATGATCTTTTCTTATACTAATCTTTTGTGGGGTGACACACCGTAGAGTAATAGTGGCTCCTAAAAAATGACTAACATTAGACTGCTGTACCTTTTCTGGTGCAATAATCAAGCCATTATATTTTAAAGTTTCATTAAGGAAGCCATAAGCTTGCTGTATACTTTCTTCTTCAGGTCCACAAATCACAATATCTTATACCTTGAAAGGTTTTTCCTTCTATTTGTAAAGATATGTACTTTCTTTTCAAACCTACTCTTTCTACCCTTTGTACACTACTTTTGCATATGTTTTTTCTTCTTCTTCTTCTTCTTCTTCTTCTTCTTCTTCTTCTTCTTCTTCTTCTTCTTCTTCTTCTTCTTCTTCTTCTTCTTCTTCTTCTTCTTCTAGGAATTCTGCACAGTGGCTGCTTCTAATAGTTACTCCTCTTTCCCTGAGAGCTATCTTTAAGCCTTTGATGAAGGCTGCCTCTTTAGTCAAAGTCCTCGAGAGGAGGGTAAATTGACTTAATTTCTTGTTCTTCATTTTTAATATTATCCTTTGTATCTTTATATTATCCTCTGTATCTTTATATTTTATATTCCTTTCCTTCTCTCTCTTTATATTTCTTAAGTTACTTATTTTTCTGTGTGCATCTTCTTTTTCATTTCTCTCTGTTTCTTATATGCCTTCTTGGTACTCCTGCAAAAATCGCTGCCCTTCCTTAACACAACCCCAGCAAGGAGAATCTAACCTCTCTCCAAACCTCCAGACAGAAGGTCTGCTTATAGGCGGTTGCTGAGGAGGCATAGGGAGGGGGCACAAAAGCTAATTTGCCTTCCTCCTCCACCTCGGCTCTTTTATTTTGTCCTTTCTGTCCACCTGATAACACTGTGTCTCCTTTCTTTTTCTTTTTTCTTTTTAAGTCCTTCTCCTCTTCCGACATACTCTCTTGTTGCTCTGTAAGGATTTTCTGACCTGTCTTGACTGCCTCAGCACAAAGTTTCAAACAGTAACAGAGTCCATATATCAGAACAAACAAGACCAAAACTATCAGACCTACCCACAAAGGGTCAATGGGAGAAAAAAGCATAACTCATGAATCTTAACTTGTCCCAAAGCCGGGAACCTTATCATCTCGATCCTTTCTTTCCTTCCTTTCCCTTTTTCCTTTCCTTTCCCCTTTCCTTTCCTTTTTCCTTTCTTTTCCTTCCCATTTTTTTCTTTTTCTTTTCCTTTCCTTTCTTTTCCCTTTTCTTCACTATTTCCTTTTCATTATCACTGATTCCTTTTATTTTTCCTCCCTTTTCTTTTTCATCCACCTTTAACCCGGGGATCAATTTGGGAGACTTACTGGTACCACCGTTCCTCAGCTGATGAGTTCTGAATACACGCCGGATCCTTCTCAGCAGTCTGTTTTACGGGAACACTTTATTAACCACTCCTTCCCCACGATGCAGTTCTGTATCCTCCCTGTAACAGGGGGTCTTCGCTCGTGCCTTAAGATGTTTCTTTTCCCGGGTTTCGGCACCACTTCTTGTGCGCGCCCAACTGGCCAGGAAGAGCGACGCTGCAACAGGATCCTTCTGCACACGTTTATTGGGAGAGCTTGATTGTAGAGGCGAAGAGAGAGACCCCAAGCCCAGAACTGGTGCTGCTTATATAGGCCTAGGAGAGGCGTTCTCTCTCATCTGATTGGTTAACTTGTCTCTCATCTGATTGGTTAACTTGTCTCTCATCTGATTGGTTAACTTTGGTTAATTCTCAAAACCTCATCTTGGCAAAAGAACCTTTACTGCCTATGTATGTGTGGTGGCCAGCAGTAGCCAACTGCCACTCTGCAACTGCCACTCTGTAACTGCCACTCTGTAACTGCCACTCTGAAACGGCTCCCCACAAAATTGTTCCTCAAAAATTAGAGATTCGCAAAGATCAACTACATACCTTGAATGATTTCCAAACATTGCTGGGAAATATTAATTGGCTAAGACCATTTTTGAAAATTCCCTCAGTGGAATTAAAGCCCTTATTTGATATATTAGAGGGAGATACCCACATCTCCTCCCACAGAGCACTTACCCCAGCTGCATGTCAAGCTTTACAAACTATAGAAAAGGCCTTACAAGATGCTCAATTACAATGCATTGACGAGTCGAAGTCATTTGAATTGTGCATATTAAAAATTGCCAACAGCAGTCTTGTGGCAAAATGGACCCTTATTGTGGGTCCACCCTAATGCTTCCCCTGCAAAAATCATTAAGTGGTATCCTAATGCAGTTGCTCAACTTGCACTTCGGGGGATAAAAGCAGCCATTACTCATTTTGGGAAAGAACCTCATATGCTAATTATGCCTTATACCTCTGCTCAAGTTCAAACCCTGGCAGCAACAACTAACGATTGGGCAGTCTTGGTTGCCTCCTATTCAGGACAAATTGATAATCATTATCCAAAAGATCCAATCTTACAGTTTGCCTTAAGCCAAGCTATAGTCTTTCCAGTAATGACAGCCAAACACCCACTTCCGGATGGGGTAGTAGTGTATACAGATGGATCCAAATCTGGCATAGGTGCATATGTAGTAAATGGCCAAGTAACATCTAAACAATATAATGAGACATCACTCCAGGTTGTAGAGTGTTTGGTGGTTCTGGAGGTCCTTGAAACTTTCCCGGGATCGCTCAATATTGTATCTGATTCCTTATATGTGGTTAATGCAGTTAATACGCTTGAAGTTGCTGGTTTAATTAGACCCTCTAGCAAGCTTGTTCACATTTTTCAGCAAATTCAGTCAGCCCTGTTACATAGAAGACATCTTGTGTATATTACTCATGTCAGGGCTCATTCTGGCCTTCCTGGCCCCATGTCTCATGGAAATGATTTAGCAGACAAAGCCACTAGAATCATGGCTGCTGCTCTGTCCTCGCAGGCAGAGGCTGCAAGGGAGTTTCATAAACGCTTCCACGTGACAGCTGAAACTTTATGCCGCCATTTTACTTTAACCAGGAAAGAAGCTCATGACATTGTCACCCAATGTCAAAATTGTTGTCAATTTTTGCCTACTCCTCATGTAGGGGTAAACCCCTGAGGCATCAGGCCATTACAGGTCTGGCAAATGGATGTCACTCATATTTCCTCCTTTGGAAGTAATCAATATTTACATGTTTCCATTGACACCTGCTCTGGTGTTATGTTTGCTATACCTTTAACAGGTGAGAACGCCTCTCATGTTATACAGCACTGTTTAGAAGCTTGGAGTGCTTGGGGCAAGTCCACAATCCTTAAAACTGATAATGGGCCAGCATATATCTCTACTAAATTTCAGCAATTTTGTCATCAAATGGATGTCACTCACCTGACTGGCCTTCCTTATAATCCTCAAGGACAAGGCATTGTGGAACGTGCCCACAATACACTCAAGTCTTATTTTATAAAACAAAAAGGCGGAGTTGATGAGACTCTGCCCTCAGTGCCAAGAGTAGCTGTATCCATGGCACTCTTCACACTTAATTTTCTGAATCTTGATGAGCAAGTTCGCTCTGCAGCTGATCGACATAGCTCAGACCCTGATAGACCAAAAGAAATGGTGAAATGGAAGGATGTCTTATCTGGTCTGTGGAAAGGCCTGGATCCTATTTTAATAAGATCCAGGGGAGCTGTCTGTGTTTTTCCACAGAGTGAAGACAACCCATTTTGGCTGCCGGAACGACTCACCCGCAAGATATTAATCAAAGATGGTGTGGAAGATGCTGACCTCCCGAGGACTACTCCTGATTCTGACAATGCTGAACTTGTCTCAGGTTCCTAGCATGATGGGCGAACAAAGATGGGCCATTCTCTCGGCTTTCCCTAAACCAATGCCAGTTCACCATGATGCTATAGTTTTTCCAAAATTCTTTACTAATAATAAAAAACTGGACTTACCATATTTGCCATTTGACCCTTTACAGGTCCCATTAGGAGAAAATCGCTCCCTCTAAGAACAGGGTTCCCTATGTTTTCAATTATCACAAAAGGGGGTCTGTATTCAGCTCAGTATCCGTATGTTAGGATCATTTTTGGAGAGTGGGACTGTAAATTTCACCCAAACCCGAGGAAAAGGAAGTAATGATATTATTCATGTTACATGGTTTTGGTGGCAATTGACAGTCTGGCTAAATGATACATTCCTGTCTCCCAATTGGAATGAGACAGAGCATCCTCGTCAACCCAGGATTGCTCCTCATTGTGGTGGAGAGGATGTAGGGGAGTTGCCACCATGGTCAGACTGCCAGTCATCTGTAGCCAGATGGATTGATGAGCACAAATATTTTACCTTCTCCCCCAATATGTTGTTTGGGCCTGAAGAAGAGTTTGTAATGAGAACGGGCCTCTTCTTGCAGGACCGCAGAATGAACCCTTACTGCAAATGGTTACTTTGTGGGATTAATGGAAGCTGTACAGATCTTAATCCCCTTGTTTTCTTAAAAGGAGGTGCTGTAAGAAAGGCCATTTACACTGGTCTCTCCAATTATACCCTGATTGGGGCATATGGACCAACAAAAAATATATAATTCATACTGAAGAAATCTCTGGTTTAAATAAGACACAGATTAATCCAACCAGCTATATATCGACTCCAGTATGTGTCTATCCTCCCTTTTTGTTTATTTTGTCTAATGATTCATTTGGAAGCTGTGTAAATGATTCCTGTTGGATTTCTCAATGTTGGGATGCAACAAAGGACACCCGCGCCATGGTGGCCCGGATCCCAGGTTGGATCCCTGTTCCGGTGGAAACACCCTCCACCTTATCTCTGTTTCGACAAAAAAGAGATTTTGGCATTACTGCTGCCATGATCATAGCAATTTCAGCCAGTGCAGCTGCGGCTACAGCTGCAGGGTACACTATGGCTAGTACGGTCCAAACAGGCACAAAATTAAATCAGCTTTCAGTTGATCTGACTGATGCCATCAATGTCCAAACTTCTGCTAGCGCCCAGTTGAAGGGAGTGCTGATGATTTTGAATCAGCGCCTTGATCTGGTTGAAGAACAGATAGGTGTCCTATACCAGTTGGCCCAGTTGGGTTGTGAAAGAAAATTGGGTGCTCTGTGTATTACCAGTGTCCAATATTAAAATTTTACTCATGCAGCTAATCTGTCTAGACAGCTCTCTTTGTATCTTGCAGGAAATTGGTCCGAGGGGTTCGATGAGACTCTTGAGGCCCTGAGGGTGGCAGTTTTAAGGATCAACTCAACGCGAGTGGACCTGTCATTGACAGAGGGCCTCTCCTCCTGGATTTCATCTGCATTTTCTTATTTTAAGGAATGGGTGGGGGTAGATTTATTTGGTACTGCCATCTGCTGTGGACTTGTGTTCATGCTCTGGTTGGTTTGCAAGCTCAGAGCCCAACAAACACGTGACAAGGTCGTGATAGCTCAAGCACTTGCTGCCATTGAACAAGGGGCCTCCCCCGAAATCTGGCTATCTATGCTCAAGAATTAGTCAGCATTTGTCATTTTTTGGCTGTCCTCTTTTGTAGAGTTCGCCCTAGGTCATTTAGTAGTTACTGTCACATAGCACTGCGGTATCCAGGGACGAGCAACTTTACTCATGCAGAGATCAACCTAAGACCCAGGGCCCAGTGGCGAGATAGGGTTACCCTATGACGGGAAAGGCTGTGACATTAGAGGAACGACCTAAGACAGGAGCCACAGCGGATGGACATAATTACACAGACCTAGTTCAGCCTCATTTTAATAAAACAAAAAGGGGGAGATGTGGAGAGCCGTGCCGTGAGCAATCGCCATTACAAGATGGCACTGGCTTCCAATGTGCCCAACTAGTAAACAAGCCTTGTGTGCAGGTGTGAGAGTGAATTCACGCCAAGTCACTGCCCATCTCGGGGTGTAGTAATGAGGTGATGGGCGAGCAACAAATCAGGTGCTGACACGCCACGCTGAGGGCTATATAAGCAGCACCATTTTCTGGGTTCTGGGTCTTCCCTCCTGAAGAAGCAATAAAGCTTGCTGCAGAAGAATCTGGTTGTCCAAGTGTGTTCTTGCCGGCGAGAACAATAGCTCGGGACAGTGAAGGGAAAAGTCAAGACTCTAGTAGCTGTTCAGTGCCCAAGGGTGGGCAATTCATCTGGTCTTCTGTATTTGCTAGAATTCTGACAAAGTAGGCTCCAATGCCAATGAAGGATGTGGCTCAAAAGCATGCTGTCTTCACTCCTCAAGATCACAAGTGTGCCCTCCATTTCTGGATTGTAGTTCATTCCAAATATAGTCAAATTAATCAAGAATAGTTGTCGTAAGATTTACTGATTTGGATATTTTGAATAATATTGGTACTCATGGAGTGAATCCAACTGTATTGTGGTAGTTGATTTTTTTTATATATAATAAATTTTCTTTTTATTTGGTTTTTTTCGAGACAGGGTTTCTCTGAATAGCCCTAGCTGTCCTTGAACTCACTTTGTAGACTAGGCTGTCCTTGAACTCAGAAATCCTCCTGCCTCTGCCTCCCAAATGCTGGGATTAAAGGCGTGTGCCACCATTGCCCAGCATGGCATTTGATCTTAGATGTGTTGAATTTAGTTCCAAGTAGTTCATTCAAAAGTTTTGGTACTGGATTTTATAAATAAGTTTGGAAGATTTCTTTCTTTTTCTACTCTCTTGAGAAATATTGATAATTCTTGAAACTTGTCATAGAATTCAGGAATTTTCTCAGGCACTCCCAAGTTTGTGCGTGTGTGTGTGTGTGTGTGTGTGTGTGTGTGTGTGCGTGTGCATGTGTGTGTGTTTTCATGTATGGTAGGTAGTGCAGGTGCATGTACATCACAATGCATGTGTAGAGGTCAGAGGACAACCTTGCCTTCTACCTTGTTTGAAGCAGCATCTCTTTATGGTTTGCTGTTAATGTATAACAGACCAGCTGCTTGAAAAGCTTAAAGGACTTTCTTGTCTGTGCCTCCCATTTCTCTGTAGGAGTGTTGGGATTATATGTAAACTGCTGGGTCCATCTTTTTTTTTTTTTTTTTTTTAGATTTATTTATTTATTATATGTAAGTACACTGTAGCTGTCCTCAGATACTCCAGAAGAGGGCATCAGATTTCGTTATGGATGGTTGTGAGGCACCATGTGGTTGCTGGGATTTGAACTCTGGACCTTTGGGAGAGCAGTCCATGCTCTTAACCACTGAGCCATCTCACCAGCCCATGGGTCCATCTTTTATGTATGTATGGAAATTCAAACTTAAGTCTTTATACTCTTTATTTTATTTTATTTTTTTAAAAGGTCCTTACACTCTTATCTTAGTTGAGGTTTCATTGCTGTGAAGAGACACCATGACATGGCAACTCTTACAAAAGACACTTAATTGGGGCTGGTTTACAGGTTTAGAGGTTCAGTCCATTATCATTATGCTAGGAAGCATGGCAGTGTCCAGGCAGACATGGCACTGGAGGAGTTCTACCTCTTGTTCTGAAGGCAGCTGGTATAAGACTGACTCCCACATGGCTAGGAGGAGGGTCTCAAAGCCCACTCCCACAGTGACAAGTTTCCTCCAACAAGGCCACACCTCCTAATAGTGACACTCCCTGGGCCAACCATATTCAAATTACAATTCATATATATAGCAAGCTCTTTACCCACAGAGTCATCTCATTCTTCCGGGACAATAGGAGATTCTTATACTATTTTAGTTGCATTTCTCATTAGAGATGTTCTTAAGCTGTTCATATCTTTTTGGTCAAATTTTGGTAGGTCATGTGCCTAGAAATTTACCCAGTTCTTCCAGAGATTCTAATTGTAAGTTTTCAAAAGTACTTTTTAATGATCCTCTGGAACTCAGTATTGTATGTAATGATGTACCCTTTTGTGAGGAGCAGGTGTGGCAGCAGTCCCAAGATGGCTCCCGGGACTGCAGCTAAGTCTTATGACTTGCACCTGACTTCCTCATACACCTGAAAATAAGCCACGACCATAGACCATCGTGAGAGCTGCGCAGGTGTACCATGATGCTGGCGGTATAAACAAGTCCATATTTGGTGAAGACGTGCCCCTGCCGCCCTGATTGGCTGAAGCTGCGTGCCTGGTGAGGTGATGTGGCCTGCTGTGAGTGGATGGGGGCTAAGAGTATATAAGCAGGGCTCCCTGGGCGCCCGGGGTCCCTGTAGAAGCATCGAGGCGTTCCTGCAATAAAGGATTCTTCTGTTGAGAAGAATCCAACTGTATCGTGTTGTTCTTGCTGGTTGAGAGCAGACCCGACATATGGTGCCCCGTATGGGGACCTGAAGATGATCTCGTGGATTCAGAACTCTTCAGCTGGGGAACGGTGGTACCAGTAAGTCTCCCAAATTGATCCCCGGGTTAAAGGGGGATATGTTTTTTTAAGAAAAAGAAAAGGGAAGAAAAATAAAAGGAATCAGTGATAAAGAAAATGAAATAGTGAAGGAAAGGAAAAGGGAAAGGAAAGGAATGTTTCTTTTCAGGCTACACCTGTTTGTATGTGGCCTCCTTTTGTGTTTATTGTTTATAAGATCCCTTGCCTCATGGCTGATGGGAGCCCTAGGATGTATGCTTGTAATAGTGCGTGTGTTGTGTGTTTGGTGTATGTGTCGGGTGCAGTGTGTGCCCATGGTGGCACAGGTTTTTGCCGCAGTGGAGACAGGACAATCTCCTCAGATTTGGCTTGCCACTCTAAAGAAATAATGCTGCGTTACGCTGTGGGTTGCGAGGCTAAGCACTGCACAGAGGATAGCTTGCTGTTGACAACCTGTGGAAGGCACGTCTGATTGCATGAAGGTTCAGTGTCCTAGTTCCCTTCCCCCAGGAAAAATGACACGGGAGCTGGCCAAGACCTCTCTGGGTGATGAGCCCAAGGGATGGTTTTGTGTAGGGCCCCTATGCTTGCACACTGGGGATCAGACCTCTACCTTCACCCATTAGGCCTGCTTACAGCAATTAAGATCGGACCATAGATTAATCAGCGTCCTGGCCTTCTGGTACACCTGCCACATGCAGACAGGACAATCTCTTTATGTGTGGCTTAGCATACTAGAGAAGTAGTCAGTGACGGATAAGACTCCCTGGGCGTGTCACCAACCTAAGACAGGGATCAAACCAATGCTGTTTGTCTCCCAAGGACGGGTAAGGGGCATTGCCGCAGGGTGCAATCTAAAACAGACATTCTCTCTGCCAAAAAAGAAAAAAGGGGGAGATGTGAGAAGCGGGTGTGGCAGCAGTCCCAAAATGGCGCCCAGGACTGCAGCTAAGTCTTATGACTTGCACCTGACTTCCTCATACACCTGAAAATAAGCCACGACCATCGACCATTGTGAGAGCTGCGCAGGTGTACCATGATGCTGGTGGTATAAACAAGTCCATATTTGGTGAAGACGTGCCCCTGCCGCCCTAATTGGCTGAAGTTGCGTGCCTGGTGAGGTGATGTGGCCTGCTGTGAGTGGATGGGGGCTAAGAGTATATAAGCAGGGCTCCCTGGGTGCCCAGGGTTCCCGTAGAAGCATCAAGGCGTGAAGCATCAAGGCGTTCCTGCAATAAAGGCTGTTGCGAAGAATCCGACTGTGTCCTGTCATTCTTGCTGGTTGAGAGCAGACCAAACACCCTTTTCCTTTCTAATATGGGGCTTGTTACTTCTGTTTATTTAGCTAAGGGCTTCACAACTTTGTCTTTTTAAAAACTCAGTGCTTGTTTCATTAATTCTTTGCATTGCCCCTCATGTTCTGTTGGTCATATGCATTGTTGCTTGTCTGCATTGTTTCTCTTCATTGTTTCTGGTCTGTTTCCCTGATCGTTTACATTGCTCTTTGTTTCATTGTTTCTACCTTGAAACCTGCTTTTTCTTGCCGGCTACTGATGTGCAGTTTCCCTTGTTCTTATCAAATCTTAACATCATCAGGCCTGTTTTTGTTGCTTGTTTTAATTGTTGAAACACTGTCTCACCATATAGCCCTGGCTGGGATTAAAGGCATATGCCATGCCATCAGGCTCTCTGGGTTTTGGTTTTTAATGTAAGGACTCTGTGTTAGAACCGTCTTTGCTGTATTCCAAAGGTTCTGGTAAGGTGTTTTCACTTTTATTAGATTTTAGGAAGTTTTAAATTTCCTTTGATTTCTTCCTCATGAACCAACCAGTCTCTTGTTTGCTAGAATTGATAGTGCATACTGGCAATCCCAGTGCTTGTGGGGAAGGGCAGAATTGTGAAGTCAAGGTCAACTGTGGCCACAGAACAAGCTTGTCAGGGCTACATCAAGTTCCTAGGTGAAGGAAAACAAAACAAAACAAAACAAACAAAAAAGAAAAAAGAAAGGGAAGAAGGAGTATTGTTTAACATTCATTTTTACTAGTTTTTATTGCTATTGGTTTTTAGTTTTATTTATTAACTGGTAAGATATAAGAAATTATTAGGTTAGCTGGGCTGTCGTGGCACACAACTTTGATCCCAGTGCTTGGGAGGCAGAGACAGGCAGATCTCTGTTAAGCTTGAAGTCAGTCTGGTCTACAGAGTGAGTTTCAGGACAGCCAGGGCTACACAGAGAAACCCTGTCAAAAAAACAAAACAAAACAAAAACAAAACCCAAAAATTATTAGGTATTTCTGTTTTGTTTTGCATGGTAAAGACTTTTATTTATTTATTTATTTATTTATTTACTTACTTACTTATTTTGAGACTGGGTTTCTCTGTCTGTACTGTCTGTCCTAGCACTTGCTTTGTAGACCAGGCTAGCCTCTAACTCAGAGACTTGCCTGCATCTGCCTCTGCAGTGCTGGGATTAAGGGTGTGCCCTGCCATCACCTGGCTTTAAACACTTACTTTATGGCCTAAAATATAACTTAACCCCTTTAGAGTTAGGCATGGTTATATTCTGGCTTCCATGGGTGTACCAGGTATAGCAGTACATGCCTTTAATCCTAACACTTGGAGAAAGGCAGGTAGACCTCTATGAGTTTTGAGGCCAGCCTTGTCTACATAGTGAGTTCTGGAACAGCCAGAGCTACATAGTGAGACCCTGTCTCAAAACAATGATAAACAAAGAAAATAAAATTAAAAAGATCCATGGGCTGCCATCTCTAATATGTATTCTATAGCCATTGATCTGCTAGAATATTCTGCAGATGTCTGTCAATTTGTCTTGTATTCTGATCTAATCCTATAAAATCCTCAATTTTCTTATGGAGAAGATCTATTAGGGTAGTATATCACCAGTGTTTGTTACCTGAGCCCATATGTCCTTTATAGCCAATAAATTTTAAGAAACTGGATATATCAATGCTTGGTATATATGTGTTTACATTTATTTTTTTCTTCTTGATGGACTGTTTGTTTTACTATGTAGAAACCTTATACATTTTTTTTTTTTTTTTTTTTTTTTTAGTTTTTCAAGACAGGGTTTCTCTGTATAGCCCTGGCTGTCCTGTACATTTCTAATTCTAGCTTAAAGTCCACTCTTGTCTGAAGTATAATTCTTCCTATTTTTGGCTTCCATTTCCTTAATATATAATTCCCTCTATATTCACTTTGTATGTCTTTGCAGTGAATTTCTTTTAAACAATTGAGAGTTAACCTTGGTTTTTTTCGTTTTCTTCTTTCTTTTTTCTCAGTATTCTATTTGTATGCCTGCAAGACAAAAGAGGGTATCAGATCCCATTACAGATGGTTGTGAACCATCTGGGAATTGAACTCGGAATCTTTAGAAGAGCAGACAGTACTTTTAACCACCAAGTCATCTCTTCAGCCCAGATCGTTTTTTGGTTTTGTAGGATAATATGAACTTCTGATCTTGCCTCTACTTCCCAAGTACTGGGATTACATACATTTATCACAGTGGGTTTCTGTAATGTTTGAACCCAGAACATTTTATGTGCTAGGCAATCACCAACTGAGCTATATCCTCTAGCCCTAGTCTGTATTTTTTGTTTTTCTTTTTTTTTTTAAAGATTTATTTATTTATTATATGTAAGTACACTGTAGCTGTCTTCAGACACTCCAGAAGAGGGAGTCAGATCTCATTACGGATGGTTGTGAGCCACCATGTGGTTGCTGGGATTTGAACTCCGGACCTTCGGAAGAGCAGTCGGGTGCTCTTACCCACTGAGCCATCTCACCAGCCCCATAGTCTGTATTTTTTAATGGGAGATGTAAGTCCATTTATATTTATTGAGCAGTATTTAGTGGTTAGTAATTTTGGGGCTCCCTTCCCTTGTTTGAATAATGTTTTCCTTCTCCTTTATTCGCCTTAGTATTTTGCTACCTTACTGAAGTGGGCTTGATTCTTTTTACTTCTCATTTACGCTCATGAAGCGTATTCTTTCCTGGGCTCTACTGTCTGTGACCATCTTTTTTCTTCCCCTGTGTATAGGACTCCTTTAAGTAGCATCTGCAATCTTAGCTTAGTAGTCAAAAAATTTTTAACTTGTGTCTATCTTGGGAGCTCTTCATTTCTCCATTGGCTTACAGTTAAGTCTTACTTCCAAGCTATTTATCCTCAGAAACTGAAATAAATAACCCCATATATTCTTGGTTTTAGGGTTTCTGGTGAGGTCTGATATTCTGATGACTTTAGCTCTGTAGTCTTAGAATTTTAACTGTAGTATGTAATTGAGGGATTTTCCTTGTTGTTTTGCTCATGTCTAGTTGGGGTTATAAATCCACTTGACTGCCTCTATTTTTCCTTAGATTTGGGGGAATTTCTAGTATAACATTCTTTTTACTTTCTTTAGCTCTTTTCTCTGGCATAATTTCATTGAATTTCCTATGCCTTTTGTTTCTATTTTTGTTCCTCTTCTACATCATTAATTCTTAGGTTTGATCTCTTGATCCATGTCCCAGATTCTTTAGAGTTGTGGTCATATTCATGTATGTCTAAATTAATAATCTCCTCAGCTTTTTTTTTTTTTTTTTTTTTTTTTGGTTTTTCGAGACAGGGTTTCTCTGTGTAGCCCTGGCTGTCCTGGCACTCACTTTGTAGACCAGGCTGGTCTCGAACTCAGAAATCCGCCTGCCTCTGCCTCCCGAGTGCTGGGATTAAAGGCGTGCACCACCACGCCCGGCTTCTCCTCAGCTTTTAATCCTTGATAGACTCTTTTGTTTAATCTAGATCATTACTGAGTTCCATTTAAAACATTATTTCCTGAATTCAATTCTAGTTTCTGCTTACTTCTCCAAATTTTCAATTTCATTGTGGAATTTCTCATTCATGCTGCTTTTGTTGTCTAGTTCTGAATTGACAGCCCCCTGGGCTGTCATTTGAAATGCTGTTTTGAACCATTTGTCTGGCATTTTAACATTTCCTTGCCTTTGGTCTTAGTTATTGAAGAGTTCTAATCATTTGGAAGAGTCATGCTGCCTTTGTTTTCCACGCATCTCATGTTTATACGCTACAGTTCATGTCCCTTAGGGTAGACAGCTCTTTCTCTCTCTTCCAGTTTCACTTGAGAGTCCTCCTCATTAGCAGCAGCTTTCTCTTGAGACTCAGTTGTCAGTAGCACTGAGGGGAAACTAATTACTGTAACAGCAACACCACCAAACCAAATCAGATATAGAAACAATAACAACCTGGCCTACAAAGTGAGTTCCAGGACAGCCAGGGCTATACAGAGAAAACCTGTCTTGAAAAACCAAAAAGAAAAACAGTAATTTAAAAGAAATGTGACACGGGAAGGAAAGAAAGCTATAAAACATGTGAAGAAAAGATCAAGAGAAGAACTGATGATATAATAAAGGAAATTGTGTGATTAAAAAGGCTCTTTAAACAAAAAATAAGAATAGTATTAATATAGTAAAAAATATTAAAATGACAAGAATGAGCACTTGTGGGGGTCTTTGATATTGAAATCTGCAGCACAGAACGGGGGCGGGGGAGATGTTAGTTACATTGTAGCTGAGCGACACTCAGTCTGGTGTTGTGAATTAGCCATGAGTTAGGCAAGAGGAAGATCAGCTCAAGTCTTGAGTTACAAGTACCCTGTGTGTGTGCCGTGAGCCACATTCAGCTTGTGGGCTAGGCAGGATCTACTTAACTCTCCTGGGCAAACCAGAAAGGAACACAGGGTTGTTCTTTCAAAGGAAGGGACACATACCTGTTATCCACACAGGTTGGGAACAGGCAGCTTACCAATCTTAGAACCTTTCTGTATAGATGATGGCTCATGTATTTAACCTGTAGAACCATCTTTATGGAAGATGTCATATGTACTTACTGTGCTGGCTAGTTTTTATGTCAACTTGACACAAGCTAGAGTAATCTGAAAGGAGGAAAACTCAGTGGAGAAAACGTTTCTGTAAGATCAGGCTGTAAAAGCCAGTGGTGGTGGCGGCGGCATGTAGCTTGAATTTCCAGCACAGGGGAGGCAGAAGCAAGCTGATCTCTGAGTGAATCCAGGACAACCAGGGCTACACAGAGAAGCCCTGTCCAAAAAAGATCAGGCTGCAAGGCCTTTTCTTAGTGATTGATCAGGGAGAGCCCAGCCCATTGTGAGTGGTGCCATCCCTGGGCTGGTGGTCCTGGGTACTATAAGAAAGCGGACTGAGCAAGTCCAGAGTAACAGGCCAGTAAGCAGTACCACTTCCTGGCCTCTGCATTAGTTCCTGCCTCCAGAATTCTGCATTGCTTGTGTTTCTGATCAGACTTCCTTCAATGACAGACTACAATAAGTCAAACAAACCCTTTCCCCGCTAATTTGGTCCTGGTGTTTATCAGAGTAATAGTAATCGTAACTAGGATACTCACTCCAGGTAGACAGGAGGAATTCAGGAACAACCTGCCCAAAATGTCATCTGGAGGCAGGAAAACAAACAACTCAGAAGGTACGTCAAGGTAGGATGATGGAGAATGAACACATTTATTCTCAATATACCTATAACCTAACACCCAAACACCTGTCTGTGTAACCAGGCCTGTTCTCCTACAGGGCTACCAGCAACTTTGGACAGAGATATAGCTCAGCTGTGTCCTTAGTGATGAGGGTGCCAGGTATCAAAAATACATTCATCACCTGTCAATAGAATATTAAGAGTTGCCACACCAACCTCAGTAGAATCTGTGTGACAAGTTCCACAGACTGAGGAGGTAGACTTCAAAAGAAGGAGGTCTCCTGGAACCGGTTGTGGAACTCTTGGCCAGAGCAAAATATTGAACTGTAGTTCTCATGGCAACCCATGTTTTGTTTTCTCCTATTCCTGTTACTTACATGTTCCTGGTAGCTTAAGCCAAGATCTTAAGTAAGAATAATGGGTAAGAAACCATCCCTTGAGATAGGGTCACTAACATGACCTTATCTCTGAGGAAACCAACGCTTTACTTTATAAATCATTTATAAAATTATACAATAGTATTATGACAGATCAAAAACTTTCCCAACAATAAAATTTCATATGGCTACATGTGTGTCATCAGAGGTGGGCTTTGGTATATGGTAAAGAAATCCTTAAATAAAAAGAATTAATATAGTTTAAATTTATGCATTAAAGATTTATAAAAAAAAATCAGGTATTAGATGGTAAATAATAATTGACCATAAGGATTTATTATCCTGCTCTTGGAAATATGCCACTAGCCTTGAATGACTGCCCCACTGAATACATCCTTTCAGAATTGTTACACTTGGATGATTTCTATTAATCATGATGTCACCTGTTCTGTTTGTGATTCACTGAGTGCATCTTTTCTGAGCTGTAATGTTTACTTGATTTTTGGGCTTTACTGTGCCAAATGATAATGGTGGTATTTGTGGTTGCTTCACTGAACACATCTTCTAAGAGTTGTAATATTTGTTCTTTTAATGTATCTTTCCCCCTGCTTGAGAGCTGCAAAATACACTCAAACTGCCTCTGTGTTTGTTTGTTACTGCCAAAACTTTACCTAGCTTTGAGAACCCTCATTCCAGGGACCCCTGTACCCGACTGTGGTAATCCGTGGCACAGAGTAACGGTGCTTCCAATGTCAGTTGTAATATTTCTGCTGAGACAAACAAGCACTTTTTTAAAAAATATTTTTATATCCTGTGACTTGAGCATTTAAACTAGAATATGGTAGTGTGATGCTGAAATTTACAGGGACAGAATGGCAGGTGGGGGCCTGGGGATGTAAGTAGTTAAGTTGCCTAGCATGTACCAAACTGTTGGCTCTATTTTCAGCAATGCATAAAAGCAAGCACGGTAACATATCCTGTCATCTCAGCACCTGGGAGGCAGAGGAAGAAGTTTAAGTTCATTCTCATCCTTGACTACACAGTGAATTGGCAGCCAGTTTGGGCTACATGAGATTCTGCCTCAAAAAGAAAAACTGAAAGCAAAGGAAAGAAACAGATAGCAAGTGCTGTGGATAGGGCTCAGCAACATCTGCTCAACTATCATTTCCTTGCTCCTATCTACAACTAACCCTTCCCCATGTCAGGAGTGCTGGCCGGGGATAGAGCACTGTGTGGACTGTGAAACTCAAGTCCAGAAGTGCTCCAGGGCTCTCCAGAAATAGGCTGGTGCCCAGGGGTAAGAGCACAGGCATCAGGTAAGAAAGGATATGCTGACGGGGTATGCAGAGGTGCTAGGAAGGTCTAACCATCATTACCATCATCAAAAATGGAACTGTTAGGAATACTGCCTCTACTCCCCAGGGTCCTACCTGTGACTATATTGACATTTCTTCTTCTTCTTCTTTTTTTTTTTTTTTTTATGACCCCAGTCAATTCTGAGACTAAAGGATGTACTGACATTTCAAACACTGTTTGAATGCAGTTTGTATGTATTAACACATAAAAAGCATTCCTGAGCCAGGCGGTGGTGGCGCACGCCCTTGATCCTAGCACTCGGGAGGCAGAGGCAGATGGATTTCTGAGTTCGAAGCCAGCCTGGTCAACAGAGTGAGTTCCAGGACAGCCAGGACTATACAGAGAAACCCTGTCTCGAAAAACAAACAAACAAAAAAAAGCATTCCTGTTTTATTATCCTAAAAATAAAAAGCCATCATCAGTCGGCAATAGAAAATCGCAAATAAAAAGTTTAATTTCAGAATCCAAGTTCGTCATTTATAAATACACTAAAGCATAGCCCACGCAAATTCAGACTGAGCCTACATACAGTATTTCAACAGAACATTTTTTTTCTAAAAGGTCAGAGGCAATGAATGATTTGTTTCATCCATAATATTTAACTGATTTGAAATGAGAAAATGAAAAAATTTTTTTTTAGACATAAGCAAAAACTTTGGAGTCTGGTCTGATTGCTGATACTTCATGTTATCCTTGGGATTCTATAATGTCCCAATGATGGTTGAGGCTTCCCTATCATAGGAAAAAAAAATCTAAATGCCTAAGGCTTTTCTCATGACTGCAATAAACAAGCGCTTTCCCTGTCAATAAGCTACCTCTTCAAAGTAGAATCTGAGCGCTATCTGATCAAACTGTGAGGGGTCAGTGCATACTTCTTATGAGATAGCTTTATTGTATAGAGATGCAAAAAGTAAATCAGAGGCATGGAGATTGGATCAACAGGCCATCTGTTGTAAACGTGTCATATCATGCACTGGTGAAGTCCCAAGCATGACTTTAAAACTTGGATCCAATTTCAAGGGGCTCATGATAAGCGGGATATCTCTGAGTTAACTGACCGTGTAAAACCTGAATGCAACACCTGACATGGGACCGTTCTCATGACCAATTAGCCATGTGATTGACACTCCATGGTATGCCCAAGTTGAGTTTTGTTTTCAAATGCCTGGTTCTGTAATGTAAACAGCTTCCAGAATATTCCCTCTAGGACATACTTTTGGAGCCTGTGGTTAAGAACTGTTCAGTCAGGATGGCTTAACCTCCACCTCCTATTTACAGGTTTCATTTAACAGCCACAAAAGCTGTTTTGTTGCAATTAAAATATTTAATTAAAATACAGCACCTGATTTGTGGTTTTTTCACAACTGAATAAAAACCCTACATAATAAAATTGTTTACATCTTCCTTTCATTCTAGTAAGACAGATTACTATCCCCTCAAAACAAAACAAAAAACCTTTATAGTTTTAAACCTGATCATCCTATTTCATAATTGCCAAGACTTTGTTTCTAGTGGGCTTCTGAAAACGCACCTTGACACCTGGCCTGAAGGAGGAGTAAGGCACATGTGGATATTATGGTGAGAACTGGCAGGTAGCCCCAGATGCCTGGTCTGGTGTCCTACATGGCCCTGCCAGGCAAGTCAGCCCTGGTACAATAGCTAGCACTCTGAAGCACGATTCCAGTCTGGTGGATCCATCTCTGAGTTCAATACTGAAAGCATATTAAAGGAAGATTCACTTTTAAAAAGATGAGCTTTTCAAAATGTTCCATCATGAGCCTGGGCTGGCCAAAGCTGCCAGCATCCATGGGTGTGCTGAACAGCTTTTCTGAGGGGACTGTACTTGGGGGGCAGCCCAGAAATCGGACTGCTAAGGTAGACAGCCCAGGCCACGATGACCTCTTTAGGTTCCAGTAGGTAAGTGGGTCACAGCTGTGTTCCAGCACCTCTTCCTCCAAATATGCAAGCACCATGTCTTCAGGTAGCTTCTCTCTCTGATCTCTCTTTATTGGTGCGAGTGACCACAGGCTCTCCTCTGTGCCAGTGTCTTTAAGTGGGGACCCTGAGTCACAGCCATTGGAGGTGGCAGTGTCCTCTGAGGTAGAATTCAGTATTTCTAGCTCCCTGATTAAGTCTTGCCTGTACTGCTCTGCCTCCTCCTCTGTGAACAGGGAAGCTTTGTAGCGAGGGTCCAGCAGTGTGGCAAAGATGTACCTGGGGTCATGGAGGGTGGCAGACAGGCGGCTCGCCATGGCTTCCTTCAGGGACTTAAGCATGGTGTCAATGCCCATGGTCTCCCCAAACAGCATCTCCACTTTTCTGCTGAGGATGTGGATCATGGGGATGACCTGGCTCAGCGTAGACATGTGGGCACTCATCTCTCGGCTTGCAGCATCAAATGGTCTCAGCACATGGCACACAGACTGCATGACCTCCCACTGGTCACAGCTGATCAATTCTCTGAAGTTACACTCAATGGATACCTCGTTAACTGCCCTCTTCTGCTCAATCAGACGTTCAAGCATGTGGAAGGATGTGCTCCACTTAGACGGTACATCCTGGATCAGCTGGTGCTGTGGCAGCTCGTACTCTTTCTGCAGTTCTGCTAACTTTTCTCTTGCTCTGGGTGACCGATGGACCCGCTCACACAGCTTCCGGGCAATACTCAGTAAGTTCTGCACCATCCTCTGGCTCTTGATAGCCTCACTCACAATCAGATTCACTGTGTGACTGAAGCACTGCACACTTGAGTGTTCACCCTCACTCAGCATCTTCCCTATGCTTGGATTGTCAGTGACAGTGATGCCAATCTGAAGGCCAATGGAAGTCACCCAGGCTTCCCACCAACACTCCAGCTGCTTCTGAATGCTATTTCCACTATAGTCACAGTCGATCTGTGAGACATCTAAAAGTGCTGAGCAATGGTGGTCCTCACAATGTGGTCGGACAGCGGATGCGAAGGTGACCCAGTGAGCAGTAAGGGTCAGGTATTCACGAGTCTGGCTACTCATCCATATTCCAGAGGTGAAATGAACCACACCACTCTCAGCTTCCTTCAGATGTGACATAATTATCTGTTTCACATTGTCATACATAGCTGGGATAGCTGTTCTAGAGAAGTAGGAAGGGGAGGGTAGAGAGTACTGAGGTCTCAAGTATTCGAGCAGCCTGTTAAAGCCAACGTTGTCTACAAGGGAGTATGGCTGAAGGTCAAGTGCAATCATCTCAGCTATGAGACTTGTGATTTTTTTGGCAACTGGATGAGAGTCATAGAACTTCTCTGTGGAGTCACGGAAAGAGGAAGGCCCTGAGAGCTCTGTGCCTAGAGGCCTCCGGATGCCTGGAGAATGGGGCAGAGTGGCCTCTGAGACATCATTCTTGAGTACATGGCCATGGAACCGCTGCAGATGTCTCAGGAGACAGCTGGTGCCCAGGTTGGTGGGCTTCTTGCCCCTGCTGATGGTCCGGCCACAGTGCAGGCACACCACCTTTGTTGAGTCTGCTGAACAAATAGAAAAGTGATTCCACAGCTTTGAGGTCTTCTTGCTATTAGTAGGAAACACACCTTGATGATTTTTTCTGACCACTGCTGGCAAGTCAGTTAATTTGGAGGAGCTTTCTGCAGAAGCCAAAGTGGCATATGGAGAGTTGGCCAAACTTGCACCCAGAAAGTCCTTCTGGTTCCCAACCACCTCAGGGTGGCGTCTGTACAGGTGTCGCATCAAACAACTGGTGCCAACATCTCCCTTCTTCCCCCGACTAATAACGCAGCTACAGTACCGGCACACTGCTTTGAGATTGTCCATGGGGGCCAGGGAAAAGTGATGCCAGACTTCCGACTTCAGTCTTCTCATCACCTTCTTATTTTGCTGAAAGACAGTGCCTGATTCAAACCTTGGATTTACCGTGTCTGCTGGCTGCTTCTCTGGAGAGGACACTACAGAGGCCTCCCCCAAGTCATCAGAGGATGACAACATGGACACATCTTCCCGGGACACATCCCCAGGATTAGTGTGTGATGACAGGTCCTCAGGAAGCCTGTCTGGGGATGAGGAGGCAGAAGGGGACTCTTTGACTTGTTTGCCTGGAGACAACGATGTGGAGTTGAGATCCCCTTCAGGGGGCAGCAGGGCAGGCAGCAGGGTTGGGGGCATAGGGTACAATGGTGGGATGCCTGTGTTGCCCCCGTTCTCCTGCAGTACAATGGAGCGATGTGCTCTCCACATGTGCCTGATGAGGCAGCTTGTGCCCAGGTCCTTCCCGTTTTTCCCTCTACTGAACTCATTCATACAGTGGACACAGACAGCCTTGGAGCTATCGAGGGGTGACAAGTAGAAGTGCTTCCAGACAGCTGACCTCCTCCTGGACCCAGATGTGCTTTTGGGAAGAGAAAGGTTTCTGTCTGCCATGGTTTCTGAAGTGTCGTCATAATGGAGCATGGAGAGGTTGGGGGAGGAGCCTGCCAAGGCCTCCTCTCTGCTGTACTTTTCAGTGACAGACACATCAGAGGACACCTCTTCAGAAGAAACCACAGTCACAGACTCTTCCATTATTTGGTCAGGGGATGGGATCTTGGGAGCCATTTTCTGGACAAGTCTGACAGGCGAGAGCACAGTGCTAAGGTCTCCCACATCTGCAGGCTGTGGTGGAAGCAACAGAGAGGGAGGGGAAAAGGAGGATCCTGCCGATAGACTTCCATTTTCTTGAATGAGCTTGGTGGGGTGTGCCCGCCTCACATGTCTCATGAGGCAACTTGTACTCAGGTCTTTCTCATTCTTGCCTCTACTGAACTCTTTCATACAGTATGTGCAGATGGCCTTAGTGCTATCTCGAGGGGAAATAAAGAAATGCTTCCAGGCTGGAGACTTCTTCCTGGAGCTTATGTGTCGACTGGAAAGAAGGCTCTGGGTCACAGCTTCCATGGCTACGTTGTACAGTGTGCTACTATACTGGGAGAAGAGTGAGCCATAGTCATCCTCACTCTCGGCAGCTAAGAACTTCCCAGAGGGCTGACAGGCACAGCTCGCTGCCCTGATGTCTGTCTGTTCATCGCCACTGTCTGTCTGTCTCATATCCTCTGACTCACTTTTAAAGTCCACTTGTTCCAAACTGTGACAAGGAATTTGATCATCATCTTCCTCCTCTGTTTTGAAATTTACTTTGTCAGAAACAAAATCACTGCCCCCCTTGGGACAAGTTTCTTGCTTATCCTCCATGACCAACCATAATTATCCTGGTTGCTTTATCATTCTGACATCTTATGTTAATAAAAACTGCTTATAATGTCCACTTGTGAACCCTAAAGTAGGTTTTATTCACTCTTTCATAATCTCATTTTCTAGGCTGTTTACTATGGCTGACCATGAATGTCACTGGAAAGCTCACACAAGCACACTGTCACAGGGCATGGAGTGCTGTTCTGTAGGAGTACTGCAACCAAATACTTCTTGTTGTATACACCAATGCGTGCAGCATAGACTTCTTCCTCTTCTCCAAGACAGGAGCCCCACCATCTTGAGGGCACACACAGTCCTTCATTTCCTGTAACAGAGGATATCAAATTAAGCATGGAACTGAACTGTGTATTCAAGATATATTTTATCATAGGGATCGGCCTAAATATATAGGAGAAAAATTTCCATGATAGAAAGCTAAAGTCAAAAACCTTGCTCGTGACATTTTATAATCCATTCACATAAAAACAAAACAAAACCCCCAAAAGACATAAACTTAAATTCCAGTGTTCTACACTAAAGGAGTAGAGATTATGAATAAAAATTAGTGATGACACTAAAAGAATTTTACAAGGAATTTACAGCCTTCTTTGCTTTTTTCCATTAATTTATTCACTTTACATCCCAATCACAGCCTCCCACCCCATTTTTTTCCTTAAGATTATTTATTTATGTTGAGACATCATGTACCTCTGGCAGATCTGAAACTCATTATGTAGACTAGGCTTGCCTTGAACTCCAAGAAAGCCACACACTTCTATCTCTTAAATGCTGACATTAGAGGTATGTGCCACCAAGAACAACATAAAGATTTTTTTTATTTTTGCTGGGTGTGATGGCAGATGCCTTCAATCCCAACATTAAGGAGGCAGGGACAAGAGGAGTTTTATGAGTTTGAGGCCTGCCTGGTTAACACAGTAAGTTTAGGGTTAATCACAGTGAATAGTGAGACCCTGTTGACAAAAATAATTTTTAAAAAAATTACATGTATGAGTGTTTTGCACACATGTATATCTGTGCACCACACACATAAGACCCTATAGAGGCCAGAACAGTATGTCGTAAGGTCCCTTTGAACTGCAATAACAGAATGTTGTGAACAGGAACTGATCCCAGGCTTTCTGTGAGAACAACAGGAGCTCATAACTGCTGAGCCATCTCTCCCGGCCCGTCTTACCTTTCAGTTTACCAGAGGCACCACACAGTGTTACTTTAAATCCTAAATTCCTTGAAATCAATTCATTCTACCTTTCAAGTAGAATACATAAAGAGTTCCAAATGGTCTTATGAAATAATAATTCACAGAATAACTCAGACTGAAATCCAAAGGAGAATATATGTCTGTGGAACAGTTTAAAAAGCAACACAGGGGCTGGCGAGATGGCTCAGTGGGTAAGAGCACCGACTGCTCTTCCGAAGGTCCAGAGTTCAAATCCCAGCAACCACATGGTGGCTCACAACCATCCGTAACGAGATCTGGCGCCCTCTTCTGGAGTGTCTGAGGACAGCTACAGTGTACTTACATATAATAAATAAATAAAATGCCGGGCGTGGTGGCGCACGCCTTTAATCCCAGCACTCGGGAGGCAGAGGCAGGCGGATTTCTGAGTTCGAGGCCAGCCTGGTCTACAAAGTGAGTTCCAGGTCAGCCAGGGCTATACAGAAAAACCCTGTCTCGAAAAACCAAAAAAATAATAATAATAATAATAATAATAAATAAATAAATCTTAAAAAAATAAAAAAATAAAAAAATAAAAAGCAACACAAGGGCTGCTGAGATTGCTGAGTGGGTAAAGGCACTTGCTGCCAAGCCCAGTGATTCAAGTTTGCTCCCCAGAATCCACATGGGAGAGACAACCAATTCTTCCAAGATGTCCTATACCCGCCTCTCCCCACCCCCCACCCTCCCAAAAACACACCTTCTGGCATCTACACCCTCAACACAAAATAAACAAATGTAAAAACAAAGCAGCCAAAGCTAACACTGTCATGTGGCAACAATGTAAACAGGGCCCCAGAGCTTAGCACAATTAGCTCCATGGTGGAAGTAGCATCTAGCTATAACACTGGCAGACAGCACCACCTGAAAATAAAGACCTAATCAATCCATCAAAGTCTCCACTTCTGGGAAAGTCTCTAAATGCCTGGGTTTGCTTTTGGTGTTACTTTAAATCCTAAATTCCTTGAAATCAATTCATTCTACCTTTCAAGTAGAATATATAAAGATAAGAGTTCCAAATGGTCTTATGAAATAATAATTCACAGAATAACTCAGACTGAAATCCAAAGGCTGCAACATGGCTTCTGTGCTTGAAGGCTCACCCTAAAAAGGGATGGGTGTGGGGTCTTGAAAAGCCAGTGTAGCTGGGCGTGGTGGCTCACGCCTTTAATCCCAGCACTTGGGAGGCAGAGGCAGGCAGATTTCTGAGTTCGAGGCCAGCCTGGTCTACAGAGTGAGTTCCAGGACAGCCAGGACTACACAGAGAAACCCTGTCTCGAAAAAACAAAAAAACAACAACAAAACAAAAACAAAAAGAAAAGCCAGTGTAGTCATGGCTGGCTAAGACTTTCTATTGGTTTAAACCATCTCTGAACAGGCTTCTCCGGTGGTGATCCCACAACAGCACAAATGCCAAGGCACTGTTACAAACTTGCTTCATGAGATAGTGCTGGGCCCAAGCAGGTGGGAAAACTGCTGAGAGGTTCTTGAGCACAGACAGTGTCTGAATGGCTACTAAGACCCATGCTGAGCATCTTGGGGAAGGGTTTAAGCATGGTACCTCTGAACTTGCAGCACTCAAAGCTACCAGGCAATTCCCTGACTTATCACTTTTTTTCAAATCAGGCAGTTTTTAGAACAAGGCTTTGTATTGACAATAAGCTTAGGCCCAAACTATCAGTTTTCCTGAAAGAAGACAATCTCAAAAATGGATGCTATAAACAAAATTGACTGAAATAACTCGAGGGCTGAGGAAAATAGTTATGGGTAGAACATTCTCAGCACCACATTAAAAAAAAAAAAAAAATCAGCATTAAGATTAACTACCCGGGGGCTGGTGAGATGGCTCAGTGGGTAAGAGCACCCGACTGCTCTTCCGAAGGTCCAGAGTTCAAATCCCAGCAACCACATGGTGGCTCACAACCATCCGTAACGAGATCTGGCGCCCTCTTCTGGAGTGTCTGAAGACAGCTACAGTGTGCTTATGTATAATAAATAAATAAATAAATAAATAAATAAATAAATAAATAAAAAGATTAACTACCCGGAAACATACAAGGGGCTGGAGATATACAAGATATTGCTGTGTAAACATGAGAACTGAGTTTAATACTCAGACCCCACATAAGCTAGCTGTGCATGCTATGTGTGACTGTAAGGCTAAGAACTCTAAAGGAGATTTTACTTCCACTACCTCCCTAAACCAGCATTATTCCCAACTGCATTCTAAATACTATACCCGAAGATTACGTGTAATTGTCATTCCTCAACAAAGAAGTTTGTTTCTGCAGCAGACAGAGAGCAATATACAAAGACAAAACTAGTCAGACTGCAGAGAATAAGTGACCATGGGTGCCCAGTGCCAACTGAGACATCTATAATGCAGCCACTACATTGAAGGCTCAAGAAACATTGGAGAGATGGCAGAATGACTAAGAGCCAGAGAAGCAGGGCTTCTGCTCTGAGACAGTGTTATAAAAAAACCAGGAAGCTATCCCCACAAAATCTCAATATGGTTACATAAGTGAGACCTATACAATGCTAACACAAGTTGACATACCAACCTGGTTGGGGGTAAATCTAACAAGACCTCTACCTTAGATGAAAAATCATAGGCAACTGTTGACTGCTGAGAGAAGGAGAATTAGTCTGCTCCAGGGACAAACCTCAAATATGTGACCTAATCCCAAGTAGCCAGCTCGAAACCCATATACAAATGAGCAACACTAAATGAACACAACAGGTTTTGTTTATAAGTGTGTGTGTGCGCACACAAGCATGTGACAATAATAAAAGGCTGGGTATGATGGTGTATGCCTGTAGTCCTAGAGCTGAGAGGTGAGGGGTAGAAATAGGCGGGTCCCTTGGGCTTGTTGGCCAGACAGTCTGGTCAACTCAGTAAGCTCCAAGTTTAATGAGACCCTGCATCAAACAAATAACAAACCACCAAGGTGGACAACTCCTGAGAAGTCACCCAGGGTTGACTTCTGGCTTTCTACATGTTTGTTCATGTACACTGTAGCATAGTCACACACAGGAGGGGTAGGAAAGTAGAATCTCCTTGGAAGTGGGAAATAGATTTTTCAGGTTGGCTAAGGGATAGGAACAGGAGGGGATCAGATGGGAATGGGAGGAATGACTGAAATAGGGGGCACTTAGGATGATATAGAAGCCTGGTGCAGTAGAAACTTCTGGAACTCAAATGAAGGGACCCTGAGGAAGATTCACAGTAATGGCAAATACTGGGCCTGAACTGACCATCTTTAGTAACCTGGTGGAACCAAGACACCAACCCAGCCACAAAACCTTCAAACCACACCCGACCTGCCTGGAAGATGTGTTGGGGCAATGGTGGCTCAGAGCTTGTTAGAGTGGCAAACCAATGACTAACTTGAGGCCAAAGCCAAGAGAAGGAACCCATGCCTGACACTGCTTGGAGGCTGGATGACTCAGAGACATAAGATAGAACCAAACACAACTGACAAAAAAAAAAAAAAAAGAAAAAGAAAAAGAAAAAAGAAATGCTTCCTAACAATATAACAATATTCTGCTATACTCATAGATTGGTGTCATCCAGCAACTGATGGGAGCAGATGCTGAGACTCACAGCCAGACATTAGGCAGTTTGGGGAGCCCTGTGGAAGAGTGGGGGGGGTGGAATTTTAAGATCCAGAAGGGTGAGGACACTAGGAGAATATGGCCCACAGTATCAACTATGCAGGGTTCATAGGCCTCAGAGACTGAAGCAGCAATCACGGAGACTGCATGGGTCTGCACTAGGTCCTCTGCATACATGAAGTAGTTGTGATTTTTGTGGGAATCCTGACAGTAGAAGAGGGGGTGTCTCTGATTTTTTTCCTGCACTTGGGACCCTTTTCCTCTTACTGGTTGCCTTGCCCAGCCTTGATATGAGGGTTTGTATCAAGTCTTATTGTATCTTGTTGTGCTGTGCTTAGCAGATATCACTGGGGAGCCCTGTCTTTTCTGAAGGGAAACGGAAGAGCAATGGATCTGAGGGAGAGTGGAGGTAGGGGAGGGACTGGGAAGAATGGAGGGAAGGGATGCTGTGGTTGGGATATATTGTTTAGGAGAGAATAATGAATAAAACTCAAGAAGAAAGAAAAAGCATAAATGTTCTCATTACACATATGATCTATATCAATTACAATCAGCTGTACATAAAACAATATATACTTCATACATAACTATGCACATGTATTTTTAATATAGAAAACAAAATTGAGCAAAATAAGACACTAAATGCTAGATTTGGAAAATTAAACAGCAATTAAAGAAATATATGCAAATCAAACTAATACATTAATGTGACACACCACGATGGACGGAATAAAAATTTAAGTGTCCATTTGAAGACAGAGCAGGGGCCGGAGAGATGGCTCAGTGGGTAAGAGCACCGACTGCTCTTCAGAAGGTCCTGAGTTCAAATCCCAGCAACCACATGGTGGCTCACAACCATCTGTAATGAGATCTGGCGCCCTCTTCTGGAGTGTCTGAAGACAGCTACAGTGTACTTACATGTAATAAATAAATCTTAAAAAAAAAAAAAAAAAGACAGCAACAAAACTCTTAAATACTCTGCAGAGAGAAGCTAGGTAAGTACTCTGGAAAGAAGCTTAACAGTTGCAGCTCACCAGACTTGGGGCCATCCAGCAGACCCACTGCCACATGCTACCTGTCTTACCCATGCTGAAAAGGCACCATGATCAAGGCAACATATAAAAGGCAGTTAATTGGGGACTTGTGGTCTGGAGCAGGCAGGCACAAACCTGAAAAACTAGCTGAATTCTTACATCTGATCCACAGTCACAAGGCAGATAGAAATACAGTTTACTGGAAATGACACGGGGCTTCTGAAACCTTAAAGCCTGCCCCGATGACAAACCCCACCAAAGAGATCACACTTCCTAATCTTTGCAAACAGTTCCAACAAGTGCAGCTCAAACCTTCAAACATAAGCCTTAGAGCAGCTGTTCTCATCCAAACGACCACACTACCTGTCTTAGTTAGGGTTTTATTGCTGTGAAAGGACATGACTACAGCAACTCTTATAAAAGAAAATATTTAATTTGGGGCTAGCTTAATATCAGAGATTTAATTCATTATTGCCATGGCAGCGTGCAGGCAGACATGGTGTTGGAAGAGCCCAGAGTTCTACATCCTGATCCACAGGCAGCAGAAGACTGTGTGCCACAGCTTGAGCATAGGAGACCTCAAAGCCCATTGTCAGAGTGATACACTTTCTACAAGACCACACCTACTCCAACAAGGCCACATCCACAGTGCTACTCTCTATAGGACAAGTATTCAAACACACGAGTCTATGGGGGTCATTAAACCACTACACTACTCAAGAGAAATGTTCACACAAGACACCAGCTGACACAAGTGTGGTCCTGGGCAGCAAGAAGATCAAAGGCCCTCACAATTTCAGTCAAAGGAAGGGGTCTTCCAAGTACAATAGAAGTGACACCATCCAAGGTTGTTATCTCAAGCTAGTACTGACTTCAGGCCACACAGTCCTGAGCCACACATCACCAACATCCACTCACAAAGCTGCATGTAACATCCTCATAGTTTTAGTTATAGTGTGCTAGAAAGTGCTTTAGGGAAAAGCATCAGGATCACGCAGGCAACTGTGGCAGTTTTCACTTAGAAGGCTGTGGTCAGGTCAGGCTGCATTCTCACAGAAATAACTACATTTCAACCCCCATTAAAAACAGATCTCTGCAAACTTCTCCCTTTGGGGAGAAGGAACTAAACTGAAGAATGAAAACTTCATTTGGGAACTGTTGGGGAAGGCTATGGCAATTTAAAACTGGAGAAAAACTTACAAGGTGCCTGGACTTAAACTCTAATTCCTGCCAGGGGGATGACACCTATCATTGTGCCTTGTGAAGTTGTGTATCTATTGCCCCCTGGGAAGAGTCCAACAAAAATAATCTACCATTTCTCCCAAACCCACAGATTAATCCCAATTGTAAACAGGGATCTTGAAGCCCCATAACTTTCACACTTAAACTCTGGAACCTCTAAGTTTCCCTAGCCAAGTCATTCTGGGATACACAAAAGCCCTGGGGAATCAGGTTATATCTCTCTGTGAAAGACCCAGGTACTTTACTTACAATCCAAAGAAAATAGGTTCAGTCTAACTAAGCCCACAAGTCCTGATAAGTATGTACCTTCTCCCAATGCCTCAGGTTCCCCTGGCATGCCCACACCTCATAGATCTGCCAACTACTGTTTTGCCTATTCTAATCTCCCCTAAGACATCCCCCTACCCACTCTCCCTCCAATGGAGGTACCTTTCCTGACCATGATAATGGCAACCTTTTCTTTCCTAAACCCCTCTGTATCTAACCTAACACAAAATTGCTGGCTCTGTCTTGACCCTTACTATGTAGGAATGCCTTACAATCTGTAACTCACAGCACTGCCATGAGCCACTAGTGATGGTCTCCTGGTCTCAACCTAAATTATCTCTAGGTGATATACAAGGGTATTCGTCATGTCAAAAGTACCAGATAACTTGGCTTCTCCTTATTTGGACAACTGTGCAACTATTTTCAGAACCTTACTAGCTCAGGTACTAAAAGTCAGCAGCTATTCCTCCCAGCGCACTCTAATACATGATGGACCTATACAGAAGGCATTACCCAACGTCTCTCAATCTCCCTCATTGATCATGGGACACATCCACTTTTTGCATACTTACTCACAGACTCTCACAAACTTATATTTATGAGGACACAGGCCACTTGCATCTAGCCATGGCACTTGACCACTCTTGGCCAAAATGAGCAGTCACCATATTGATTCCACTCTTATTGGGTGCAGCGAACACAGGATCTGTGGCACCAGGAACATCAGCCCTAGTCCTGCAAGGCCAGGGGTTCAGAACCTTGACAAACAAGTGAAGCAAGATTTAGGGTCTTTGCAAAGCTCATTCTCCATAATGGAACATCAGGTATACTCCCTGGCAGAAGTAGTTTTACAAAAGGCCTGAATATGCTCTTTATGAAGCAAGGAAGGCTTAAGAGAAACCTGTTGTTTTTATGCCAAGCAGGCAGGAATAATTAGAAACAATCTCAAACTAAATATTTAGACTACCAGAAGGGGAAAAAGATTGGTACCAACTAGCGCCCTGGTTAACAACTCTTTCTTTCAGCCACTTGTAGGTCCCTTAATCCTCCCAATAATGTTCTTCACAACCCATCATCATCAGTCCATGCCTCACTAATTTTGTCTTCTGATAGATAGAAACTGCTAAAATTCTTGCCCTTCATCACCACCATTAGTCCTTATAGCAGCTAAAAAGGGAAGTTCCCTATTAAGGATTTGTCAGGGACACATAAGACAAGTTAGGGTTTGGGGAGGGGATGAAAAACCACTGAGTCCAGTTTGTAACCAGGAGCCATTCATTGTTCAGTTAGATTTCTGTTTACTGTAAAACTTGAAATTTCTATTTCTTGGAATTGGGTTATGCCCCACTCCTACAGCCATAGAATGTTCTGTAAAGAAAAATTTCCTGGGCTGATGAGATGGCTCAGTGGATAGGAGCACTGACTGCTCTTCTGAAGGTCCAAAGTTCAAATCCCAGCAACCACATGGTGGCTTACAACCACCCTTAATGAGATCTGACGTCCTCTTCTGGTGCATCTGAAGTCAGCTACAGTGTACTTATGTATAAAAATAAATAAATCTTTGGGCTGGAGCAAGGAGGGACTGAGCGAGTGGGGTTGATTGGAGTGAGCAGAGGTCCTAAAAATGCAGTTCACAACAACCACATGAAGGCTCACAATCATATGTACAGCTACAGTGTACTCACATACATAAAATAAATAAATCTTAAAAAAAAAAAAAAAAAAGCTTCCTTAACTGCTGGTCTTGCTTCTGTAATCATGTTTGCTTAAAAAAACAAAAAAAAACAAAAAAAAAACAAAAAACAAAAAAACAAAAAACAACCCATCCTGCAGAAAAGCCCTCAAAAGAAGATTGAGAAACTGGCTCTGAGTTGATCTCTAAAATGCCATCTTAAATACCGCTCTGCTGTGCATAAAATAAAGCTTGCTTTGATTTGGTCATAATTTGTGGTTGGTGGTCTTTCTCCTCATGTCTGTGGGATTAACAGTAGTAGTTAATCTTGGATGGAAACTCCTACAAATCTCAGGTTATCTCAGACACCTAAAGATGATTAGGAGATTATGATTTTGTAAACTGGAAGATACAAAGAATCGCTATCTTTAGTTTCCTACATGAATTGCTGCTACCTTAGGTACTAGGAGAGGTTCTTTCTTTGTATAAATCTTGCTGAGTCCTGAGAAAACTGGGTCAGAACTGTAACACAACTGCAGTTTCTGGAAAGAAAGAAGTCTGACTGTAGATATCTTTTAGTGCACACCAATAACTGCCAATCAAAATAAGATTCCCAGACATGGGACTATGGCTGTTTTATTGCTGGTTTTGTTTCGACAGTGTCTTACTAGGAATCACTGATTGGCCGCAAAGCTTTGATTCTCCTGCCTCAGCCCCCTGAGTGCTAAGAATACAGCTGTATGCCACTATGCCTAGCTCTTGAACTGCTTCTTTAATTATTGTTTCAAGTGTCTCTCTGTGTGGGCATGTGTACATGTCTGTGCGGATATCAGACCCTTTGGACTGGAGCTACAGGTGGTTGGCTGCTTGCAAGCTGCTTGCTATGGGTACTGGGAACAGAACAATCTTACACCTTTCCAAACTCTGTGAGGTGCTTCTTGAACTTGAACCAACGAAACACCTTTGAAAAGGAAGCTTGTGTGAAGTCCAATTCTAATTTGATCAGGCCTCTAAATCTACCTACCGATTTACAGAAAGCCAGAAAACACGAGGAAGAGTAAAGCTCAGAGGAATGCCTACAGCACAATCTAGACTGGAAGAAAGACAAGGGGCAGTTACCACAGGAGGCAGGCTATGGATACAACCTGCACAAGAATGAGTTGTCATTTTAAAAAGTCCAAAACTGCCGGGCGGAGGTGGCACACGCCAGAACTTGGGAGGCAGGGGCAGGTGGATTTCTGAGATCGAGGCCAGCCTGGTCTACAGAGTGAGTTCCAGGACAGCCAGGGCTACAGAGAAACCCTGTCTCGAAAAAAAAAAAAAAAAAGTCTAAAACTTGACAAATACTTAGAGGTGATCAATTCAGCCATAAAAAACATAAAAACAAACTATCTATCTCTATCTACCCACCCACCTAACTATCTGGAAGTTCTTGCCATAGAATTCAGGCTAGCAAGTACTTTCAAAGGCAGGTCATGAGTCTAGGCCAAGTAGAAAATGAAAGGATGTCCTTTCCAGTCTAAATGTCAGGTATGCATGCGCTCATCATAGAGCAACCCGCTGAGACACACCTACCTTACTGAACTTCAACATCTGCACTATACTTTAAAATAGCTTAGGAATATACATATAGGATATAGTGGTCTATATTTGTAATCCTAGTACTTGGAGAACTGAAGCAGGAGGACTGCCCTGAGTTTGAGGTCAGCCTAGGCTATGAAGTGAGACTTTATCTTAATAAATAAAAAAACACAGGCCTACAAATTAGCTCATTAGGTAAAGACATTTTCCAAGAAGTCTGATGGCCTGAGTCCAACCCCTGAAATCCACATGGTAGAGGTTATTTTCTGACGTCCACATGTACAGTGACACATTCATACTCATATACAACAACTGTTAAAAAGAATGCATATGTGAAACTACGCATGTATAATAATGGTACATGTAATATATACACACACAGCAACAGAACCCTGTGGCACTGCAGCATTAAGACTGATGTGTCAAGGGTAAGGTAGAATAGACAGGATATATATGCCTTTCTTGCTTCTATAAAGGTGATGTTCCAACTGTCATGCCAGGAAGTACAAATGTTTTGTGCATTTAGCAAAAAAGCATTAAAATTTTTATTATTTGTATGCATGTGTGGGAGCACACAGTACTTGTTAAGGTCAGAGGACAACTTGTGGGAGTTGTTTCTCCTTTTCTCCTATGGTTGAGGATAGGGAATAGAACTCAAGTTGTGAAGTTTGGCAGCAAGCACTAGGTATTAACTGCTAACCCACCTCACAGGCATTTTTATAGCCTAATTTTCTGTTAGTCTTCACTCTTAGAAAATAAACAAAACTCACATTCTTCGCAGAATCTGTTTTGGAAGAAAATCTTACTCAAAATCTCTATAACCAGTACTATATATCTTATAGCTTACTGAAGCTTTTATCTTGGTGCCAATGAATGTTTTTTAAGTAAGTATTTTAGATGTTTGTTGACTCTAAAATAATTGTTTTAGAAGAGCACTTATATCTTTTGAATCTTGGAACAGGTTCTTTCTCAGCTTCGGTTTCCAGAATTAACATTTGAAAGCACCAGACTCAAACTATCCCACCTGGAAGAAAGCTGAAAATTAACATTCCTGTTAATATTTGAGTTAGGCCTGTCTCTGGTAAAGTCTGACATAGCCAGTTTTCTGCAGTTCCCCAAATCTATAGTTAGCTGTTAATTATTTTCTAAGGGAGAGGAAAACAAACAGAGGCAAAAGGTCTTATATATTAACATACTCCAGAAATCATTCCCACATGCTCTCCTGCACTCAGAACTGCACTAAATCAGGCATGCCAGCAACAGTGATTTGAGTGTGTGATGAGTTTCAGAAAATGGGAAAGGACGTGGGCAAGGATTTGCTGCCCAGTTATTTTCCGGAACTCTCTTGGCCAATTAAGTTTTTCCCATAGTAAGTTACAAGAGACTGGTTAACTAGAGTTTTCCTTAGGGGCATCAAGACTGTACTGGCAGTATTTTCTGTGGTTATATAAATCACAGTAGAGATTTCTTCAGCACCCTGCTCATCTGTTCCAAATGGTTCAGTAGAACCCCAATGATCCAGAACTCCAAAAGACTAATTTCCATGTTCCCTTTCACTTGACAGATACTATCCCAAGTCATTCAACAGAACTCCAAATTTTCTCAAAAGTTCTTCCAAACTGAAAAGGCCTGTCATAGAAACAATACACCAGCTAAATAAGCAGTGGCTCCAAGGGACTCAAAAAGATAAAGCCATTCAGTCTCCAAGTGGCAGTTGCTGAGAGGGCTCAGGAAGAGCCCAGACAAGTCAAGGGAGTCTAAGCTAACAAGATTTATTTATTTTATGTATGTGAGTACACTGTAGTTGTACAGATGGTTGTGAGCCTTCATGTAGTTGTTGGGAATTGAATTTTCAGGATCTCTGCTTCTACTCACTCTAGCAGCAAGATTTATTTTTTATTATTATACATAAGTACACTGTAGCTGTCTTCAGACACAGCAGAAGAGGGTGTCAGGTCTCATTATGGATGGTTGTGAGTCACCATGTGGTTGCTGGGATTTGAACTCAGGACCTCTGGAAGAGCAGTCAGTGCTCTTACCCACTGAGCCATCTCTCCAGCCCTTGACCTTCCCATATTTTACTTTAGTACCACTGAGATGAAAAAAAAAAAAAAAAAAACCCAAAAAAACAAATCTTCCAACCCCACTATCAGAAGCTCGCCTCGATATTTTGTTACTGTGCACGAGACACCCCGTACACCACAATCAGCCTGTCTACAGCAACCAGCTCTGTTCCCTAAACTTGTAAGGTCTCATATTTCAAGTTCTGTCAGTGCTATAGACTTATCAACAACATACTGGGCCAAAGGTTCCAAATTTTGCTTCAAAAGGAGCCCAGTTACTATACAGACCAGTTCTGAACAGTTCTGCTAGCTGAAGTGTGTTATACAAGTCTCAAAAGCTTAAGAGAATATTTTACAAAGCTGCTGTTATCCTCCAAACTAGAATTCTCAGTGATGCTAACCTTTCCCAGGCCTGTTCATGTATTCCTAATTGTGACTTGGCTAAGAAAGAGAACTAGACCTGTCCTAATGCCATACCCTGCCTAATAATTTTAAAGGAATTGGATGCCTTCTAAGAAGCACATCTCCAATAGTACTTAATTTCAAACCAGTTTTCTTTAAATGTTTGCTCTCACTGGTTGTGTTCTTGTAAATCTTTGTAACTGTTGTCTGTTAACATTCTATAGAGGTATAACTTCTAACAAACGGACCTGAGCAATGTGTTTTAGTTTAGTTTTACACTTTATTTGCATGTGTACACATGCATCCACATAGGTAGGTCAGAGGACAACTTGCAGGAGTTGGTTCTCTTCTATCACCGTTTCTAGGAATGAACTCCATCAGTCAGACTTTGTGGCAAGCACCCTTAACAAGCCGTCTCACTGGCCCCTTAAAAAGATGTTTTTATTTCGTATATTGTGAGTATGTATGAAAGTCAGAAGACAACTCCCAGGAGGCAGTTGTCTCTGCCACCATGTGGGTTCCAGGAAAGTTCCTTCATTAGCTGAGACATCTCACCAGCCCCTGAGTGGTTTTTTTTTTTTTTTTTTTGGTTTTTTTTCGAGACAGGGTTTCTCTGTGTAGCCCTGGCTGTCCTGGCACTCACTTTGTAGACCAGGCTGGCCTCGAACTCAGAAATCCGCCTGCCTCTGCCTCCCGAGTGCTGGGATTAAAGGCGTGCGCCACCACGCCCGGCTGAGTGGTTATTTTTGAGATGACAGAACATCACCCACAGGACAGCCAGAATCTAAGTAGAAGAATGGACTCCTAAACGCCACTCCTGTTAAATCTCTTAGTTGCTTAAAATTGAACATGGAAAAGTTTTTGCTACTAAGTCATTGACATCAGTCTCAGTCATGTACTCCTTGCCCTACCAAACGGGAACAGATGAGACCAACCAGGACAGACCTCAATCTGCCAATGAGGGGGAACTGAAATAAAACCACTGGATGGTTAAGCAGTGATGTTTTCAGAGTATTTTTCATAAACAAGGTAGGGAAGATGTCAGAATAAAGTCTGCTGAGCATGATGCTGCTTGCCTAGAATCTCAGCACTCTAGGGCCTGAAACAGAATCTCAAGTTTGAGGTCAGCCTAAGCCCCATATAGAAACCCTATTCCAAAGCCAACATCAAAAGGAACCACCTCCAAAAGTGTGTACAGCCACACCGCAGAAGCTAGGCACAGTGGTGCATGCCTTTAAACCCAGCACTTGAAAGGTCTAAGCAGATGGAGTTCTAAGGCAGCTTATTCTACACAGTAAGTTCTAAACCAGCCATGTCATGGCTGTGTAGTGAGGTTCCTCCTCAAAAGAAAAATAAGAAAGACAAAAGAAAAGTTGTTTTGGAGAAATGGTTCTTACACAGGGGTACCTGACACCCCAACTGTGGATACTTACTTATACTGTATTTATAACGATTTCAATCACAGGCATATTCCACCATGAGAGAGGTATGAAAACAGCAAGGAAGGAATGTAGCTATCATGGCAAGAATGAAGATATTCTAAAGAAACACTTGTTACCCTCCATTAGGCTATGGAACTATTGAAGCAATGGTCCCCAAGAAACTGGTAGCAACATTGTACAGCACAGACAGGCTCTTCTAAATCAGTGTGGGAGGGACACTGCTTTATCTTTTTAAAATTTTGTATTTTTAGCATACATATATATGCCTACATATATTTAACTCATGTGCGTATGCATGTCTGTGTGTGCATGATAAGATAAACTGAGCATGTTGGTGGGGTGTGTGTGTGCGTGTGAAGATTAAGCCAGGCACAGTGGTGCATACATTTAATCCCAGAACTCAGGAGGCAGAAGCAGGTGGATCTCTGTGGATCTGAAGCCAGCCTGGTCTACACAGTAAATTCCAGGATAATCAGAACTACACAAAGAGAGGCCCTGTCTCAAGGGAGAAAAAAAAAGGGTGGGGGTGGGGGAGATTATAACACAATTATGTCCCTTCCCTTCTTTCCTTCTTCAACAACTCCAACGTACACACATACCGTATGCTCTCAAATTCATGACCGTTTTCTTTTTAAAAGTTGTTATTGATTGATTGATTTTTAAGTGTATAAGTATTTTGCCTGTTTGTATATCTGTGTACCCCGTGCATGCCTGGTTCCAATGGAGTCCAGAAGAAGGTATTAGACACACTGGGACTAGAATTACAGAAGGTTATGAACCACTATTTAGGTCCTGGGAATTGATCCCAAGTTCTCTCTCTGCAAGAGCAGCCAGTGCTCTTAACCTTTGAGACATCTCTCTAGGGCCTAAGCCCTCTTCTTTTATGTGTGGGGGGAGGAGAGGGGTGTTATTTGTATGTATATGTTTTGAGGGCTGACTGTTTAATATTAGATAATCAACTGGTGTACTCTTTTCTGAAGATTATTTATCCAGCTCTTAGCAGTCTTTAATTTTCTGTAGTTCTTTGTCTACCATTAAGGCCTCGTGACCTTCCTCCCTTCCATATTAGTGTTAGCATGGCTATTGTGGTGTCCTTGTTCAGATCATGATGGTTATTCTTGTATACCAACACTCATGTTGGAATCTATTCCTCATTATGTTTATTAAGAAGTGAGACCAGGGGGCTGGAGAGATGGCTCAGTGGTTAAGAGCACTGACGCTCTTCTAGAGGTCCTGAGCTCAATTCCCAGCAACCACATGGTGGCTCATAATTACCTATAACAGGATCTGACGCCCTCTTCTGAGATGCAGGTGTACATGCACACTGAGTACTCAGACATAAAATAAATAGATAGATAGATAGATAGATAGATAGAAAGTGAGATCAGGTGGTCCCTGAGAGGTGATGAGGACCTTGCACTAATGAATGGCTTAATAACATTCATGTGACCAACGGGTTGTCCGCTCTAAGAGACAAGTCTGGCTATGACTCTGTGGTACCATGCTCTCTCTCTAGGGTTCTGCCAACACAAGGCCATCACCAGATTCTGAGGCAGAGCTTGAAACCAAAACAAACCTCTTGCCAGCATGGTGACACATACTTACACCCTAGCTATAGGCAAACTGAAGCACAACAATCACTTAAAGAATTTTAGGAACAACTTGGGAAATCCAGGAAGACTATCTCAGAACAAGAAAAAGGTATGTAGACATAGTTATTAGTCCATTAGATCTTTCTGGAAACTATGACCCTTTACCCTATGGCTCGTAGCACTCTAGAACTTAAGTCCATGTAAACAGCAGAGGCAAAGACAAAACAGTAAAGGATGTAGGATAGGAAATGTCCTTATGTGCTTAAGTTAGAGCAAAACAGAAAATACCTATTGTACGGAGGTGGATAAAACTGGCCACATTACAATTAAGAAAAACAAAAAACAAAATCTCTGAAGCTGGGTGGCAGTGGCTCACAGCTTTAATGCCAGTGCTTGGGAGGCAGAGGTAGGCAGATCTCTTTTGAGTTCAAGACAAACAAAGTTCCAGGATAGTCAAGGCTACACAGAGAAACCCTATCTCACTCCCCTGCCCCAAGAAACACCACCAACACCAAAATTTAAAGAGGTTATCCTTTCCATAATTTAGACAGCATGGAATGGAACTGTCTAAATTTAAGACCTATGTTCTGATTTGGGAGAAACACGTCCCTTTCCATGTAAAGCGTTGCTACTCGCAAGCAGCCAGTGAGGAGGATAATCTCCCGCACAGTCGCGCCACTCCGAGACTTCCACCCAACTCAAATGCTTTGACTCCCTGACACCCATCCAACATGGGGAACTGGGAGCATTAGCTTTTCCTTTTCACAGTCAAACGGTAACACATTAAATGAAGTCCATTTTAAAATACCACTTCTCAACAGTAGCAACCAGAGTGCCCTTTATGGTTAACAGATGGGAGGGGAGGGGAGGGTAACAGAATGACACCTTTCTTTTTTTTTTTTTTTGGTTTTTCGAGACAGGGTTTCTCTGTATAGCCCTGGCTGTCCTGGAACTCACTTTGTAGACCAGGCTGGCCTCGAACTCAGAAATCCGCCTGCCTCTGCCTCCCAAGTGCTGGGATTAAAGGCGCACGTGCGCCACCACGCCCGGCTTTTTTTGGTTTTTCGAGACAGGGTTTCTCTGTGTAGCCCTGGCTGTCCTGGAACTCACTTTGTAGACCAGGCTGGCCTTGAACTCAGAAATCCGCCTGCCTCTGCCTCCCGAGTGCTGGGATTAAAGGCGTGTGCCACCACGCCCGGCGAATGACACCTTTCTAATTAGCCACCCCATACTAGGATTAATTAGACCTAGAAGACTATGTTCCTCAAATAAAGAGCACATAGAAAATCTTCAGCCACAAGACCTTCCCCACAAGGCAGGCAGGCCTGCTGCCCTCAAGGATGAGTTGATAACCACACACTGACTATATGCTGCACTGACTAGGAGCTGTCATCAAGGTTGGACTCTCTCCTGTGGGCTGGCTACCCATGCAACTGTGTCCTACACGTGCTACCTACAGTGACTCAAGTCTCCAAAGGCTAGGTCACAAGGTCTATACAGAGGCAGAAAGCAGGACACAATACTAACCATGACACAAGATTCTGGTTTGTAAGAAATAGCTACTCGAGACAAATGAGAAATGTACACACTATCCGCTGGGTGACTACAGGGATTTTTATTTCATTTCTTAGACTATCAGTGCTGGAAATGGAGTGGAAAGAAAAGTAATCTTTGAGGTGAATAGTTCTAACACCCACAGTTTCCTCCAAAAAGTTTCTAAGTCCATCAGGAGACAGTTAACCCTGACGGTTCCATCTAGGAACATCAACTCTGTAGTTCACAAACTTCACAGCATGGAAAAAAAAAAAAAAAAGACCCAACCTCTGTCTTCAACAGGGACAAGCCCTCACAGAGCTATCAGGGACACCTGTTTGGGGGCAGGGGGTGTCTTTGTTCCAAAGACCTTAATTAAGACCTGGCCTACACCTGAGGGCAACTTTAACCTACTGGGTGTACTGTATAACTAACATTCTAAGGGAAGCATCGCCATCAAGAGCCTTAATGCTATAAATGCCACAGAGTCACTGAGCCTATAGAGATGACAACTAACCACTAAGGCTGCCTGTCCCAAGATGGAAAGTCCAAAACTGAACACTGAAGATTAAAGTGCAAGGGCGGGAGGGGAAAAAAAAAGATTAAAGTGCAAAGAGTTAAACCTCAGAAATCTGGAACCAGAGTTATTTCCACCATGGTCAGAAACCCTGATAAGGCTACCTTGGAAACAAAGCACATTCCACAGTAAGCAAACAGCCCACACTAAGGTCACTTGGTCCCTGTTCAGTCCCTGTAATGTTCTGGGTCACATACCACAAGCCTGGATTTTTCTGGTTGCTCTGTGTTTCCCCTGAACTTAACACTGGCATCTTCACCAACTACCCTCTGTGGTATAAGGAGTCACCACTGACAGGCCTAAGCCACAGTTTCGGCTGAAAGTTGCTGGAAGTCTTTAAAATGTCCTTCACAGGATGTGAGACGTGGCTTTCATGATACAGTGGACAGAGCTACATCCCTGTAGCTGGCAGGTGGAGCAAAACAAGGTGAGGTTTAGTAAGCAGCCATGATGACTGCTTTAGATGAAATTCAGCTGCTCACAGTATCTGTCTGCAGAGGTAAGGCAGTTGAACAAGGCAAATCTGGGTTTGCTGGTTCACCAGGCCAAGGGTCCCAGATCAAGGAATAGGTGACTACATCAATCACATGACAGCGCCTTTGTAGGGCAGTAGAGCAGGATAGTCCTACCACAGCCTTACTAATGCTGGTAGTGTGACTTTGTACAAAAGAGAAAGAGAAACTTGGGCCCTCACATGGAGGCGCCTGGAAGCAGAACTCACACCTTATTGGACACATACTGTCCCAGCATATTCATTCACACCAAGGCATTTAAACTGTGTAGCCACTGACTTCCCAAAACACAACCCTGGAGAGCTGACAAGGAAGCTGCAGCAGACCGGCTCCAGACCCTGAGTGCACCACACACACTCTGTGGCACCAGGCCCCTCAGAGAAACCCTTTACTGTGCCAGAGCCATTTCAGAGCACACTCTGAGACAGAACACAACGCAACAAGCCTGCCTTCCGCTGTCTGTAATCTCCCTCAGAGTACTACTTGGGAATTGGATCTCTTTATTTTAAGTTGACCTTGTATGTTCAAATAATCCTCTTGCTTCAGCCTTCTCGGTCTATAGATGGGAACAAAAGATGTACACAGGTACAGGAAGGGCCCTTTTCTCTAGTTATTTAGGTCCCTACCATCATTTTAAAATTCTCTGAGGACAGGAAATTATGAAGACACCACTATGAGAGCAGTTAGTGCAGTGCCAACTGCAGGGTAGAGGCAAGGATGGCCCGCCAGGCAGCGGAGTTCTTCTGCTAATCCAGGAGTCCTCTTCCTTAGAAATAGGAAAGGTTTCACTGTTCTTAACATCTTTCAGCCAGGCAGTGGTGGCGCACGCCTTTAATCCCAGCACAGAGGCAGAGGCAGGCGGATTTCTGAGTTCGAGGCCAGCCTGGTCTACAAAGTGAGTTCCAGGACAGCCAGGGCTACACAGAGAAATCCTGTCTCGAAAAACAAAAACCAGTATCTTTCAAAATTTGAACTAGTAAAAGCACATATCAAATAATTAGTAAGAATGCTGTGAGTTATGTGTGTAGCTCAGTGGTAGAGCATTTGCTTAGCATGTCAAAGGCCCAGAGGTCAAGTCCCAGCACTACAAGATAATAAATATATAAAGTAAAACAAAAAAATATTAGAAATAACTAGCAAGATGGAATATTAAAATGTTAGCAGGTAAAGGTACTTGCCACAGAAACCTAACAACAAAGTTTGATCCCTGGAATGAATATAAAAGTAGGAGAAGAAAACTGATTCTGCAGAGAACTATCTTTGGAGAAGTGTGGCATACACAGTAATAAATAAAATTTAAAATATGATTAGGAAAAAAAAAAGTCCTTGCTATTAACAGGTACTTTAAAACCACTTTTGCTAAAAAAAAAGTACCAATTTCTCACCAGAGACCACACAGTAACTAAAAGCAGACAAAAGCCTGGAATTCCTGGGCTCTTTCTGCATGTGTCCTTTGTCTTAAGGTTCTGAGGCCCTCACCTGTTTAATCCTGAGTGTAGACATATCCGGTCCTCTAGGAGTCTGTCTACAAGCTGATGGTGGCTAATCCATTTCATGTTCCTTCAAGGCTGAAGGCAGAGAGTAACTGAGCTATCTTACTGTCAGCTTTGACACTGTGCTGCTCCAAACCCACAGAAGCATCCCAAATCTGCAGTCCTCCTACCCACCCACCCCCCCACACACACACGCCCCTGCCCCAGCAGGAATACTCATCTCAGGATAACTGAGACTATCTTCTCACCGCCTTGCAGAACCAGAACTAAGATAATGGTAGGCCAGGTCACAGGGGACCAAGACTACTTAACTGTGCATACCTCTTGTCCCTACCTAACTTGGTTTACACGTAAGGCTCATGTCAGTGTCCCTGGGCTTAAATGCCTTTCATCTGCCTCTCTTACTTCTGTCTGAACCCCCACCAGCTCAGACAGGGTTGCTTTGTATAGCCCTGGATGTCCTCAACTAGCTCTGTAGTCCAAGCTGGCCTCAAACTAGACTTCTGCTTGTCTCTGCCTCCAGAGCGCTGGGATTAAAGGATCAAAGGCATATGCCACCATGCCTGGCTTGTTTGCTTTCTTAAGGGCTAAGTGTCTGGAAACCTAGAGTTGAGCCTCTGGGCTAGGGTTCTGCTTACAGGCATATCTAAGATAAAGAAAAACCTAGACATTCAAGAGTGGGGCTAGGAGTATCTGAAAAAAAATGGGGTTCAACCGCTGACAAGCTGCTACACTTCCCAGATGTCAGTGAAGACCAGAACTGAGAGATTCTTGCAGCTAGACTTGCAGTGACATACAAAACATCTGCAGGAATGACAAACACCTGCAATGGTATCTTCAAAGAGTAATGAAAAGAATGACAGAGCTGGCTCTGAACTGGTCTGCTCAGAAGGAAACGATGCCCTTTGGAGGAGCCTCTGGTTAGTGACTGTGCCTCTCACCCCAGATAGCTCTACCACAGGGCTAACCAAGTCTGTGGCCAAGGAAAGAGTCACTTACCTATGTCCTCCTCTCAGTAGGTCAACCCGAAGTAGAAACTAAAGTATTTGAAGTCAGGTACATAAAAAGTGCAGACATGGGGTGAAGAGACAATGACCATGGCCACGTATGGTCTCCATGCTTCTAGAGCTCTGCTTCCCAGTTCTCGCTCCAAACTCTAGGCCCATCAGAGACCTGGAACACACATATGCACTTCTTTCACTGAACAAATACTATACATCAGCTCATATACACGTACACAAAATTCAACCAAGTCCCCTAATTCCCTAAACACCTTTTCAAAAGTGTTTGGGGCTTTCTGTGTATGTGTTGTATCAACGTCAAAGAGTTTTCACTTATAAAAAACATCAATTACCCAAATCAGAAAGTAACTGGTTGGGGACACACTCAAGTAATCGCTGTCAAATGAACTAAGCGCTTTCTTTCTTTTTCAACTTATTTTTACATATGTTTACTGGTATTTGGCTTGCCCGTGTACCTGTGTAAAGATGTCAGAAGCCCTGGAACTGGAGTTACAAACAGGTGTGATCTGCCATGTGATTGCTGGGAATTAAACCCAGGTCCTCTGGAAGAACGGCCCTGCTCTTATCCAGTAAGACATCTCTCCAGCACTGTGCTTTCTTTCAACATAAGAGTCTACATACCTGCCTAAAAGACATGAGGCTTTCTGTTTCTATGACAAACACCATGACCAAAAGTAACTTAGGGAAGAAAGGGTTTATTTCATCTTAACACTTCCAGGTAAGAGTCTACCACTGAGGAAGGGCAGGGCAGGAACTCAGAGGCAAGAACTGAAGCAGAAGTCATGGAGGAACACTGCTTACTGGCTTGCTTTTTTTATATCATTAAGGACCACCTGCCTAGGGGTGCATAATAGCCCCTTGGCTGGACTTGCCTACATTGATCATTAATAAAAAAATAAATAACAAAAGGCCTAACAAGCCAATTTTATGGAGACATTTTTCTCAATTAAGAATTCCTCCAAATGCCGGGCATGGTGGCACATGACTTTAATCCCAGCACTTGGGAGGCAGAGGCAGGCGAATTTCTGAGTTCGAGACCAGCCTGGTCTACTAAGTGAGTTCCAGGACAGCCAGGGCTATAAAGAGAAACCCTGTCTCAAAAAAAAAAAAAAAAAACAAACAAACAAAAATTCCTTGCCAGGCGCACACCTATAATCCCAGCACTTGGGAGACAGGGCAGGTGGATTTCTGAGTTCAAGGCCAGCCTGGTCTACAGAGTGAGTTCCAGGACACAAAGAACTACACACAGAGAAACCCTGTCTCAAAAACAAAGAAACAAAAGATTTCCTCTTCACAGGAGCTGGGAGAGATGGCTCAAAGGTTCAGAGCACTGACTGCTCTTACAGAAGACCAGGGTTCAATTCCCAGCACCCACCTGACAGCTTACAATTGTCTGTAACTCCAATCTCTGATATCCTCACACAGACACACAAGCAGGCAAAATACCAACACACATAAAATATATTATTTAGAAAAAAAAAATCCCTCTTCTGGGGTCTGGAGAGATGGCTCCAAAGTTAAGAGCACTGGCGCTCTTTCAAAGTACCTGGGTTCAACTCCCAGCACCCACATAGCAGCTCACAGCTATCTATAATTCCAGTTCCAGGAGGATCTGACGTCCTCACACAGACAGACATGCAAGCACAACACCAATGCACATCCAATTAGTAAATAATTTCCAAAAACTATTTTGAAGGAGAAAAACAGAGTCCCTCTTCTGGGGCTAGAGAGATGGCCCCTCTAGAGATGATCAAGAAGCCTTCCAGAGGGCCTGGGTTCAAGTCCATTCAGTCACAGGCAGCTTACAACCGAACTTGTAACTCTAGTTATAGGGGATTCAACATTCCCTCAGAGACATACTTGTAGGCAAAACACCAATGAACGTTAAAAATAAATAAAACATTAAAAACAAGTCCCCTCTTCCAAGGTGTGTCTAGGTTTGTGTAAATTGATGAAAACCTACCAGCACACTTTGAACTTCCTAAAGATTCAAAAAAAAAAAAAAAAAGTTAACTTATACTAGATCTTCTCATGAAAATAAAAGCCACACAAAAAAGTCTATATAAAAGTTTATATAGGGGGAGTTAGTGGGGGAGCGTGTAGGGGACTTTTGGGATAGCATTGGAAATGTAAATTAAATAAATACCTAATTAAAAAAAAGTTTATGTAGATTACAGAAAGCATGCACCAATGTCTTCATGCACAAGCCACTCCCTCAGGGTGTAGAGCCAAACTTGTAGCTTCTCAATTCTGCTTAGCATGGAATTAATTCCGTGCCTTGCAACTACGCTTATTCAGAGCACTTAAAAAAAAAAAAAAACTCAAAACTAAAATTTCCCTGGTCTTATTAATTTTTATCACCACGATATAAAGGGGAAAATTTCTTTCTTCCTACCAAGTCACAAGAATATACTTGCCTTGGCTGACTGGCTTTACGAAGCCAGAAGGCACAAGTGTCCTCTTTAAAACTGCACTTAATCTTATCCTAATTAACTTCAAAACAAATGACTTCCCTTTTTACAAACGCCAGAACCGCGACAGCCGCTCCTCCTGAGGCTCGGCGCTGCAGGGACTTGAAAAGACGCGCTGGAGCCTCGTGAGAACCTCCAGACGGAGAGCGAGGACCCACAGCCATCCCGGGCAATAGAGAGTGGGTCGCACCAAAAAGGACAAAAGGAACAAAAAAATGACGGCAGGTACTGCGACCGTGAAGACGCTGCGGAGCCAAGGCGTTAAGTTTCGTTAAGCCTCCGCGGTCAGACCCAGACGCACACGCTGCAAGCTAGGCAGGCACCAAGAAGCGTGACACCGACCCGTGTCACCGCCGCGCCGCCTGCCTGCGCCCCTTCCTGGACACGCGCGCCCACCGACACCGGCTTGGGGGACGCCACGACGTGGCGGGAGCCCGGCACCTGACGAAAGGTCCCACGGGGCGTCCCGCGGCCGCTCCCCTCCGCGGCCGCTCCCCTCCGCGGCCTGGGCCCGCCCGCGGCGCGAGGCGCAGCTGTCACAGGCCAGGCCGGGCCGGGCCGGGCCGGGCCGGGCCGGGCGCAGTCTCGGGACACAGCCTCCACCCGGCTCGCCGCGCACGGACAATGGCGCGGTTCCCCGACCCCTGCGCGGCGCCGGCCGTCGAAGACGCCACTGGAGCGTCCCGCGCGCACTCACCTGAGGCGCCGGCTCCGCGCTGCGCTGCGCGGGCCCGCGGGCTGCGGACAGCGCGACGGGCGCGCCCATTCATTAGCTGCTTTGTCTGCCCCCGCCGCCCCTCCCGCCGCCCCAGCCCCGCCGCCCGCGACGCCGCCGGACGCTGCGCCCCTCCCAGGGCCCCGCGCGGGTCGGGGGCGGGGCCCGGGGCGGGGCTGCCGCGCGCAAGCGCAGTCCGTGCGCACCTGCCCCGCCTTGGGGGGGATGCCCAGAGTACGGCTGGATGGGCCCGGGCTAGGCAAACGGGGCGGAGCTACGAAGACTACGCAGGCGCAATTTCCCCTCGCCCCATCTCGGGAGGTCAGGTTACACACACGAGGTCTGGTCGGGGGCCTCCTCCGTCAAACTACGCAAGCGCGATCTGGCGCACCTGCCCTGTCGGGCGTTCGGTCCGAAGACTACGCAGGCGCAGTCGCCGCGGCGGTTGGTTGGAATTGCTGAGCGTTTGAGAAGCGCGCGTTCTCCGTGGTTTCTTCTTAAGGCTTGGCCGTTAGGGTGGTCCTGCGCTCTCAACGGCTGGCCGCGGAGCTTCCGGGCTTGTGGTCAAGGCGGGCGCCTTCTCCGGGGGCGTTGCGCGCAACCAACCACTTTCAGTAGCCCTTGGGTGGAGGCTAGACACAGCAGGTGCTAGCTGCTCAGGGCCTGGGGCCATGTTTGGGTAAAAGAAATAAGGAGCTGAACATTGAACGCCCCACTTCAGATGCCTGTGCGGACCATGTAATTTCTGCAGGTGGAATTTGACCCAGAGGTCCTTCTCTGATGACACTTTAGACCACAGTTTGTTCTCTTATGCGGGAGTTCTGTTCTACGCCCATCTCCTGTTCTGCGTGTTTAGGAGTTTCCGTGATTGAGGTGGTGGTGGTGGTGGTGGTGGTGCGGTCGGGGGAGGCGTCGAGTGCTGATATCACACCTTGCTTACCCTGATTCACCATCACTGGTCAATGGATATGGTTTGGGATTCTGTGTCTTTAAGTTCAAGGGACGATGGTTGGGCTGCCAGTGCACTGCTGGTGGAAGTCATTGGTGTGGAACCCTGAGCCTGGCTTCTGTCTTCTTTGCCTTCCATTCAGGGAAGCTGATGTTTGTGGTGGAGGTGGTGGCTCCATATCAATGGAGAACACCAGAGAGACCTGGGTGGAGGTCCTCAGCTAGCAGGTTCCCGTAGGGTACAAAAGTTTCTTCCCAGTAATCTTCCTCTCCCTATTATGATGCCCCTCGTACCCTACACCCCAGGGGAAAGAGAACATCTACCTTCATGAAGGATTTCTGAAGCCCCAGGAGAACTGTTGAGACATGGGTTCTTGAGCTATAGAGCTAAGGGGTAGGGCCTAGAACAAGTAAGTAAAGTAGCTAGGAGAGAGTTAGAGCTTTAGCTTAGGATGTCTCAGCCCAGCTGGAAAGTCTCGACTAGCTTGCCTCTGTTTATACAGAAGCACCTGCACAAACTCTTCACCTGGAGACGGCCCCTCTGTGCTCCTAGCCCTGAACAGGCTGTGCAGGGGAAGAAGGAAAACGGGAAGTAGAAGACAATGAGGGTGCTTGCCTGGAGTGCACGGAGCAGGCTTCCCCTCCTGGAACTTGAATAGTGTCAAGATGTCGAGGGGATTTGGAGGGTTAGGAAACTGCGTGTCCACAGAGACCGCGTAAGACAAAAGATGGTAACACTTGAAATTCTACCTGCTATGTTAGAATGAGGCAGTAGGTCTAGCAATGGAGAGGTGGATGCTACAGGCAGAGCATCAGCCCTTCCAGAGGGACTGTTCCTGAGAACGGGGAGATCAGGCAGTCCATCTGTACTCATACTCGATTTCCAAGAAGACAGGAAACCTCAGGACAGGGATTTGCCTACTATATGATCCAGGGCAGAAGTCTAGTCCCTTGTTTCTAGGTATGCAGGAGCCCCTCCCCCACAAAGGTAATCAGGCTGAAGGCACAAAGGTCTTCACAGTCTGCTCCAGAATGGCCATCCTGAGCCCTGGGATCTTTGAGCTCCACCAGCGGTCACTAAACAGTCTTATAAGTATATGGTTCTTATAAGTATATCAAAGTAGCTTTTGGGTGTTACACAGGTACTGTTTTTTTGGTTTGGTTTGGTTTGGTTTGGTTTTTTTGTTTTTTACGTTTTTTCGAAACAGGGTTTCTCTGTATAGCCCTGGCTATCCTATAACTCGCATTGTAGACCAGGCTGGCCTCGAACTCAGAAATCCGCCTGCCTCTGCCTCCCGAGTGCTGGGATTAAAGGCATGCGCCACCATGCCTGGGTCACACAGGTACTGTATTATTCGCTCTTCTCATTGCTCAGACAAAACCATGGCAGGAAGAATTTATTCTTAGGGTACAGTCCCCACGAGGTCAGGGAAGGTGTGGCACGGATCTTGGGGCAGCTGGTCACTTTGCATCTGCAGTCAGGAAGAAGGGATGTGGGTATTTAGCTTCCTTTTTACTTTGTCTGAGACCTAACCCTGGGAATGCTGCCCACCCCCCCTTCAGGAGGGTCTTCCTACTCAATTAGCCCAACCATGATAATCCTTCACAGGCCTGCCCAGAGGCTACTGTAAACTACTCCTAGGCTTTCCTGGAGGAGAAAACCTGTTGTGTTGACAGCACTAACTGTCACATGGTTAGTTTAACAGGTGGGTGCAGGCACCAATCAAAGGGTGTGCATTGAGTTATGGCCTGGATACTGACCTATCTTGGATAGGGGGTTCTAGCTCATTCACTCCTGGACCCAGTCCTACTGAGATTCAATTAGGCCTCCATTTACTATCTGAGAAATGAAGCAGCTCCTTGACTGTACTCCAACCCTGTCCAGATGGGCAAGCAGAGATGGGCAGCCACGCAGATGATCAACCCATGTAAACGGCCAGTTTTTCTAAATGTAGGGGTGAAAAGCCCAGATAACAGGAAGGAGTGCAAGTATTCCCACTGGAGAGGGTCTTAGGCTAGGTGTTTCCTGGTTCTTGCCCACTCCAAGAGTGAAATGAGACTGGAGACCTCTCTCAGAGGTCCTGAGTTCAATTCCTGGTCACTGCAACCATTTATAATGTGATATGATGCCTTTTCCTGGCATGTGGTTATACATGCCAGTCATACATAACATATTAACAAATTAAGACTGAAATAAACTATTAAAAGAATAGAACAATTCAGAACACATTAAAAGAGCAGAGTGGCCGGGCATGGTGGCACAAGCCTTTAATCACAGCAGAGGGAGGCAGAGGCAGGTGGATTTCTGAGTTCGAAGCCAGCCTGGTCTACAAAGTGAGTTCCAGGACAGCCAGGGCTACACAGAGAAACCCTGTCTTGAAAAACCAAGAAAAAAAAAAAAAAAACAGGCCAGGCAGTGGTGGCACACGCCTTTAATCCCAGCACTTGGGAGGCAGAGGCAGGCAGATTTCTGAGTTCGAGGCCAGCCTGGTCTACAGAGTGAGTTCCAGGACAGCCAGGGCTACACAGAGAAACCCTGTCTTGAAAAACCAAAAAAAAAAAAAAAAAAAAAAAAGTTGATTGCCTACATGCATGTCTGTGCACCACCTGCATGCAGTACTCATAAAGGCCAGAAGAAGACCTCCGGTCCCTTAGAACTGGAATGCAGAAGTTGTGAGCTACCATGTGGATACTGGAATCAAAGTAACGTCCTTTGCAAGACCAGCAAGTGCTCTTCCCAGCTATCTCTCCAGCCATAGGGCTTCCTTTTATGGAGCTGAAGAGAAAGAGTTTGGTTTCTAGGGTTCTGTAGCATGGTTCTTTATCTTGACAGATTGAGTCACAAACTTTAATGCTATGCATATTCTTTCTCATTGTACCTCTGGTTTTGATCACCAACGCTCAATTTTGCATAGACATTAGATGATAAATAGATTCTCCTTAAATGTTCCTTTAGAGGGGTAGAGTTTGCTTTGTTGTGCATATACACACAAACCAGCTAAGGTTAGATCAATCCTTTACTTCTGTCCCCATATGTTGAGGATATATTTGACAAGTTGTATGGTCTTAATAGGAAGAGAGACGCATACCATTGTTCAGAGTGGGGTGTGTTTGTAGCTGGATACAAATAACAGTCCTGGGTTGCTAACAAGTTGCTAGATACAGAGCTCAGGTGTAGGGGTGTGCATGTGCAAAAGTTTGCTTAGTACATAGAGGTGAGAGTCCTGAGCTAGCAAATGCATTATAAAAGAGGTGTGTGCATAGTCTAAACCAAGCAGAGTCTCAGGTTGCTAACCTATGGTTGCCTGTCTCACTGGATTGTGACTGGGTTTGGAGCCCCTTTCTGGGGACAGGTGGCAAGGTATGTATGCCGCTAATGGGGAATGTGTAGACAGCTATTGGGGTGATGTGGAGGAGGCAGTGAGAGACCATCCACAGAGACCACTGAGCTATCATAGGTGATAAAGTAGGCACTGCTCAGTGAAGAACTACCGTGGGAGAAGGTTGGAGATCGCTGCTAGAGAGGCTGATGAGCTGAGGTGAGATGGAGCTTGCCAAACCTTTGCTCACATAGGTGGAATGCAAAGTCTGTCTCTCAGCTGGAGCTTACCTGTTTAGACCCGTAGTAGGGTTGTGAGGGGCAAAGGCTTTCAGCTCTGGTGAAGGTCCCATTTATCAAGATTTCCTGTGAGATCATGTTCTTGATATTCAGTTTAAGAGACTTTTGCTTAATTCCAGATCCTAAAGACTTTCTACTACTACTATTAGAATGATTGATCTATATTTAAATCCTTTGTACTAGGCGGTGGTGAACACCTTTTTTTTTTTTTTTTTTTTTTTTGGTTTTTTTGAGACAGGGTTTCTCTGTATAGTCCTGGCTGTCCTGGAACTCACTCTGTAGACCAGGCTGACCTCGAACTCAGAAATCCGCCTGCCTCTGCCTCCCAAGGTGAACACCTTTAATTCTAGCACTTGGGAGGCAGAGGCAGGTGGATCTCTGAGTTAGAGGCCAGCCTGGTCTACAGAGTGAGTTCTGGGACAGAGAAAGCTCGTCTTCAAAAAAAATAACGGGCTGGGCGTGGTGGCGCACACCTTTAATCCCAGCACTTGGGAGGCAGAGGCAGGTGGATTTCTGAGTTGGAGGCCAGCCTGGTCTACAAAGTGAGTTCCAGGACAGCCAGGGCTACACAGAGAAACCCTGTCTCGAAAAACCAAAAAACAAACAAACAATGGACCCTAGAACTTGGTGAATGCTACACGTGGTTGTGTGCATTTTTACAGCAAGATGGGAAATGAAGCAAGGAGATTCATCCAGGAACTCCAGGGCCAGCTAACCTGGAGCATCCAGTTGAGCAACGGAAACACCAAGAGAGACCTAAACAAGTTGTAAGGGAAGAACAAAGGATAGAAAGTTCCCCTTTGACCTTCACACATATGCTAGCACTTGTACTTAACACATGTAAGTACAAAATAAAGAAAAAACTAAAAGTCATTTGTGTCTTGAGAATTTGCTGAGCTCACTTATTCTATGACATTTTAAAAGGTTTATTAATTATTTTGTATGTGAGTATATTGTAGCTGTACAGATGGTTGTGAGCCATCATGTGGTTGCTGGGAATTGAACTCAGGACCTCTGCTTGCTCTGGCCTAAAGATTTATTTGTTATTATATGTAAATACACTGTAGCTGTCTTCAGACACACCAGAAGAGGGCGACACATTTCATTTCAGATGGTTGGGAGCCACCATGTGGTTGCTAGGATTTGAACTTAGGACCTTTGGAAGAACAGTTAGCACTCTTAACCGCTGAGCCATCTCTCTAGCCCCCAGTTCTATGACTTTTTAAAAATATTTATTTTTTTCATATGTGTATGAGTCTGTGTTTGCACATGTGTGTGGTTTCCCTGGAAGCAAGAAAGGGATGTTCAGTTCCCAACTGCTTGTTACAAGCCTTGTAAGCTGCCTGACGTGTGGTGTGTGCTGGATTGAACTCCATTCCTCTGGAAGAACAGCAAGCACTCTTAACTGCTGAGCGAATGAAAATAAAGACAGGACTGCTCCTAGTTATGAGGAAGGAGAGGGTTTTATTGTAGATATCCGGGAGAATACAGCCAGAGGCATCTGGAAGATTCCAGACTGAACCAGGCTCTGGGAGGAAAGAGAGAAGGAGAACTAAAGTGCACATGAGAACCAAGAGAAGACCAAAGGAGCAAGTAGCCAGGGGCTGAGTTATATAGGACAAAGGAGAAGCTAGGGGAAGGGAGGCTTAGGAGCTGGAGAGGTTCAAAGTAGGGGGCAGGGTATGACGACGATGTAGGCAGCCAAAATGACCCTAGCAGGGACTTGTGGGTGGGGGCTGAGGGAGCCTAGAGGTTAGCTAAGACCTTGATAGAGGCACTGCAGCCCAAGGTTAATGGAGGAGCCACAGTTTTCTTTTTGCCCCAGATAAGCGGGGTGGGGGAATGGCCCCTTTTAACAAGCACGAATTATCTTAAGTCCCTGAGGGAATGCTGGCTTTTGTGTAAATGCTGGTCTTTGGGAAGGGATTTCTGAAGACCGAACCCTGAGCCATCTCTCCAGTCCCTCCTTCTATGAGGGTTTTTGTTGATGTTGGCGGTAGTGGTTTTGTTTGTTTTTGAGACTGGATTTCTCTGTGTAGCCCTGGCTGTCCTGGAACTCTATGGACCAGGCTGGTCTTGAACTGAGAGATCTGCCTGTCCCTGCCTCCTGAGTGCTGGATCTAAGAGTGTGAGCCACCACACCTAGCTCACATATTTCTACTTCAGCTCCCTACACATAATGTTTGTCTGATCTAATGCTGGGAATTGGGTCAGGATCTTGCACATTAGGCAAGCATATACTACACCACTGAATTATACTGCCAGCCGGAGAAGTTTTAAGGAAGTGACCTGTGCTGTTATGAAGACTTGGTGAGTCCAAAATCCAGTGAGGGAGGCAAAGAGCCTGGAGGCTAAGGGAGGAGTTGAGTGAAGTTCTAGTCCAAAGGCCATCTGCTAAACAACCTGAACATGCTGATGTTGCAGAAGGAGTTCTGCAACCTTCTTCCTCTACAGATCCTGCCTTTGGCTGTGTCATGGAGGCCAACCTTCTTTACTCAGAGCTCACTGGTTTAAGTGTAACTCTCATTTAGAAACACACTAAATGATGTACGGTGACCCAACGTCTTAGTTACTGTTCTATTGCTGTGTCTATGATCAAAGCACCTCATAGAAAAAAAAAGTTAGCCAGGCAGTCATGGCGCACGCCTTTAGTCCCAGCACTCGGGAGGCAGAGGCAGGTGGATTTTTGAGTTCGAGGACAGTCTGGTCTACAAAGTGAGTTCCAGGACAGCCAGGGCTACACAGAGAAACCCTGTCTCTGGGAAAAACAAAACAAAAACAAAAACAAACAAGACAGTATTCAATTGAGGGCATGCTTACAGTCTCAGAGGGTTAGCCCATCATCATCATGGTGGAGAGCATGGTGGCAGGCAGGCAGACATGGTGCTGGAGATGTAGCTGAAAGCTTTAATCCTGATCCATGGGCAGCAGGCTGCAAGAGGGGTGAGAGGGTGGAGGTGAATGGGGGAGCGGGAGGGGAGAAGAGAAGGTTGGAAGGTTGGGGACTGCGAGTAAGTTACTCAAAGTATATACAAAACACAGACTGGGTGGGCCTGGTCTGGGCTTGCTTTTTTTTTTTTTTTTTAAGATTATTTATTTATTTTTATGTGTGTGTGAGTACACCAGACATACCAGAAGAGAAGAGAGCAACAGATCCCATAACAAATGGTTGTGAGCCACCATGTGGGTGCTGAGAATTGAACTCAGGACCTCTGAAAGAACAGTCAGTGCTCTTTTTTTTTTTTTTTTTTTTGGTTTTTCGAGACAGGGTTTCTCTGTATAACCCTGGCTGTCCTGGAGCTCACGTTATGAGTCCAGTTCCGAGGGATCTTACTTTCCCTCTTCTAACCACCACAGGCACTACATATGGTACACACACATGCATTCAGGCAAAACACTCATACACATAGAATATAAATTAATATCTACAAATTTTAGTCGTAATGTTAATACGTGGGTAAGTACATGTGAGTTCAGCTGTCTACGGAGATCAGAAAAGGATTTCCTGGAAATGGAGTTGCAGGCAGTTGTGAACCATCTGCCATAGGTGTTGGAAAGCAAACCCAGGTCCCCTGTAAGAGCAGTGCATACTCTCTTAACTACTGAGCCCTCCATCTCTTCAGCCCTTATTGTGAAACAGGATCTCACTAAATAAACCAGGCTGGCCTTGAACTCTCGAGTCTCCTGATTTCCGCCTTCAAAATTCTGGGATTACAGCCCTACGCCACCACACCAGACTCTTGTCGTGTTTTTGTGTCATGTGTTTTATTATTGGCTTTATGTAGCCTTAGTTGTCCAGAAGCTTACTCTGTAGACCAGGCTGGCTTCAGAGAGATCTGCCTGCCTCTGCCTCCCGAGTGCTGGGATTAAAGGAGTGCACCACCCCCACACTCACTTGTCCTGTCCTTTTCTCTTTTACTGTTTGCAGTTAATGCTTTGTTTGTTTGTTTGTTTTTCGAGACAGGGTTTCTCTGTGTAGCCCTGGCTGTCCTGGAACTCACTCTGTAGACCAGGCTGGCCTCGAACTCAGAAATCCTCCTGCCTCTGCCTCCCGAGTGCTGGAATTAAAGGCATGCCCCACCACGTCCGGCTGCTTTTTTTTTTTTTTTTCAAAGTCTTTTTATTTTTAGCCTGCTTAGTGGCTATTCCTGGTTGTCAACCTGACTATATCTGGAAAGAACTACAATCCAGAATTGGAAGGCTCACCTGTGATCCAAATCTTTTTTTTTTTTTCCTTTGGTGTTTTTGTTTTTTGAGACAGGGTTTCTCTGTGTAGCTCTGGCTGTTCTGGAACTCACTTTGTAGACCAGGCTGGCCTCGAACTCAGAAATCAGCCTGCCTCTGCCTCCCGAGTGCTGGGATTAAAGGCGTGGGCCACCACCACCCAGCTAAAGTAATATTTGGTGCATTAGGTTTTAGTTTCACCATTTTGCTTTCTTGTTCTCTTTCTTCTTCATTTTACTTCTCCTTTCTTGCTTTCCTGTGGGATACTTGAACACTGTAGAATTCCATTTTGATTTGTTTATAATGTTATTAGAGGGCTGGTGAGATGGCTCAGCAGTTAAAAGCACTGACTGTTCTCCTGAAGGTTCTGAGTTCAAATCCCAGCAACCACATGGTGGCTCACAACCATCCTTAATGAGATCTGATGCCCTCTTCTGGTGTGCCTAAAGACAGCTACAGTGTACTTACATATCATAATAAATAAATCTTTAAAAAAATTAATTTCTTTAAAAAAATGTTATCCCCGTTTCGAAAAACAAAAACAAAAAAAAAATAAACCCCCCCAAAATAAAAAAAAGTTATTGGAATAGTGTTTGTGTAATTCTTTCAGTGACTTTTCTGAGCATCACAATAAGCATGAATATATTGTGTGTCTGTTTCTTATTGACATTTAGCGTTACGAGTGAAGTTCAGAAACTATTTCATTTGTCCCCTTACCTTACCTACTAAGACCTATGACTGGTTTCGAGACAGGATTTCTCTGTATGACCCTGGCTGTCCTAGAACTAGATCTATAGACCAGGCTGGCCTCGAACTCAGAGAGCTCTGCCTGCTTCTGCCTCCTGACTGCTGGGCTTGAAGGGCTGCACAATCTCCACCACAGGTAAAACCTATATGTATTTTTTAAATTTTTTCCTATGTGTACCTTTAGTAACATATCAGGCAGTGTTCATTTGTTGCTTCAATAATTCAGTGTAGTTTAAGAAACACACTCTCTCACTTACCTGTCATTGTCATTGTCACACTATTCTTTTCTCCTTGCTGAAGTTGTTTTCTGTTTTTAACTGGTTTTCTTCCTTCCTTTCTTCCTTTCATGTGAGTACACTGTAGCTGTCTTCAGACACACCAGAAGAGGGCATCAGATCCCAGGGATGGTTGTGAGCCACCATGTGGTTGCTGGGAATTGAACTCAGGACCTCTGGAAGAGCAGTCAGTTCTCTTAACCACTGAGCCATCTCTCCAGACCCAGTCTTCTGTTATTACATTCCTCCTTGAGTTTCTTTCAGCTAGTCTTCCTGTGTGTGACACACATGTGCACATGCACACACATGCCATTCTTGCACACATTCATGTTGTTAGGGTCCAAGAATCACTGAAGGAAGACCCCAGACTCAAATAGTATACAAAGGTAAAGAGTGGTTTATTCTGCAGAAATTATCAGCATGCCAGGATCAACCATTCATCAAAATGGTGATAACCTGAGGGGCTGATAGCCCCCCTTTTATACAGGGCTAGGGGAATTTTCCAGAAAGATTAGGTAACCTCTGATATGATTGGTAGGGACAAAGCAGTGACATTAGTGCAATTTTGATGGGTTGCTAAGTTAGTTTTATTATGATTGGTGAGCCTTGAAGAGTTTCAGAAGCCAGCTCAGTTCTGGCCTTGATGTCCCTTCCAGCCAGGTGTCCCAGGAGTTGACTCAGTTCCACACTTATCCTCTCTAAGTCAGGGTGGTCATTGATTAAAGGCCCAGCATCAGCGGCACCTTTTGAGGAGCCCACTACTCTTCCTGGGGAATTGAAATTTTTTTCCCAAGGTGTTTGGAGCTCTCAGTGTATGTGTGCCACATGTGCAAATGCGTCTGTGCACATGCACAGAGCCCAGAGAAGGGGAGCAGCTTTCTCTACCTATCTGTCTATTCTGAGGCAGAGGTTTTCTGAGAACCTGGAACTCTTGGTTGTTTTGATTTGATTTGGTTTGATTTGATTTGATTTGATTTGATTTCCTGGGCTAGGCTAGAAGCCAGAAAGCTTCAACAATCTTCCTGTCTGCCCTTACAGCCCTGGTTTTACAGGCATTCTCAGGATGCAGGCTTGTCAATGTGTGGGTGCTAAAATCTGGACTCTAGGCCTCCTGATTACGTAGCAAGCACCCTAACCGCTAAGTCATTGCTCCCACTTGTGTCTAGTGTAGCTCTGTTCATAGCGTGAGGTTCTCACAATCCCCCCATTGTTCCTCCATAATTAGAGATTCTTTTTATTTGTTCTCCTTCCATCTGAAGGACTCTCATTAAGTAGAGGATTCCTGGTGGACTATTCTTTTCTTGAAGCAGTGCCCACATCTTCCTGGTCTCAGTGGCTTCTGCTGAGAAGTGCTGTCACTGAGACTGCTCTTCGCTGCAGGCAGAGCACCATCTTCCTGAGTCCACTTTGCAGATGCTTGGTGTCCAGTTCAGAAGTTTATCTTTGACACATGCACGGGTTCCTTGGGGTCTGTTCTCTGTGGCCCTCACTAACCTTGAGTGTGCAGGTTCACGTCTCTGCTGTTTTTTTGGGAAGTTTCTCCTATTGGATCTTCATATATTTTCTCAGCTGCATGATTCTTCTTGGTCTCCAGGACGCAAAGCCTGTCAAAAACTAGATTTATCTTTAATTGTTCTATGAATCCCTAAGGTTATGTTCAATTTCTTTCCCTCTATTTTCTCTCTATTGTGCAGTTGGGCAATTTTTATGACCTTATCCTCCAATTCAGAATCTAGACTCATTCCTATGTCATGTTTAATTTGCTATTAAATCTATCCAGTAAGTCTTCAAAAATGCCACATATTGCTTCATTGTATTTTGTTTTGTTTTTTGTTGTTGTTTTGCAAGACAGGGTTTCTCTGTTTAGCCCTGGCTGTCCTGGAACTCATTCTGTAGACCAAGCTGGCCTCAAACTCAGTAATCCTCCTGCCTGTGCCTCCACCACCACGCGTAGATCCTGATGGATCTGAGCAGTTGAGGCATTTATCATTCAGAAGTACAGAGGCTGTCTTCATGTCACACAGCTTTTGTTTTGTTTTGTTTGTTTTTTGTTTTTTTTTTTTCCGAGACAGGGTCTCTCTGTGTAGTACTGGCTGTCCTGGAACTCACTCTGTAGACCAGGCTGGCCTCAGAACTCAGAAATCCGCCTGCCTCTGCCTCCCGAGTGCTGGGATGAAAGGCATGCGCCACCACGCCTGGTGTCATACAGCTTTTGAAACAGAGCTCAGGCAGCTTTGTTTGAGGAGATACACGCCTTTAATCGCAGCACTCGGGAGGCAGAGGCAGGCGGATTTCTGAGTTTGAGGCCAACATGGTCTACAAAGTGAGTTCCAGGACAGCCAAGGCTATACAAAGAAACTCTGTCTCGAAAAAAATCAAAAGTCAAAAAAAAAAAAAAAAGGAGATTTGTTGTCCCACTGTCTGGAGACCAAAAGTCTGCAGCATTCTTGGCTTTTCGGTAACATCACTGCAGTCTTTGTCCCACTATGCCTGTGTTGTCTAAAATTTCCCCTTTCCCACAGGATATTAGGCACAGGGTTGGGGCCTGGCTTAATGATAGGACCTTGATTACACCTGTTAAAACTGTTTCCAAACCAGGCCATGGTTCAGGACTTTGATTGATTAAAACAGCTTTGTATGAGACACACTGTTTCCTACAGTGCAGGGAGACAACAGAGCAATTTGGGGATGAAGGCTGAAGCCGAGCCTTCAAGGGGTTATAGCATCCTAGAGGCCCACTGGGCTTCTTAGAGAAGATGCTCTGCTGAGGAATGCCTCTCAAGAACTTACAAATGTGATTCATACAACTCTAAAGCAAAGAAGAGTCAGATATTTGTTTAATCACCGGTGAGCAAAGCCAGCACACGGTGGTAAAACCACCTCATGAGACTGAAGAGCGGCATTTACAATGGCTGACACAGAGCGTGTGTGAGTAGGCTTGCTAACCTAGGTTACAAAATAAAACTGTTAAAGCCCTTCAGGGCCATCACACTGCCATTTTTCTATTATCTTTTCCCCTAGGCAAAAATAATTTTCTGTGTTTCACCATTGAATTTATTTGAACCCAGACAAGAATCACTTAACTTAGCCATCTGTTTTCTGCAAGTTAAAAACCTACCTTGACTAACTTGTAAAAGACCGTAATTAATGGTCCAGCAAGATGCATAAATTAGGAGTCAGAAAATTCCCCTGGCAAGTCTGCTGGACAACACTCAATCTGCTGTTGAAAAAAGACACATGCCACTTGTTTGCCTAATTGTAAATTCTAGAAAAGCTTTATTAGTTCCTACGTGTGATGATCATCTTCAAGGGTTATTGTTGTACCAGGAAAGACAGTTTCCTTGTATGCTGACCTGATTCATGCACACCGGCCCAGTAAGAAGAGGTGGCAATTAACATGATGAACCTCCTTAAGTGGTATATCTAAGCCATGACTTACACAAGACCAAGGCCGGAATATCAGCTCTGTTTGAAGATGTCATCATGAGGAATGTAGGACTGAGCATCAATTATGCCCAAGCTATGCTCTCATTTGCATTTCTATCCCTTGATTAGGAAACCGAGCCAAACTAGTCTTCAAGTTTGCTTATAGCCTCTGTGCATGGTAGGGGAGTTTTCATCCCCTCCCTGGCCTCACTGGCTACCATGGTTCCTGCCTTTCTAGACCATGTCTTTCTTTGTGTAGGGCTGGGCCTTTCTATGTCAGAGTACAGGTGCCTGGCCAGTGTGGGTCTGAGGGTGGTGTAGAGAAACAAATGTACTCTAAACGTTGTTCCTTTAAGGTGGGCATGTCATGTGACTCATGAGAAAGTTAAGACCTTAAAGGGTTTTTTTTTTTTGTTTTTTTTTTTTTTCCAGACAGGGTTTCTCTGTGTAGCCCTGGCTGTCCTGGAACTCACTCTGTAGACCAGGCTGGCCTTGAACTCAGAAATCCGCCTGCCTTTGCCTCCGGAGTGCTGGGATTTAAAGGCCTGCGTGGCCACGCCCTGCTGACTTTAAAGGTTTTAATGTAGGGCATTGGTTACATACAAAATTCGATTTCCCAGTGAAGAGGACAACTGATTTCTATCATAATTATGTAAATCGTTGTATTTTTGTTAAGAAGAAAGCCAGACATGGTAGCAAATTCCAGTGATCTCAGCACTTTGGAGGCAGGGGCAGGAGGGCTAAGTTAAAAGCTCGTCTAGGCTACACATAGAGAGTCCTAGGCGAACCTGGACAGCCAGATTGATTCTACCAAAAACCAAAAGAGTAAGCGTCTGGGGTGCTCAGTATTATCAACTTTACAGGAGACAAACCTCTGGGCACCGCAGTGAGAGAGAGTTTAGATCAGGGTAAGGAAGATGGGAAGACCCACCCCTAACTGTAGGAGGCACCTCCATTGGCTGAGGACACTGAATAAAAACTGTCTTAACTTCTTGATTGTGGGTGTAGCATGACTGGCTTCCCTCCCATGATGCCCCGGCACCTTTAAACAGTGAGCCCAAGTAAGCTCTTTCATCCTTAAGTTGATTTTGTTATTTTATCACAGCAGCAAGAAAGGGAACCAGTGCAACACTGTAGCAAACATCCGATGGAAAGTACTCCAGATTCAATGGAAAAAAGGACTAGACTGCTACTTGAGGCATTTGTTTTGTGAGGACACAGTTAAAGAAAGGGTTTATTTGTGCCAGAAAACAGAACTTTGAAAAACTCACTAATGCCCTGTTCCTTGCGCTGTTCTGTCTTGTAGCTGGGGTATTCTGAGGAGCACTGATACCTCCAAAACCAAGCTTTTGAATGGTGCATACATGGGGGTAGGCCAGGTTTCTGCCTGTTGGAGGCCAGAGATGGCCTCAAAGGGAGACTGATGCATAGACGTTTCTCACAGTTAAGTTATAGAAGGGAGGATGGATGGAATGAATCATCTGCTAGATTAGAATGAGAGGTTAACCTAGTTCCTAGTATACACATCCCACAACTCATAACCCCTGTTATCCCAGCTCCAGGCCTTTTCTGCCTCTCTGGGCACTGGGCTCATATGTACAAACCCACACATATACACAGAATTTAATCAATTAAAAGTCACTAGTTATTATAAAAAATAATTTAAAAAAAAAGGTAACACAAAAGAGTTGAGCGTGGTCACATGTGCCTGTAATCTCTCCTCACATTACAAAGGCTGAAGCAGGAAGATTTTTAGTTTAAGAGCAGGCTGTGCTATACAGGAGGAGTTCCAGGCTAGCTAGATACTGAGACCAACACTACCTCAAAAATTAAAAAAAAAAAAAAGTGGACAATAATAACCAACCACCTACCAACCAACCAGATTAAAAAACTCTTGACAGATCACTCTAATTCAGTCATATTTCTTTATTTGAACTATTCATGCCATCTCTTATCCTCCGCCCCAGAAGGGCCTCTTGGTAGCCGGGTCTGCTCCCAAACTAACACTATTTGTGCATTTTCATCACAGTGCTAGGAGTGCGTGCACACAACCCAGTGGCCGGCTCATGCCATGTTTCTTACTGGCTATGCTTTAGTCTCTTTTGTTGCTGCTATTGTTTTTCGATACAAGGTTTCTGTGTAGCCCTAGCTGTCCTGGCACTTGCTCTGTAGACCAGGCTGGCCTAGAGACTCAGGGCTGGGGGTAAAGTGTGAGCCAGCACTGCCCTGCCCTTTATTTAGTCTTTTACCTTTGTCCTTCTGATTGTTAGTGTTGTTGACTTTTCTACCTTTTTCTTACATTTGAAAGCTGTAAGTCACATTTTATGTTTCAGGTGGAAATTGTGACTTATAAAATCTGACATTAAATATTATACATTTTAACATTATAATCCATTTTCTTTGGATTTTTTGTTTTGTTTTGTTTTTATGAGAGGGTTTCTCTGTGTAGCCCTGGCTGTTCTGGCACTCACTTTGTAGACCAGGCTGGCCTCAAACTCAGAAATCTGCCTGCCTCTGCCTCCCGAGTGCTGGGATGAAAGACCTGCGGGGGGGGGGGGGGGGGGGGCCCCCCCTTTGGATTTTAAAGTGCGTTAATCATACAATGTAAGAACATCACGGTATTTGTATCTGTTGCTTTTTCTCTTCACAGGAGCAACAGAGTTTGTCTGAGATTTTTGATACTATCTGAGATTTTTGATACTATCTGACATTAACAGTCCACCAAGCTGGTTTTCTGGCCAACATCCACGTCTTGCTACTAAATTCACATTTAATTTTGCTAACATGTATCTTTTAGTAATTTTTAAAGATATTTGTTTCAGCAAACTTGACTATATATGGGCAATGAATCCATCTTTCTTGTGCTGTCTCATTTGAACACTAGTTTCTACTGTCTCGTGAATTCTAGGTTCAATTCTTTTAGAATTTTAGTTAATTCCTCCTACAAACATTATCTGGGGCATCATAAAGAAGGTCCTTATTAGCTGGGTATGGTGATGCATGCCTTTAATTCCAGCACTTGGGAGGCAGAGGCAGGCAGATTTCTGAGTTTGAGGCCAGCCTGGTCTACAGAGTGAGTTCCAGGACAGCCAGGGTGACACAGAGAAACCCTGTCTTGGAAAAACCAAAACCAACCAACCAACCAAACAAACAAAAACAGTAAAACCAAAAAAAACCCAAACAAACCAAAAATGAAGGCCCTTCCTCTCTGATAGCTTTTCGGTTGAAGTTGCAGTTTGTCTTGGTGTCATGCCAGTCTGTGGGATCCCTCCAGCCTACTAAGAATTGCTTTGCCTGAGAAGTCCCCCTCTCCCTCAGTCCTTCCTGCTCTTGAAGCTGTTGTGTCTTTTCATCTTTGGTTTTCTGAGACAGTGCCTTACTTTTGTTTTGTGTGGTGGGAGGTCATTCCCTTGTTGGTTTGCATTTAATTTTCCTGAGGTAGAGAGAAGGTTGAGGGCTCATCTTGCTTGTTCTTCATGGTCCTGGAATGCTTAGATTCAGACGAGTGGACTTCTGTAGGGGAGGCAGCATTTACAGTTCCTGGCTTTGTGACAGATGTGTTCAGGCCTCACAGGGTATCCCTATCACGGATCAGTGGTGTGCATGAAGAGAGTACTAGCTAAACAGGAGGCCTTGCTTGGGAGTGGCTCCAGAATTAACTCACCCTTAAAGACTATTTTTCAGCAGGGCAATTGCCTTTAATCCCAGGACTCTGGAGGCAGAGGCAGGTAAATCTCTTGAGTTCAAGGCCAATCTGCTCCACAGAGGAAGTTCAGGGATGTACTGAGAGGCCTTGTATTGAAAAACAAAACAAACAACAACAAAATGACTATTTTCTAGCCCATAGTTTGGCTACAGTGGGATAAGAGTAGTGGCCAGCCAAAAGCTGGGATGCGCAGATGAGCAAGTCTGCCTTGTCCCAATAACTGTTTGGTGCCACATCCTGAGCTGTGAGCCTGCCCTACCTGTCACGGGGAGGAGAGCAGCTCTGCTCTCGAATGAAAAGCTCATCTGTTTACCTGAGAGGTCCAGGCTAATGTCACAGGCACATGACTAGTGGTTCATCACCATGACACCTGTCATAAGCCTTCCAAGGCAACCAAAGAACCACCCAGTCTTCACCCCCATTTCAAAATATTTAGAGATGAATCTCATAATGAAAATTCTCTATAAGCCACTAACTTTTAAACTAAGGACAAGCCGGGCGTGGTGGCGCACGCCTTTAATCCCAGCACTCGGGAGGCAGAGGCAGGCGGATTTCTGAGTTCGAGGCCAGCCTGGTCTACAAAGTGAGTGCCAGGACAGCCAGGGCTACACAGAAAAACCCTGTCTCGAAAAACCAAAAAAACAAAAACAAAAACAAAAACAAAAACAAAACCTAAGGACAAAGTAGATGGAACAAGCTGGAGAGTAAGACCAGTGTCCCTAAGCACCAACCCAAAGGGACCTGATTTCAAAACCTTCAAGCCTTTTACAGCAGAGATTCTCAGCTTGTGGGTCACAACCCTTTTGGTCCTGCATATCAGATATTTACATTCATAACAGTATTGAATACTATAGTTAAAAAGTAGAAGTGAAAGAATCTGATGGCTGGAGGCCACCACAGCAATGATCAGCAGCAATAGAACTGTTGAGAACCACTGCTGTAGCTCCTAGGTAGGGATGTCAATGCTTAAATACATCTATGAGAACAATGCTTATAAGAGGAAGGCCTAAGTCATGGGTGGTGGGCCAAGCCTTTAGGGAGGCAGATTTCTGTCTACATAGTGAGTTACAGACAGTCAGAATTACATAGTGAGAGTCTGTCTCAAAACAACAAAACCAAAAATCAGGCAACCAAACAATCAAACCCACCACCACCACCACCACCACCACCACCAAAGTAAGTAAGAAAGGCAGACAGACAGACAGAAAGAAAGAAAAGAAGAGGAAAGCCTGAGTTGGAGGCATGCCCCCAGACCTGGCTGCCCATAGTTTGAGATTGCTACTACTTGTCCCAGTCACTAGTCATCCTCAAGTCCTTTGCATACCCTCCTCTACCCAACCACTGACCTCGTGCCCTTGTTAATGCCTTTCTAGTGCCACCTTAGGGTTCCCCAGTCCTAGCCATTTATTCCTCAAAGGGATCCACCCTTGTTTGGTGATCCCTCCATTACGGCCCTCACCATTCCCTCCTAACTCATCCTCCGTGAACCACCCTGGTCACCAGACACTATCAGAACCCCACTTCTCCCCCTTAGGATGCATCTCTTGATTCTCTCAAGAACCATTCCCTTGGAAAGCACGAACTCTCAGGAAACTCCACCTGGCTCTCTAGGGTCAGCATTCTCGCTCTACTCAGTGCCATTGACCCCACAGTAAACACCATTCATCTGGTTACCCTTCTCTTACAGCAGCAGTCCTTCATCCTCAGGAGCCCTAGCCTGTCTCCCCCAGAATTCTCCTCCTAGTCACCCCACTCTTGTAGCACTCCTCCCCCATCCGGATCCCCACCCTAACTCCCCGAGAGCCACCCTTCCTGGTCACCCCACTCTCTCCTTCGCGTCCCGCCCCGCCCCCTTATCCCGGCTTGGCGCGGCGCGCGTCATGGCGGCGGCGGGCGGGGCGCGTCTCGCACGCAGCGCGCCGGGCGGAGCGCTCGCCGCATTGTTTGCTTCGCTGGGGAGCGAGCAGCGCCTCGGCAGGCGTCCGAGCAGCTCCGCGTCCGCGTCCTCCGCCCGGCCGGGCCCCGAGCCGGCCTCAGCCGGCTGTGCCGGCGCCGCCGACCCCGCCCGAGCCGCGGCGCCCTGCGGGCCCGGAGCCGCTGGCCGAGCGCGCCCCGGAGCCCGGCGGGGCACGGCTGCGCGGCCGTTGGCGGAGGAGCCGCGGCGCCATTAGCGCCGCCTCGGCCGCGCCGGCCTCCGCGCCCGCCCGCCCGCCGGGCTCCCGCGGCCGCGGCGCCCCGAAGGTGAGTGTCTGACGGTCGCTGTTCGCCGCCCGCCTCGCCGGCCCGGGCGGAGGTGCAGGCGCCATGTTTGGAGGCGGCAGCGGCAGCTCCGCATTGTCCGCGGGCGGGGAGGCCGGAGAGTCGGGGCGGCGAGGCCCGGAGGCCGTGAGGCCTGGCGGGCGCGGGAGCCGGAGGGACCGAGAAGGCCGGGCGGACGTGCGCCGCCGTGAGCCGGCGCGGCAGGGGACGCCGGAGATCGGTGCCGGCGGCTCGCCCAAGAGGCCGGGTCCGGGAGGCGAGGCCGCGGCGAGATCGCGGAGGCGGAGGCCGCAGCCGGGTGGGGGCGGAGAGGGACACGGAGGCCGCGGCGGGGTCGGGGAGACAGAGGAGTAGAAGGAGGCCGTCGCGGCGCGGGAGGCGCGGCCAAGAGAATGGAGCGATCGGCAGGGCTCAGGAGGCGGGGAGGCCGCCGGGCCGGGCGGGCGGGCTCTGGACGGCTCGGCTGTCTGGGCGGCTGGGGCGACCGAGGGCCGGGCGTCGGACAGCAGAGGAGGCGGAAGGCCTGGGGTCTCGTGGCGTCTGCCCACGTCCTCGCCCGTAGCCTTGGCGGTGCGGAGCGGGTCGCATTATGTAACAGATCGGTCCGATCTATTTTGCCAAGACAGGAAACTCCCTTGAAGAGGGACGGGCTCGGAAGATTTCCTAAGTCGAGCGGGGCCTGGTATCTCCGGAGCAAGCCCGCAGCTCCGCCACAACTCCGTGGATGTGTGCAGGAAACGCCGAGAAACGAGCGCGCGTGCGCGGCTTTCTTGGGCCTTTAGGAGAGAAGCAACTTTCCTGTGTGCTTAATTTGCAGAAAACGCAGCTCCTCATGGTGCCCTGCAGTTGTGACACACTTACACACACCTAGGAAACCGCCCCCCTTCATGGAGGACATTCACTTCACGCAGCTGCGACTGTTTTAGAGTATCAGTCATCTGGTAACACGTAGTTACAGAATTTCCCTATTACTTAGTTACTGTTTTATCACTTGTTGGGTCGAGCACTGTCCTGAGTCTGTGTTTACTCTCCGGATGGTCACCTTAGAGTAAGGTGTGTCTCTTTCCTGTGTGCTTTTACGGCGAGGGGTGGAAGCTCGGAAGAGTTTAAATGGCTTGTCCGCAAACCGGGCCGGAAATGAACGGAGCTGATTTTGAGCATGGAGTCTTTCCCCTCATTTGCCAGCAAAGCTTTTTAGGATGCGTTTAGCCCAGGGATTTCTGGAGAAGCATGCTTGTTGCCTTTGCTGATTCCTCCATGGAGTGATGCTTGTTCCTGCATAGAGCCAGAGGGGTAAAGTGCTGGGTTTATGAAAATGGGGAAGTAGATGAGATTGTTGGTCACTGTGCCGGGCAGTACTGCTACATGTCCGCTTTCCCCTGGTCACAACTACCTTTTCAAATTACAGAGTATGTGTGGCCATTAAGTATTAGGTTCAGTTCTTGTAGAAAAGTGGTTTAAAGACAGACCTTCAGTGCTCACTAGAAGAATGTGGGATTTGACAGGCTGGCTACAGTACTTTACTGGAGAGGAGAAAATTACATGTTTGCCTTTAATCTGGGAGCTGTTGCTTCTGCCTGTGGTTCTCTCTGGGAAGAATATGGTGCTGACACCTGGATTTGCACCGATCTCATCTCAGGGAGGTCGCTAGAGGCCTAGGGCGGGCTAGGGTTGCTTTGACAGTTTCCTGAGAATCCAGTGTTGAGTAGGCATCTGGAAGTGCCTCAGAAGCAGGTGCATTGGGGTCTGGCCGACTACAGTGTCTTCATATTCTTCTTGTTCATAGAGAGATAGTATCTATAGAATGTGGCTTTCTGCAGCTTGTAAAGTCTGTCTTTAAAAATGCATTGTAGAGATTTCCTTTTGGGACTTAAAACATGAAGTCTGCTCTTTGAGGGCTTTCTCCAAAGACTAGTAAGGTAACTATGAGTTGTGAGTTCAGGCGCTCTCTCTCTCTCTCTCTCTCTCTCTCTCTCTCTCTCTTTCTCTCCCTCCCTCCCTCCCTCCCTCCCTCCCTCCCTCCCTCTGGACTATCCTGACATTTCAGCTTGGTATATTTGGGAGTCAGTCTAACTCTACTTCTTGTCAGTAAAATAGGTTTGTTCAGCTGGAGGAGTGTGAGTGCTCCTGGCACTTGATGTTCCATATGCTCATTCTGCTTGACCAGTGGTTCAGAGTGGGCTTGTCTGCTCATAAGGTCCATAGACACCACGTCATGTCAGGGTCCACTACAAGGAATGTGAATATAGGCTGTTGGCTCCCTGGTTTTGTCCATCCTGGAAATGAGCAAATCTCTGCATTGAAGTTTTCAGGCGTGTGAACCAGAGATAAAGGGTGGCGGGGAGGCCTCTGCAGGCTGTGGTTTGAGGGAACCCATCCTTTCTTAGGAGCAAGAGCTGAGCATTTTTAGGTGTATCCGGAAGAGAGCAGAGATGTCGCTTGATTATCTTGCCCACTGCTAGGTTTGCTTGAAGAGTATGTGGCTTAGCACACGCCAGGGCCTGGCCTAATGAGAGGGAAAGGCTGGTGGTGCCCACGGCAGTTTCCAAGGTGGTCACTGCTGAGGTGTCCTGAAAGCTACACTGGGCTCTTGGGGCAAAAATATCCCACAGACCAGCTCAGCGTTCCCTTTAGTCCTGTGTAGGATGTGCTTGTGGAAAGAATGGACTACTTTATGCTGTTGAGTTATGGAAGCTTCTGGGCCCCAGCAGGAAAGTTTCCCAGGAGCCTCTGCTGGGCAGTAGTGAGAAAGAAAGGAGATTGCTAAGGGATTGCTAAGAGTAGGTGGCCACAGCCTAGCTGCTTAGTGGCCACAGGTCTCTGTGCTGTAAAGTCTGGCAGAAAAACAATCTATACTTGTAGAGGAGAGAGGCCTACTTCTTAACTCTGGAGACTATGTTGCTGTTTGGGGCTTACTTTTGGTCTAAAGAGGTGACTTGTGGGTGGAATGCACCTGTGCTCTAGCTATTCAGCAGGAATCCCGAGGGCTGCAGCTTCCTGCTGTCTCCGGGCCTTATCTGTACCTTTACCTGGGTGTGGTGAGGGAGAGGCTTGCTGAAATGTGAGACATTGTTTGGAAGTCTTCTTCAGAGCCTTTAAACTCGGAGCTTTGTTTGTGGGCTGATTTGTTAGTGCTACCCGAGCACATTTTGTAGTTTTCTGAAGGCTTCTGTCATCCTGCATGGAGGTAACTTTTCCTTTGACTTTATTTTAGGTAATCATTGCCAAATGAGGAGGAAAGGACGATGCCATCGAGGTTCTGCAGCGAGGCATCCTTCTTCCCCATGCAGTATTAAACACTCCCCCACTCGAGAAACACTGACCTACGCACAAGCTCAAAGGATGGTGGAGATAGAAATCGAAGGGCGCTTGCATCGGATCAGTATTTTTGATCCCTTGGAGATCATACTAGAAGATGACCTCACTGCTCAGGAAATGAGTGAATGTAACAGTAATAAGGAGAACAGCGAGAGGCCGCCTGTTTGCTTAAGAACTAAGCGTCACAAAAACAACAGAGTCAAAAAGAAAAATGAAGTCCTGCCCAGCACCCATGGCACACCTGCATCAGCCAGTGCCCTTCCCGAGCCCAAGGTGCGGATTGTGGAGTACAGTCCTCCCTCTGCACCCAGGAGGCCCCCTGTGTACTACAAGTTCATCGAGAAGTCAGCCGAGGAGCTGGACAACGAGGTAGAGTACGACATGGATGAGGAAGACTACGCCTGGCTAGAGATCATCAATGAGAAGCGGAAGGGTGACTGCGTCTCTGCTGTGTCACAGAATATGTTTGAGTTCCTGATGGATCGCTTCGAGAAGGAGTCCTACTGTGAGAACCAGAAGCAGGGTGAGCAGCAGTCCTTGATAGATGAGGACGCTGTTTGCTGCATCTGCATGGACGGGGAGTGCCAGAACAGCAACGTTATACTCTTCTGTGACATGTGCAACCTGGCTGTGCACCAGGAGTGCTACGGGGTACCCTACATCCCCGAGGGCCAGTGGCTTTGCCGCCACTGCCTGCAGTCTCGGGCCCGCCCTGCGGATTGCGTGCTGTGCCCGAATAAGGGCGGTGCCTTCAAAAAGACAGACGATGACCGCTGGGGCCACGTGGTGTGTGCCCTGTGGATCCCAGAGGTTGGCTTTGCCAACACGGTATTCATTGAGCCCATTGACGGTGTGAGGAACATCCCTCCTGCCCGGTGGAAACTGACATGCTACCTCTGTAAGCAGAAAGGCGTGGGTGCCTGCATTCAGTGCCACAAAGCAAATTGCTACACAGCATTCCATGTGACATGTGCCCAGAAGGCTGGCCTGTACATGAAGATGGAGCCTGTGAAGGAGCTGACTGGAGGCAGTGCCACGTTCTCTGTCAGAAAGACTGCTTACTGTGATGTCCACACGCCTCCAGGCTGTACCCGGAGGCCGTTGAACATTTATGGAGATGTTGAAATGAAAAATGGTGTGTGTCGAAAAGAAAGCTCAGTCAAAACGGTCAGGTCTACGTCCAAGGTCAGGAAAAAAGCAAAAAAGGCTAAGAAAACACTGGCTGAGCCCTGTGCGGTCCTGCCGACCGTCTGCGCTCCGTATATCCCCCCTCAGAGGTAAGTGCCTCTGAGCTTCCGGCTCAGATGGGCCTGAAGGGAAAGACTTGATGGAGGATACAAATCGGGGCCAGCTGGAGTCCTGCCGCACCTCTGTCCCACCTCCTGATAGTCTGCGTCCTAAGTTGTAGCCTTTGGTTCACTAGCTACTGTGGAGTGGGGGTATGAAGTGTAAGGAGGCCCGGATTGGGATAGTTTACAGTAGTCACCTGTTGGCCTGGAATATAAGGTAGGTACCCTCACGGGAGCCACAGCCACACTAGTATTCATTCAACCCTGGGTTTCTGGACTTCAAAGCACCCTAAGTTTTGTTTCTAGCTATAATGCCGTTAAACTCCCTTATTAGCAGATTTTAGGACCTTGTGTGAAAGCATCTGGTTGGGAAAGTGAACTACCATCCTCAGTAAGGTAACTGAGGTGAGGTTAGAGCAGGAGCTGCTGTCAGCAGGCAGATGGTGGTCTGTCTTCTACTGGCCTTGAACTCACAGGGATCCTCTGCCTGCCTCCCAAGTGCTCCCACCATACTTGACACATTGTATGTTCCTGGTGGGAGGACTTGTCCTCTGTGCAGTTTAGGGACTGCTTCAGCTTCTTCAGTCTGCATTGGGCTGCCCCCTCTCCTGTGTCTTCTCAACTACTCCGTGGCTTGCTGTTTTTGTTCCATTATTGCAAAAAAAGTTCCTTTTCACATCATAGCCTGAGGATGCCAAATGAATCCATTCTTTTTGTATCTGTTTGAACCCTTTTTTTGAGCCTTAAGGAAGTAATTTTCTGTGACGGGGGTGTGGGCTTTTAGTTGGGTCAGGTTTGTAAAGCCCCAAGGAGATGAAGTTCATGTGAAGCAGACAGCTGCCCTAAAGCAACCCACATGAGTATTACTGTAAACTGCTCTGTAAAAACATTCATTCTGTAGCGAACTGGTAGACAGTAGATTTCAGAGTATTTTTGCGGGGGAGGGAGATCTGGTCTCTGTATGTTTGGCTGTTTTAGAATGCCTATAGATCTGGCTGTCCTGGAACTCCATCCGCCTGCCTCTGTCTCCTGAGTGTGCTAGGATTGAAGACATGAGCCACCAGCACTGGCTCAAAACCTATCTTTAACATAGTGAACATTAGGTTTTTTGTGTTACTTTCTTATGAATGTCTGGTTTGAAGAAATTAATCTTTTTTTGTTTTTGTTTTTTGAGACAGGGTTTCTCTGTGTAGACCTGGCTGTCCTGGAACTCACTTTATAGACCAGGCTGGCCTCGAACGCAGAAATCCGCCTGCCTCTGCCTCCCGAGTGCTAGGATTAAAGGCGTGCACCACCACGCCCGGGGAAATTAATCATTCTTTTTTTTTTTTTTTTTGGTTTTTCGAGACAAGGTTTCTCTGTGTAGCCCTGGCTGTCCTGGAGCTCACTCTGTAGACCAGGCTGGCCTCCAACTCAGAAATCCACCTGCCTCTGCCTCCCGAGTGCTGGGATTAAAGGCGTGCGCCACCACACCCGGCTAAATTAATCATTCTTGCTAGCATGCCATGATTGATTCCACTGTGGAGTTGGGTAGCCTGCCTTTGTATTAGAGTTTAAAACGGGTAAATAAATGCTTTTGGTTTTTATAGGCCTATACCTACTACTTATAGTCAGTGAGTCAGAAACAGAGATCTCGTAACCCCTTGTTCAGTGAAGAGTCCTGTTAGAACCAGCATGCCTGGCCGGGCGTGGTGGCGCACGCCTTTAATCCCAGCACTGGTTGGGAAAGTGAACTACCATCAGAGGCAGAGGCAGAGGCAGGTGGATTTCTGAGTTGGAGGCCAGCCTGGTCTACAAAGTGAGTGCCAGGACAGCCAGGGCTACACAGAGAAACCCTGTCTCGAAAAACCAAAAAAAAAAAAAAAAAAGAACCAGCATGCCTGACTTCTGTGCCTAAAGAGGCGGAAAGGATAGGGTTCTATGAAGAGCTCAGGAAAGTTTAGCTTTACCTAAATTGAAGTAAGTGAAGCAGCAGTCTGCCTTGCTCTCGCTGGAGTGCCCAGGTGATGGGTGCCATCCTGTACCCTGGCCTGTGGTTCCTGATGCTCAGGTTTTGGAACATGAAAGCTGCCAGGTGGGTGGGGCTTGCAAGGAGGAGGATCTGCAGTGAGAACAAAGACCATCGAAGAAGCTTGAAGCTTAAAAAAAAAATCTTCCAGGGTCTGTTCAGTAGAATTCAGCAGATTCTACTTTGTGCATTGTGGCCCGTGTTTTCTTCCCCAGACAAGGTCTTATCTGTAGCCCAAGACTGCCTGAGGCCTATGGAACACAAGCCAGGCTGGCCTCAGACTTGTGAGTCTCTTGCTTCAGCCTGTCACATGCTCACTCTCCTGTCCTAGCTTGTCTTACTTTGTTTTGTTGTGTTGTGTTTTGTGACAGAATCTCACTCTATATCCCAGGCAGGGTTGAAACTAGAGTCTCGGCCTCTTGAATGATGGATTTACAGGTGTAAGCCACCATGCATAGCTGCTTGCTACTACTGCTGCTGTTGCTTTTTATTAATTAATTAATTATATGTAAGTACAATGTAGCTGTTTTCAGACACTCCAGAAGAGGGCATCAGATTTCGTTACGGACCGTTGTGAGCCACCATGTGGTTGCTGGGATTTGAACTCAGGACCTTTGGAAAAGCAGTCGGTGCTCTTAACCGCTGAGCCATCTCACCAATCCCCTGCTGTTGCTTTTTAAAGATTTATTATTCATTTTGTATGTGTGAGTGTTTGACCTGAATGTATATATGTGCACCATGTGTATGACTGGTTCCCTGCAGTCAGAAGAGGACTTCAGATGCCCTGGAACTGGAGTTGCAGATGATTTTTGTGGGTCAGCAGTGGGGTGGAATGGAATATGGTTGGACAGCTTTAACCAGTAGACTGCGGACAGGCAGTGCTGGCCAACTTGGCTTACACCTTTAATCCCAGCCATTGGGAAGCAGAGGCAGGAGGATTTCTGTTTAGAGTTCAAGGCCATCCTGGTCTATGTGGTGAGCTCCAGGACAGCCAGGGCTATGGAGAGAGACTGTGTCCAAAAGAAAAGTAAAGTTTGGGGAAGGTTGAAGAAGGAAGGTTTTTGTGGTTTTTTTTTTTTTTTGGTTTATCGAGACAGGGTTTCTCTGTGTGGTCCTGGCTGTCCTGGACTCATTCTGTAGACCAGGCTGGCCTCGAACTCAGAAATCCACCTGCTTCTACCTCCCGAGTGCTGGGACGAAAGGCGTGCGCCACCATGCCCGGCTTTTTTTCTTTTTTCTTTTTTTTTTTTTTTTTTTTTTCGAGACAGGGTTTCTCTGTATAGCCCTGGCTGCCCTGGAACTCACTCTGTAGACCAGGCTGGCCTTGAACGCAGAAATCCGCCTGCCTCTGCCTCCCAAGTGCTGGGATTAAAGGCGTGCGCCACCACTGCCCGGCTTTTTTTTTTTTTTGTGTGTGTGTGTTTTTTTTTTTTTTTTTTTTTTTGTCTTGTTTTTTGTTTTTTTTTTTGTGGCTGGGTTTTCCTGTATGGTATGGTCCTGGTTGTCTTAGAACTCACTCTGTAGACCAGGCTGGCCTTGAAGTTGACATCTGCCTGTTCCTGCCTCCCAAAGGGGTGTACCACCCATACCCTACCTATTTTTTTTTTCAACTATTTTGATGCCTGTGTTTGTTTCTGTGCTCTTCTGTGACCCTGCTCATCCACCTGATTCTGTGTAGCAGGAGGAAAGAGGAGGAACAGGTAAAGGGCAACGCTTCGTAGCTGATCTCCAGAACAGTAGCTGCTGGGGAGTCTGTAGCTCTGCCTGCCCACATCTGGACTTGACTCACTCCGATAGCCTCTGTGCCCTTGGAGAATTGGTGTGCACTTTATTCAGTACCGATGTGTACGTTGGGACTCAGTGCTGGGCTAGCTGTGAGACTGAGGCGCCTTCTATTTGCTGTTTACACTGCCAGTCCTCGGTCTGGCTTTGGGAAAAGACCAAGTGGTGTGTGAACACGTGATGCATGTCATCAGGTAGACTAGGGTTTGCTTTTACATATACTATTCTGGCTTGGATTTTGTGCACACACCCCCTCCATGCTTCTGCTAGTTAACTTGTCAGCTTCTCTCTCTGTCTCTCTGTCTCTCTGTCTCTCTCTCTCTGTTAATGGCATAGCTGTTTGTTTGTTTATTTATTTATTTTGAGTTTTAGAGAAACTTCTTTTTCTCTTGTGTGGTCCTGACTGTACTAGAACTTGTTCTGTAGATCCTGCTGGCCTCCAACTCAAAGATCTGTCTTTCCCTTCCAAGTGTTGGGATTAAAGATGTGTACCAACATACCTGACTCCCCCCACCCCCCCTACCCAAGTCTGTCTGTCTATCTAAATTTTTGAGACAGGGTCTCACTGCGTGACCTTGGCTGACCTGGGGCTTGCTATGTAGCCTCATACTCCCCCGTGCCTCTGCCTCCTGAGCTGGGACTAAAGGCATGTCAACAGCATGCCTGGCTTAGTTACCAGTTTTGAAAACAGTACATGTAAAATATTGCATATAATTTGGATTTTGCTCTTTCTTTGCTAGTGGTATGTATCACACTCCCTGGGGATGCTGACATTGCACTGCTGTGAGCCACAGCCTCAGTGAGAGGCACAAAGGATGGCTGAGCACTTGGTGGGGAGCTGTGCTGTTTAACTGGGCTGGCTGTTGGGTAGCATGGCTGCTTTGACTTGTGTGAGGTGATCAGCGTGTAGCCTCCTGTCAGAGAGCATCTGTATTTGATAAACATTTCCATCTGTCACAGTTGGCGCCATCCCTTCCAAGTGGAAGCCCTGCACTGTATGTCCTGGGAGCAGTGTAGGGAGGGCTTGCTGCTGTGCCAGGGCCTTGGAAAGCAAGCAGATGCATCTACTGTAGAGATGCTGGGGAAGAAGCATTTGAGCAACCAATTGGGAAGTACAAAATGACACACTCTGGTGTGGAAGGCAGAGCCCATCTGACAGCCAGTCTGAGATGAGTGGGTCTACCCGCTCGCTCATCCTGTGCCCTTAGAAAGCTGGGTCAATCATACCGAGCTGAAATCACTGTATACTGACTCTTCCCACTGTCTGGACACCTTCCCCTAGTGGACTGTTGTCCCTGGGCGCTCAGCAGAGAGGGCATCTCCAGTATGTCTGATTTCCTCTTTTTGTCTTTGTTTTTTTTTTTTTTTTTTTTTTTTTGAGACAGGGTTTCTCTGTTTAGCCCCGGCTGTCCTGGAACTCACTTTGTAGACCAGGCTGGCCTCGAACTCAGAAATCCGCCTGCCTCTGCCTCCCAAGTGCTGGGATTAAAGGCGTGCGCCACCACGCCTGGCTCCTCTTTTTGTTTTTAAAGATTTATTTTTATTTTATGTATATGAGTATACTGTGCTTGTACAGATGGTTGTGAGCCTTCATGTGGTTGTTGGTTGTTGGGAATTGAATTTAGGACCTTTGCTTGTTCCAGTCAACCCCTCTTGCTCCAGTCAACCCTGCTTGCTCCGGCCCAAAGATTTATTATTACAAATAAGTACACTGTAGCTGTCTTCAGATGCACCAGAAGAGGGTGTCAGATGTTATTATGCATGGTTGTGAGCCACCATGTGGATGCTGGGATTTGAACTCAGGACCTCCTGAGAGCAGTCAGTGCTCTTATCCACTGAGTTACTTTGGAATAGGTAGAAGTAGATACTTACTGCATTGCTGGGGGCAGGCTGTTCTTTGGTCTCTCTACTGCTGCTGTCAGTCCACTTGAAGCTACCAGTGGGCCTTCGTGGTGCCAAGCTGCCTAGCGTTTCTTCTGTGGGACCCCGAGGTCAGCAGGACTTTCAAGTTTGGTCCACATTAGAAAAAAAGATTGCATTACATGGTCATGTGTGCCCTCGGGGCATGGGTTCTAAGTTATCCTTTGCAGTGGGGAGGGAAACTTGCATACCGTGTCCTGTCCATGCCCACCTTCTAGAGGTAATCTTGGTGCCTGGTTGTTGCTCCATACCGTGACTCCAGCTCCATGCCCCTAACCCAGCCTGCCTCACACAATACTCGGGCCCTATGAGTCTTAGGAAGACCATTCTGATACTCTTGTTCTGAGGGGCCAGAGCATTGGGCAGATATTACCAAATGGAAGGTCAGGGGCCAGAGGGCCTGGAGGTGGGCAGACCTGTCACTGGCAGGACATGGGTTGGGTGTTCTCTCTGCTGACACCACGTCAGCCACTGCTTTGACTGCTCTTCAGCTTTCCTGGGTTTGGATGCTTTGTCTGTTTGTCTGGTGTGTTTCCTTTATGTTATGGTGACCGTCCACCATAAATTATTTTTGTTAGGAATCTTGGAGGTTTGACAAAGGGGTCATGACCTACAGGTTGGGAACGACTGGTCAACAGTATTGCTGGTCTTTTTATTTGTTTGAGGCATGTCTGTGTTGACCAGGCTGACCTAGAACTACCTGCCTTTGCCTCCGAACTGTTGGGATTAAAGGTGTGTGCCACCATTCCTCCATGTTTCTGAGGGGTGTTTCCTGGCAGCTAGTTTCACATCTTTGTCAAGACTTGAAAACAAGTACAGATTGAGGATTGTTTGGCCTGGCCAGTCTTCTCTATGATTATTAGCATCAGTGTTAGTCCTCGGTCCCTGGGCTTTTGTCCTCCCGGGTTTGTGCTGGTTTGTCAGTTGCTTGAGGAGGCTGGGAAGTTACCCAGCACATAGGACCTGGGCATTGTGAGGAGAGGAGGCCTGGAGTGTCAAGAGAGGAGCCATTTCTCACTACCTCAGGGGAGGTGAATAGTCAACCATATGATAGCATTTATAATACAGTTGGCCTCGGCCACAGTTGGCCTGTTATCTCTGAGATCTTGGCCCTGCTTATTTTCCGTGGCAAATGCCTTCTTATAAGCAGCCGAAGAAGGTGCCCACTTGCCAGCTCTCTTTGCGACTAACTTGTGTTCTTTGGCAATTCCAGGTTTCACATGGCCATCTATTGAGTTGGGTGTATGGTCTGTGTCTAGAGGTAAATTGTAGACTTTTGAGTCCTTGGAGGCAAAAAACCTAGGCTTTAAAAATGGTGCTTTATTTTTTTATTTTTCATTTTCATGATGTAATGATGTTATTCATTGATACTGTAAGGTTAGAGACACTTGTCGGCCTGACCATGAGCTGTCCTGAACATGAGTGGAGTTCATTATAAAGATGCAGGATGTGTAGGAAAGGTTGCATCAAGAAAGGAGGCTGGTTTGTAAAATTTCACTCTCCAGAGGTGACTGTGTGGGGCATCTGGAGAGATTGTGGGTCTATGCACATGTATGGGTGGAAGTCATGTTTTTTTCTTACTTTTCATGATTTTTGTCTAGGGAACTCTAATGAAAATCAGAGACTAATGTAACCTGAGTTATCAAGTATAGCAGCGAGCCACAGTTACCGTGGAGGCCTGCAATCTCTGAGTTCATTCTCCTGCTTAGAACAGCATTCTCAGCTGGGCAGTGGTGACGCACGTCTTTAATCCCAGCACTTGGGAGGCCTAGGCAGGTGGATTTCTGAGTTCGAGGCCAGCCTGGTCTTCAGAGTGAGTGAGTTCCAGGGCAGCCAGGGCTACACAGAGAAACCTGTCTCAAAACAACAACAACAACAAGAACAACAACAAAAAAGAACAGCATTCAGGTGGCTCTGGAACTTGTGTGCACTTGACATCCTTGGGCACGTTGTCTTCTCATTTCTAGTGATAGCTGTGATTGACAAAGGGAGAAATAAGCTTTAAGAAGGTACAGAGAAGCTTTCCTCTGGCGCCGGCCATCAGGTGAGCCAAGATGGGTGCATACAAATACATCCAGGAGCTATGGAGGAAGAAGCAGTCTGACGTGATGCGCTTTCTTCTGAGGGTCCGCTGCTGGCTCTCTGCGCTGCACAGGGCTCCCCGCCCCACCCGGCCTGATAAAGCTCGAAGACTGGGGTACAAGGCTAAGCAAGGCTATGTCATTTACAGGATTCGTGTCTGCCGTGGTGGTCATAAACGCCCAGTTCCTAAGGGTGCAACTTACGGCAAGCCTGTCCACCATGGTGTGAACCAGCTGAAATTTGCCCGAAGCCTTCAGTCTGTTGCTGAGGAGAGAGCTGGGCGCCATTGTGGGGCTTTGAGAGTCCTGAATTCCTACTGGGTTGGTGAAGATTCCACATATAAATGTTTTGAGGTTATCCTCATTGATCCGTTCCATAAAGCTATCAGAAGAAATCCTGACACCCAGTGGATCACCAAACCAGTCCACAAACACAGAGAGATGCGTGGGCTGACATCTGCTGGCCGAAAGAGCCGTGGCCTTGGAAAGGGCCACAAGTTCCACCACACTATTGGTGGTTCCCGCAGTGCAGCCTGGAGAAGGCGCAATACTCTCTAGCTCCACCGTTACCGCTAATACACGTGATATTTGTAAAATTCATATCCAATAAACGATTTAGGACAGTCAAAAAAAAAAAAGTACAGAGAAAACCTATTGGTTCAGCAACTTAACTTCAAAAGTCCCTGTGACTGGTTCGTCCTCCTTGCCCGTGCCTCCCTCTGTCCCAGCCGTGAGACTCCCTGAGTGTGCAGCCCGTAAAGAACCCTCTCAGAGCTGTAGATTGATGCTAATGAAGCGAGCGCTGGTCACCCCTTGTCTGTGTAAAGTGTCCCCAGAGGCCAGAGTTTTCCATGTTTCCTGCAGGAGGCTTTGGGGTCCTGGAATTGTTTGTTGAGGATGGTATGTGGGAGCCTAAGAGCCTGTTCCTTCTATCCTCCTGGTGGTTCCTGCTATGTAGACCTTCCTGCTGGCTCCTAGCCCCATCGTTACTGACCTCCTGTGTTCTTGGTCTGGTTCCACAGTATTGCTGAGCATAGGCGTAGCTCATAGCACTACGGGCTTTTTACTGACTGTCCCATGACTGCATGGTTGTCCCGATGACATCAGTGTTCTGTGGGAATTCTGGTAGGGACGACCTTGCCACTCACATGGGTTTATTTATTTGTTTTTCTTTTCTTTTTTTGAGATAGGGTTTCTTCATAGGTTCGGCTGGAAATCACTATGTAAACCAGACTGCCTTGCCTCTGCCTCCCTAGGACTGGGACTAAGGTTTCTACCACCACACCTGCTAATATGAGAGAGGTAACTGGTGAGGCCCTGTCTCAACAATAGCCACAACTCCACCCACCCCACTTTCCAAAATGTCCCCTTCTCCCCCGATAAAATTAGCCTTTTGTGACTCTGTTAGGATATAGGATTTTTGTTTTTATATATTATATATAAAATTTATAAATTTTAGGTTATCTTTGTAGACAGTATCTGTGCAAATGGCAGTTTTGTTGGGCTTTTCTGCTTTTTTAGCTTTTTTACTCAAATTCAGACGAGGCCTGCCTATTGAGCTGTCCAGAAGGGGATTGACTCTGATGCTATACAGTGTACTGTATGTATATTCCTACATAGTGTATGTAGGAATTTGTTTTTTTTTTTTTAAAGCAGCCTTACTGTGAAGCCCTAGCTGCCCTGAAACTTGTGTGTAGACCAGGCTGGCTTCCAACCCACAGAGACCCATCTGCCTCTGTGTCTGAGTGCTGGGGAGAATTCTTAGCAATCAGTAATTTTTTTTTTTTTTTTTTTTTTTGGTTTTTTTTTTGAGACAGGGTTTCTCTATGTAGCCCTGGCTGTCCTGGCACTCACTTTGTAGACCAGGCTGGCCTCGAACTCAGAAATCCGCCTGCCTCTGCCTCCCGAGTGCTGGGATTAAAGGCGTGCGCCACCACGCCCGGCTTAATCAGTAATATTTAATTCATAATGGAGTCACTGGTTTTGTTAAAAGCCGGGTTACTATTTCCATGGGGGAGTGTTAGTATTGGACTGAGGTGGAGTTGGCCCTGTTTTTCTTGCTGTTCTTTACTTTTGCTTTTTAAGACCGTCTCTCTGTGCAGCTTAGGTGGCCTCAACTTCACCATCCTCTGCCTGAGACTCTGAAGTGCTGGGTGACAGGTATGCTGCCTTGCCCAGCTTTCTTCCTGGTTTGTTCTTACTGTCGGAGGAGCTAGAAATCCTGGCCATATGTATAAGTAGACTATAAAAGTGGCTTGTTGTGGTAGTGTATGTGCAAAGCTACAAGTTGGCTGTAAGCAGTGCATCCACTTTAGACCTAGGGTCTTCCTCACTAAAAGTGGATAAAACCTAGGCCGAGAAAGGTTAGAAAGACCTGACAGTGTGAGTCACTTGCCGCCCTCACTTTGTAAACATAAATTCACACTTTTCAGCAAAATGGTCCAGTTAATTTTTCTCTTGTATTTTTGTTTTTATTAGCTGTATTTAGGAAGGCTTGAGAAACTTGTGAGTGTATTCTTGCTAACATTTAAAATTTTTAAATAGACTATAATATTAAGAAATTCATAGCTGGGTGTGGTGGCGCACGCCTTTAATCCCAGCACTCGGGAGGCAGAGGCAGGCGGATTTCAGAGTTGGAGGCCAGCCTGGTCTACAAAGTGAGTCCCAGGACAGCCAGGGCCATACAGAGAAACCCTGTCTCGAAAAACCAAAAAAAAAAAAAAAGACAGATGTGTGATTATTAAGTTACAATGGAACAATTGTAGCTATTGTTTGTGTCTGAGAGCCCTTCTTGTTGCATGGCTAGGGCTGAAAGTGGTCTGGCTCCTGTAGGGCTTGCTTCATGGGCTTTTCCTCTCTGTAATCTTGGTTTATTTGTGCCTTTGACATAACACTCATATCAGATTTAGTTACAATAACTATGCAGACAAGGTTGGGTAGTTTATAAAGGAATTTTTTTTTTTTAGCTCACAATTTGGGGAGCTGAGAGCACAAGATTGGGCATCACATCAACTTATTCTGTGGCTGAATCAGTGGGGCAGTGGCATCGAGGCAGGAGCATGTGTGGGGACGTAGAAATGCTGTGGTGAGATTGGACTCCAGAGCACAGGGAGTGGCCAGCCTGGTCTTCCTACTGGGGACCTATCACTCCAGGGATCTGGGACAGACTATCCAGACTAGAGTAGCGCCTCTGTTTCCTTCTAGAGGTCCATTTTGGTCATGTCTACTCACAGGTTCCTGTGTGCTCGGGTCTCAGGTCTGGCTGTGTTGGTTGTCTGTCAGTGGTAGTTTGGCCTGCTCTTCCTGTGGGTTCCGAGTTGGCCTGAGCATTGATGAGCGTGGGATGAACTGGTTGGACATGCTTGCTTTTGGCTGGTCTGCTTCTGAGGTCCACCTTTGTCCACAGCGTGCAGTTGCTCACCAGGGGGGAGTCAGACTCTGCTCATGTAGTGTTTGGATACATACCTGTAGAGGACATATTTTACATTTTTGTTGTTGTTGTTGTTTTGTTTTTCGAGACAGGGTTTCTCTGTGTAGCCTTGGCTGTCCTGGAACTCACTCTGTAGACCAGGCTGCCCTCGAACTCAGAAATCTGCCTGCCTCTGCCTCCCAAGTGCTGGTATTAAAGGCGTGCGCCACCACTGCCTGGCATTAAAAGTATTTTTTTTTTAAAGATTTATTTATTTATTTATTTATTTATTTATTATATGTAAGTACACTGTAGCTGTCTTCAGACACTCCAGAAGAGGGCGTCAGATCTCATTACGGATGGTTGTGAGCCACCATGTGGTTGCTGGGATTTGAACTCCGGACCTTCGGAAGAGCAGTCGGGTGCTCTTACCCACTGAGCCATCTCACCAGCCCCCAAAAGTATTTTTATATAAACCTTGTTTACAACTTGCAAGCTATTTACAATTTCCCAAGTTCTTGCACTGGGGAAGGTGTGGGTCTAGTATGAAGTTGGAATCTTTATTAAAGCAAATTGCTAATTATTATTTTTACTTTTAAATTGTTAAAAAATGTTGTATCTGGCTGGGAGTGGTGGTGCACACTGTTAATCTTAGCGCTGGGAGGCAGAGGCAGAACTCTGAGCTCATGACTACCCTAGTGTATAAAGCTAGTTCTCAGACAGCCATGGCTCCATTACATAGAGAAACTCGGTCTTGAAAAAAACAACAAAAACAAACAAAAGTCTTATATCTCTGTACTGCCTCTGAAGGTTAAAGTAACCATCAATGTAGTGTTGAACCTATGTTTGCTGTACAGATGTTACACCTTAGTCAGAGTGGTGCAAACACAAGCTGTACCAACACTGCAAGCTCCTGCCCGCTCCAGGGACAGTTTCCTGTGGGACTTTGGTCCATCCTCAGGTGTCGCGGTTGCCTTCTGGTGCAGCCTGGTGTCCTGCCTCTTGGTGGGTTTGTCATTGCAGATAATGCTTGGTGGTCTTGGTGTTTGACCCACCACATTGAGCATGCAGAGCCACAGAGGGCACTGCATCATCCAGCGGAGCTCAGCCAGGAGGCTCGACCGCCTTGAGATTTGAAGCATTCTCAAGAGCAAGCAAGCCTTGGCAGAGCCCGGCCCTGGCAGAGCCGGCCTTCCAGCTGATGCTGGTGTTCTTGATTGCTCTGTAAAATCTACATTTGCCTTCTTAAAAAAAATAAAAATAAAAGTGAACTTAGAAAATTTTAAAGCCTGTTCTGTAATTTTGATGTGTGGTACAGTGAAAGAACACCTTCTTGTAGCCTTTTGTAGTGGGATTTGCTGGAGTTTGTCTTTCAGTGTCTTTGTGAGGTGGCATACCAAGCCCCTCTTTTCGGAGGGAGGGAAGGAGGGAGAGAGAGGGAGGCAGGCAGGCTGGCTGTGGTATGAAGCAGCCGCCCAGAAGCTCTCTGGCATTCACAGCATTCACAGCACTCACAGCCTGAGGGCTTTGAGCGTGCCTTCTGCAGAGGTTTTTATAGCTTGGCACGCTATGACATTTCTCAGAGGATGGTTGTCATTTACTAGGAGCAGACCATGTTCCCAGCCTGAATTCAGTGGGTGGGCTGCTCTGCTTCGAGAGTTTCTTTAAGGTTGAGTGTGACCAGCGCTGGTGGTGCCAGCTGTGAGAGCAGACTTTGACCTCAGAGTCTATCCAGTAGGCAGCATCTCAGCTGGCAGTGGTCAGTAGCAGTCACTGTGTGTGTAGATGGGAGCAAAGTGGTTAAAGTTTTGTTCAACTGTGTTTCCTTTAGAAGTTTAACCTGGTGACTGTTTGGGAGGATGAAATCTTTAGTTAGTTGAAGGTTATGAACCGTTTTCAGGGACAGGCTCAGGGAGAAAACTGCAGTGTCCTGTCTAGTTTTCTAAATGCAAACACTTTTAAATATCCCTTTCGAAGCTAAACTCTCAGTTTTTCCATGTTTTAGATTAAATAGGATTGCGAATCAGGTGGCCATTCAGCGGAAGAAGCAGTTTGTGGAGCGAGCCCACAGCTACTGGTTGCTCAAAAGGCTGTCTAGGAATGGTGCTCCCCTGTTGCGGCGGCTCCAGTCCAGCCTGCAGTCCCAGAGAAACACGCAGCAGGTATGTGTGCTCTTCTGCTTTTCAGCTGCTGCCCTGGGCTGGATGTGGGGCTGACCCTAAGCCCCGGCCTTGAACTTTACTAAACTGCAGGTTATTCGGGTGGCTCCTGTATCCTCAAGGTTTGCTGTGACTTTGGGGTTGAGTTGTTCTTTACTCTGACAAGTGTCTGCTCTGTGCCCAGTCCTCTGTCAGTTCCAGGGAAGGAAGGGACTGCTCAGAGAACATGGCTCAACTTCGGCCGCATGCATAGTCAAGACAGAGAGGGAGGCCTGATGAGGTCTATGCAGTTCCTCTCTACACATTGCCCAAAAATAGGTGTCTGGTAGTATCTGCTGGTCCACTGGGAGGAGCTAGTCATTTCATCTGTAAAATAGCAACCAACTTTAATGGAAGTTTAAGTCTGTAGAATCCTGTTGAATCCCTATGGCTGTCACAGGCATGGCTGTGAATGAGCTTAGGGTTCTCATCCTGTATCCTGTCAGATGAGCAGTGGTACTGAAGGCCTGTTGTATGGATTGGACACTTGTGTCTGCAGGTTACCAAGTATTGCTCTTCTGGGAGTTAACAACTTGCTGGACTTTGTCTGGGTCTGATCTGAATGGAAGGGGCCTCCCTAGTGTTAGATCTTCTGTTGCCACAAGCCAACGTTGTCTATTATTCACTGAGGACACATACCTCCTTGGAGGCTACTGGAATGCCTTAGTTAGGGGTTTCCATTGCTGAGAAGAGACACAGTGAAGACAACTCTTATAAGGGACAACATTTAATTGGGCTGACTTTACAGGTTCAGAGGTTCAGTCCATTATCATCAGGCAGGAAGCATGACAGGCAAGAGGGTCTTAGAGATATTGGTCATGAAGTGTTTGGTAACATTGGGCACTGGTAGGAATGATTGCTTATGTGATGGTAGGTAGCACTGTTGGAAAGAGAAGATACTGAGAAGTCTGGGAGTGGGTGACTACTTCTGAGCTTCCCCTTCTCAGAAGTCTCTTCCTGGGAAGAATTCCAGCATTGATTTCTATGTAGCAAAGCAGACTGCTTCAGAATCGTACCGGGACAGCGGGTTTACAGATGGGATGATTTGTGTAGATTTGTGTACAGGGTCCTTTGTTCATGAGCCTATGGCATGTTGGAGTGCAGACAGTGGCTCAGTTACCCATGACCTTTTAAAGATGAAAACCAGGCCATGAGCAAACCAAACTCAGGCCTGTTGGTAACCTATCCAAAATGTTCTCATGGTTACTCAGAAGTCTGTTTCTAAGTAGCAGGAAGCTGTCCAGGTGATGCTCGGGTATTTGGTTTCTTTTTTGTTTATTTTGACATAGGGTCAACCTGAATCTTGCTATATATGCTGGCCTTGAACTCAGAACTCAGTCTCTGCCTCCTAAGAGTTGAAATTAGAGGTGCACATGGCCACAGCTGGCAGTGTTTCTAACTCCCCTTTCCATGTATTTGCTCCCTTTGCCTACATGTGATGAGGTTCACTGTGCGTTACTGTGGGCGCTAAAGTGTGTGCTGGCGTTTCCATACCATGAAGAGTAGTTGTTTATACAGTTGGGTTGGTGACACTTTGACCGTTGTGCTGTAGCTTGAGTTGCAGTCTCTGCTGTGGTGTCACTGGGCCATGAGAGGCAAAGCTGTCCAGAGAGAAGGGGCTCCTGTGTGTTCTGCAGCTGCACGGCAGCACTTTGCTTGTGGCTGGCAGATACAGATATTTATTTAGGTTACTGTCTAGCAGTAGTGCAGAAGGACAAACTTTTGGGTAGGTCATTTTCCATCCCTTTATAATAGGGACAGGCGGGCTGGTGAGATGGCTCAGTGGGTAAGAGCACCCGACTGCTCTTCCGAAGGTCCAGAGTTCAAATCCCAGCAACCACATGGTGGCTCACAACCATCTGTAATGAGATCTGACTCCCTCTTCTGGAGTGTCTGAAGACAGCTACAGTGTACTTACATATAATAAATAAATCTTTAAAAAAAATAATAATAGGGACAGGCAGGACATATGGCTTACTGTGAGGAGGTAATCCCATACTTTCCACAGAGTAGACAGTAGAGATTGTGTGGGGTGAGAACTCAGGTCTTGGACAGGTTCACTCTGGGGAGGCAGAAAGAGAAGTATGGGGTGGCAGGAAAGGAGATCTGGGTTGGGGGAGCAGATAAGATGCAGGGAATTCTGAGAGGATGAGGCATGTTGAATTTCTTGGAAAGTGGCTGGAGAATCTGGTCCTTTGTAGATAGGGCTCTGGCCTTGTTTGGTGTTCCTTGGTTGCTATCAAGGGATGTGTGCTCTCCCTGTGGCAGCAGGTCTTGTCCCTGTACATCTGTGAAGTAGTAAGAGTACCCTGTTTAGCCTTGAGGGGCTTACTAGGCTTCTGGCTGCTTCTCCTGCTTAGAACTCTGAGCAGCTCAAGGATCCACCTCCCTGTGGCGCTGCAGAGCCAGGATGCTGACCAAGTGCTATTTGGTGTACTGCCTGAGAAGGCAGCTGTGACTGGCAACTACAGTACCCACGTTAGTGTCTCTGGGGTTAGAAGTGATTTCACACCTTCCCTGCCACGCCTAGAACTGAACCTGTGTAATATTCGGCCGTCAGTTAGGGTAGCTTAGGTTTGTACCTCTTGTATATCCTTTCTCGTACTCCCTCCATTCCTGCCTCCTGGAGTCAAGCCAAGACCCCGTTGTGTCCACTAGACCTTCCTGTCCCATTGTCACAGCACATTTATAGGCACTGGGTACATTTATAGAGACTAGATCCCAGGTCCTGTTACCCTTTTAGTCTTACCTGATGGATGAGCTTGTTAGATCCCTGGCAGGAATAACTTCGGGGTGTGGCTGATGGAAAGTTTCCTCTAATTTTCTCAGAGAGAAAATGATGAAGAGATGAAAGCTGCCAAAGAGAAGCTAAAGTACTGGCAGCGGCTGCGACATGACTTAGAGCGTGCACGCCTGCTAATCGAGCTGCTGCGCAAGCGGGAGAAACTCAAGAGAGAGCAGGTGAGGAGGGAGGCCCTTGGGTTCTGCCACCCTCTGGGCTGTCCCTGGATAGACGTCTTGCTGCCGCCATGGAGTGCTCTGGAGTGGCTCCTGTGTACCTGCTGAGTTAGTGCTGTCCCCACCCTGTAGCATATCATATCCCTACCCTATAGTTGGTCCTGTGGTACCTCTGTGTTGTCCTTTTTGGGTAGCTACCTCTGGAGTATCCTGCCTTGGAAGATGTACATGTCCTTGCACAGAGAAGGCAGCTTTGTGGTGGGGTGGTAGCTGGCACGTAGGCTGCTCTGTACTGCTGGTTGGAGTGGTGCTCCTGTGATTGTGCAGTACGTGGAGGTGTGGTGATCTCCAGGAGAGGTGTCCCTACACTGCTCTGGAGACAGTGTATGCAGAGGTGTCCCTGCATCCTCTAGAGACAGTGTATGTATGCTGTTGTTGCCAGGTGAAGGTGGAGCAGATGGCTATGGAGCTCCGGCTGACACCGCTGACTGTGCTGCTACGCTCAGTCCTGGAGCAGCTACAGGAGAAGGACCCTGCAAAGATCTTTGCCCAGCCCGTGAGTCTCAAGGAGGTGCGTGTCCCTGAGGCTCACCATTCCGTCCCTGTGATTGAGCTCTTCTGCTGCTTGCTTAGGAAGCATGCAACTGGGGGGGTTACCTGCATTCTTAATTCTCATTAGTTAATAGTTAATGAATTTTTGGTGAATAGTATTTTAATTATAAAAGATAGTACCTCGTTGTAAAGCACTGAAAGTGCCTAGGAGAAAATTTCTACTTAGAACTTAGCTATTGGTGATGATAGCCCTGCGGGTGCCCCATCTGTTGTCCTTTTAGTTGAAGTAGGTTGGGAGGGTCTCTGCAGTGATTGGGCTTAGTTTGTATTGGCTTAGTGTTGTTGTGAAATTAGTCTCAGGTGTGGTTGATTTTATAGAAAGCATGAAATAAGTTTTGATCTTTCTTTGGTTTGTAAATGTTTATTTTCCTTCCTAAAATTAGGTACCAGATTATTTGGATCACATTAAACACCCCATGGACTTTGCTACAATGAGGAAACGGCTAGAAGCTCAAGGGTATAAAAACCTCCATGCCTTTGAGGAGGATTTTAATCTCATTGTAGATAACTGCATGAAGTACAATGCCAAGGACACCGTGTTTTATAGAGCTGCAGTGAGGCTGCGAGACCAGGGAGGGGTTGTCCTGAGGCAGGCCCGGCGAGAGGTGGAGAGCATTGGCCTGGAAGAGGCCTCGGGAATGCACCTGCCTGAGCGACCCATCGCAGCCCCTCGGCGGCCCTTCTCCTGGGAAGAGGGTAAGAACTGTATCCAGGAGGACAGCGGATGCTTTTTCTCTCAGACTGCACTCACAAAGACTCCAGCATGCGGGCCGAGTGTGTGCTCCTGAGGTGTATGCGCCTTGTATGGGCAGCACGTGGGCCTCGCCACATTTTCACATACCCACTGCGAGAAACACATATTTAGGTGCTGAAGGCCCCGAAGACACCATAGTTGAGGATGTATCCCCAAAGGGTCTGACCTTGCTTCTGAGGAGGTCATGCATTGAGAAGGCAGCTATTCATTAGTCGTCGTATTTCAGCTGAGAAGCAAAAGCAGGAGCTAATGTTGGCCATGCCACTGATCTTCTCTGGGATGCTTGCAGGTGTTTATTGAGGGCCCAGCCTTAGCCTGCTTTTAGGACATGGCCTAACCCTCTCCAGGGCAAGCTTGTACTCTGGGCCCCACCGTGCACATGCTGTTGTGCTCTTCATTAATGTCTTCCAAGTAAGGAGCTGTTTTTAAAGATAAGGTCTCAGTGGGTAGTCTTGGCTGGCCTGGAACTCAAAATGTGGATCAGGCTGGCTTGGAATTGACAGAAGTCCACCTGTTTCTGCCTCCTGAGTGCTGTGGTTAAAGATGTGCACTACCACACCACATCTGGCCTCCAATCATTTCTTGTAAGCTTCTTGCCCCTTGATTGTTTATTCTGTAGGTAAATGTCTACAGTAGGTGAATGGAGTTTGGTGGTCAACCTTGGAACTTTTATTCACAAAACCCAAGATCCTATGTTCCTGATTTGACCTACTTTTTCTCCTGCTATTGACTGTCCAGGAAAATGGTGGAATCGTACGGATTTAGGTTTTATCCAGTACTTTTTCTTCTCCTGGATGACCAGCTGGCTGGTCACTGTGGCCTGACTCCATGAAGTCAGAGCCCTTGGAGGCTCCTCACTTCTGGCCTCCTGTGTATCTGGCCCAGAGAAACTGTCTGTCTCAGGCATCTCTGGGGCATACAGGATAGGATTGAATTCTTTTTTTCTCAAGATAGGATGTAGTGCCACACTCAGGAAGCTAAGACAGGAGGTTCACCACAAATTCAAGGTCAGTCTAAACTATAGTGATTTCTAGGCCAGTGAGTTATACCCTGAGACCCTGCCTAAAAACCAAAACTGATCCAAAAAGTATAATTAGAAAGCAGGCAGGCCAGAGTGTGGCTTAGTAGTGTTTCTTTGCATGTACAACATTTGGGTTCAATGTCAACACAGCATAAACTGGGTATGTTGATACAAAGATTAGAATTTAAAGGTCATATTGGCTATATAGTGAATTCAGGCTAGCCTGGGTTACATGAGACCTTGTTTTGAAAAATAGATATGCATGTACACACACAGGTGACAAGATTTCTGAAGCCCTAGATAGGTCTAGCAAGGTTAGATCTTGTGCTGAGATGGTCCAGCAGGAACTGAGCTTGATAGCTACCAGGATTACAGAGCGACTCTCAGACCTTCACCTGCATCCATGTTCTTTTCTCTAGCCTGTGTGGGAGGCAAGGGTAGGGCTCCAGCCTCATCTGTTGTGGCTGTGACTGTGACTGTGCTTTGGATGGTATTGGCTGCCCTTAGAAGCAGAAGAGCCCAGTTACGCCTGGGAGTCTTTGACCTCACAGCTTCTGATTCTTGTGCTCTGTAGATGGACAGGGCTCAGAGGCCTCACAATTGAGATTCCAGAAACTGGCTTTGCCATTGCTAAATAAATTTCTGTGCCAGACTTTTTGCCAAAAAGGAAAGTAATAATGAAAAGTACAAATTTATTTTTTCCTCAGTGATTGCAGTAGAAAGCATGACCTGTGGCAGGGGGAGCTCTGGGTACTCTGCCGCTGTCTTGAGCCTGCAGTAAGAAAGATACTTGTCTTAGGGTTTTTCTGCTGTGAGCAGACACCATGACCAAGGCAAGTCTTATAAGGACAACATTTAATTGGGGCTGGCTTACAGGTTCTGAAGTTCAGTTCATTATCATCAAGGTGGGAACATGGCAGCATCCAGACAGGCATGGTGCAGGAGGAGCTGAGAGTTCTACATCTTCATCTGAAGGCTGCTAGCAGAATACTGGCTCCCAAGCGGCTAGGAGCCCATACCCACAAGGCCATACCTCCCAAAAGTGCCACTCCCTGAGCTGAACATATAATATACAACCATTACATTCCCCTGGCCCTCATAGGCTTGTCCAAACATAAGCCTATGTGAGCCATACCTACACATAGCATAGTGCAAAATACATTTAGTCCGACTTCAAAAGTCTATAGTCTATAGCAGTCTCAACAATAATCGTGCCATATCTTAACTGTAACCACCAAAGCAAGACAGGAAGCCAGCTGGGCTCTGCACCTCCATGTCTAATGTCTTCAGATCTTCTATTCCTTTTTCATCGTTGTTGACTGCAACAAACTTCTTTCTCCTGGGCTGGTTCTACTCCCTGGTAGCATAGCAGCTTTCCTTAGCAGATAGCCCAACCACCACTCTGGTATCTCCAAGGCAGCTTCTTGTTTTAATGTCTGGGGCCCATACATAATCTGGGCCTCCTCCAAAGTGGCTAGAGTAGCACTCTAAGCTCAGGTTGATCCACTCCAGTACCACTGCTGCTCTTGGTGGTCATCCCATGGTACTGGCATCTCCAATACACTGGGGGCTTCCGCTGCAACTAGGCTTCACCAATAGCCTCTCATAGGCTCCCTTCATGGTGCCACCTCAACTCCTTTGCATGACCCTTTCAGTCCTGGGCCATCATCTGCAACCGAGGCTGCACTTTCATCAGTGATCTTCCGTGGCCTCTCAGTGCCAAGCCTCAGCTGCTCTTTATGACCCCTTCATGCCTTCAAGACCAGTACCACCTGGGTGATTATTACATGTTACCAAGCATAGCTGCAGCATGAGGTGCAACCTTGGCTATCTCTGGAACACAGCTTGTTGGTGCTCTCAGAAACCACTTCCCGGTGATGCTGGTGATTTATTTATTATATGAGTACACAGCTGTCTTCAGACACACCAGAACAGGGTATTGGGCCCCTGCTACAGATGGTTGTGAGCCACCATGTGGTTGCTGGGAATTGAACTCAGGACCTCTGGAAGAGCAGTCAGTGCTCTTAACCACTGAGCCATCTCTCCAGCCCTGCTGGTCTGGTCTCTTCTTAATTACTGCTAATTTCTTAGCTCCAGCTAACCAGCGTCAGCTGTCCCAGTAGTCTTTCTCCTTGTGATTATAAAGCCAGAAACACATAGCCGAAGCTGCTTGCTGGAGCTGGAATATGGCCCTGTTCTATTGCATTTTTATCACTAGCTTCCGGCTTCCATGCCCCTTCAAGGCCTAAGCTTGGCACGTGGGGGATCTTGCTCTGAACTCTGAGATATGCATGCCTGACTCCTGGGATTAAAGGTGTGTACCAGCACCCCGGGATTTAAGCTTTTCTTCACCTACAACTTGCTCTGTCCTTGAATGTAGAGATCTGCTTACCTTTGCCTCCAGGAATTAAAAAGCTTGTTCTGCCCAGTGTGGACCAAAATTTAACTGGGTGGGATCTTGTCCCAAGGTCACTAGTCCCTTAATTCAAATTAATGTCCTTGAAGACTGATTCAGCTCCATTCACTTCCTGGTTTCCTTTCTAACCTTGCAATGCTTAATCACATGCTCTTCTTGAGAACAAAGTCTATGATGGGCCTTTCTAAGGCTTCCTTTGTCATTGTAATTAACCTGAGCCTCCTTAGCCTCAGACATACTCTTCAGCCAAGGGCAAAAAATAGCTACTTCTTCACCAAACTACAAAAACAAGTCTCTAGGCCACATACTGAAATTCTTCACTGAAACCTCTCGTGCTGGGTCTACACAGTTCCGATTACTCACAGCAACAAAGTGTTCCATAGTCCTGCTAGGATAGACCATGAAGCCCCACTTGAAACATTCCGTAGCTTTCCAAATCCAAAGTTCCCCAACCTACATTCTTACAAGCAAAAATATGGTCAGGCCTATCACAGCAATATCTCAGTCCCTGGTGCCACCTGTCTTAGAGTTTTTCTGCTGTGAGCAGACACCACTCTTATAAGGACAACATTTAATTGGGGCTGGCTTACAGGTTCCGAAGTTCAGTCCATTATCAAGGTGGAAACATGGCAGCATCCAGACAGGCACGGTACAGGAGGAGAAGAGCTGAAGGCTGCTAGCAGAATACTGACTCCCAGGCGGCTAGGAGCCCACCCACGAGGCCACACCTACTCCAACAGGGCTACACCTCCTAGCAGTGCCACTCCCTAAGCCGAGCATATACAAACCACAATACCGACCCTGTTGAAAGAGAAGCCAACCAGCAGAGCCTGCATGTCTAGCATTCAGGTTGAGGAGGGAGGATTACAGGTTTGAGGCCAGCCTGGACTCAGCCAGCAAAGAACAGAAGAAAGGAGGCTTGAGATGTTGAGTGGTGTTTTTTGTTGTGACTGTAAGCCAGTTGGACAGTGTTTGTCATGTCCCACTGCTAGTTAGTGCTGTTCTTTAGACAGGGCACTAGTGATTCTCCTAGGACAGCTACCAGGTCTGGGCAGGGCTCATTTATGCTAGGTGTCTCTGTTGGCCCTGCTATTCCTTTGTCTTTATCTTCACATAGATTAAATAATTCTTCGGCTATTTCACTAATTTAAGTTCTGCAGTCAATGTTCCTAGAGTCTGGGGAGACCTGCGGACTCTGCAGCCTAGTTTCCTTTTGGTCATGATGATGTATCTGCAAGAACTTGAGCTAGGATGATGTTCACGATGTATAAACAGTCCATGTGAACATATTTACACACTCAGCGTCTGTCAGTAGTCCATCTTGCGTCTCTGTTGCTGCACTTATACATGTCTGGTGGTCTTTGTGCCTCTCACTTTTTACAGAGCAGGACTGAGTTGGGTCTTATTCCAGGAAAGGCCATGTGTGTTACCCACATCTCCTCTGCTATGGCCACACTAGTCCTTTGTGTACTACTGACTGAAGGAGTATCTTGTCTTTTTTTTTTTTTTCTCTTTGTGATAACAGCCTTGTCATGGGTTCAGAATCAGGGTAGAGGGAGTATGTATGGCACCAAATGGTGAAATTGGAACACTTGGGAGGCAGGGGCAGGCAGATCTCTGAGTTCAAGGTCAGCCTGTTACAGAATGAGTTGCAGGACAGCCAGGGTTACCCAGAGAAACACTGTCTCAAAAACAAACAAAACAAAGCAAACCCAAAAAGCCAAATAAACAAACAAAGATTAAATGAATGTGAAGTCTGCGCTTAGGCTGTGGGCAGGCCCAGGAATAGTTGAGACCGATGTGATGTTATCAGAGGCGCCCACGAATCCGAATCTGTGGCTAATGATGCCTGTTTTTGGTTCAGTGGACAGGTTGCTGGACCCAGCCAACAGGGCCCACATGAGCTTGGAGGAGCAGCTGAGAGAACTTCTGGACAAGTTGGACCTGACCTGCTCCATGAAGTCCAGCGGCTCACGGAGTAAACGGGCAAAGCTGCTTAAAAAAGAGATTGCTCTTCTCCGAAACAAGCTGAGCCAGCAGCACAGCCAGGCTCCACCCACAGGGGCAGGCACGGGAGGCTTTGAAGATGAGGCTGCTCCACTGGCGCCGGACACAGCGGAGGAAGGTAAGCATGGGGTAGGAGGGCCATACCTCACGGGCATGGGGGTCGCTTGACAGGCTTAAATGATGTTCTGTAGTAGTGACGAGCTTGTACATTTTGAAGGTCACGGAACTCTTGGTCACTGGATATTCCTGCTAGGCTTTTTTTGATGCCCTTTGAAAGGATGTTTTCGTGTGTTCTGTCTGCTGTATTTTGGCAGTTAGTTTACAAGCTTAAAGGAACAGAATGAGATTTTCTTTTAATTTGAGCTTGAAAGACTTAGAAGGAATAGTTTAGATCTGATACAGTGCTGAAGGTGGCTTCTCTGGTGGGAATAAGAAATAACTTAGTGGTATTTTGTTAATTGAGACAGAGTACTATGTGAGTAGACACCCTGAAATTGTTTTTACCTTGTCTGCGTAGGTCAGAGGACAGCTAGTTGGAGTTGGTTTTCCTGGCATCTTAGCGTGCTCGGGGATCAAGCTCAGGTGGTTAGACCTTGCAAGCACCTTAGCTAAGCCCTCCTGCTGGCTGAAGTTAGGAAAGGAGGACTGGCTAGAGAACAACCCAGCCTTGGGCTGGGCATGGTGGGAGGAGTCTGAAGTGCACAGGCCTGTTCCCAGATTCTCCCTCCACCTCAGGCCTTTCCTGTGGCTCACCTTCAGTGGACACGGTCTTATTCTGGCAGCATGAGTGACTTCTGGGGAAAGAGCTGGATAGCTGAGATATGAGGGTGGAGAGGAAGGAAGGGAGGAAGTACAGAAGAAGCTGTCTGCCCAGTGCGATCCACGAGGCTTCTGTGTGTGGTGCATCTAACTGTGGCATGTTTGATGGCACAGCACCCTTTAGTCCACTTGTCTTGGCATCACCACATTTCAACTCCATGAAATGGAAAGAAAAATAAGACCTACTTCTGCCACTGCTATTAGCAGCTTGACTTAGGATCTCCCTGTGCATTTTTTTCTGCCCCATCCAAATAAGAATTTGAAAACATTAACACAAGACCAGTGTCACCATAGTTTGCATTTTTTTGATCTGTATGGCTGCCTGTCTTAGTAGATGTGACTTTGCCCAGTGACATGGTTTCAGTATGTTTATGCCATGTTAAATTTAGTCTTATAATTTTAACAGTTGGTGACAATCTTCTAACCCACTTTCCCCTTCTCTGCTTGCTTCTTTTATATGGTTATGCTAGGCAACCAGCAGAAGCTAGGGCCAACACCAGAGTTCTCCTGGCCTTACATCCTTCTAGTGTGTTCACTTGTAAACTCACAAACACCCTTGGCCTTGCCATTAGGTAACAAGTTTGATTGGTCCACACAGTAAAGGTTTTATTCCTCAGTGTGTGACACATTTTCTCCTCGTTTTCTTTTTTAAAGATTTATTTATTTGTTATATGTAAGTACACTGTAGCTGTCTTCAGACACTCCAGAAGAGGGCGCCAGATCTCATTACGGATGGTTGTGAGCCACCATGTGGTTGCTGGGATTTGAACTCTGGATCTTCGGAAGAGCAGTCGGGTGCTCTTACCCACTGAGCCATCTCACCAGCCCCCCTCATTTTCTAAAAGTCTAATGACCTGCTCATGGCAATTTTCTGCCTCTGTTGGGGGCTCTATGCTTTCTTTAAGGAACATTGCTCATGGGACCTTTGACAAACAGATGCATCCAGGATACAGTTATTGTTTGCATTCTGTGGTGAGGCCCATATAGTGCCATTGCCTGGTTCTCATGGGAGCCCTTCTTAGGCTCCTCTTGTCACTGCTTGAACTGGCCCAGTAGGACCCTTGGTCCAGCCACTTAGTGAGTGACCTGTACACTAAGAGTCAGCTGGGGAGAAGGGTTAGGCAGGACAGCTCACTGATATTGCAGTAGCTTTACAGGATTGAGGGTCCACCTTTTGTATCTCAATTGGAGGAGGAGCAGTGCTATTGGAAGACTAGATCTGGTGCTTTGTACTGCTGCGGCCACTTCACAGGAAGCACATTGGTGTTACCTGAGACCCAGGCCTAACATTGCTGCTGGCCCGTGTTTAAGATGCAGGAAAGGGGCACTTTGCTTCTAGCTGAGAAGAAAGATGAGTGCAGAAGGAAAGAGCCTGACAGTTTGTTCTGAGGCAGAGCTGTGAGGGTGGAATTTAGGGCCTGCCTCTTAAAGAGACTGAGTTCCAGACAGGCAACAGGGGAGTACTTCAATTCTGGTGTGAACAACAGACACAGAACTGTGAAATTGCTATATGCATGTTGGGACAGAACCCCGAACTCAAGACACCGCGTAGTTCAGCATATTCTTCCCAAAGAGGATGTTTTGGTTGGATGCAGTCACACATCCTAGAGGCAGAGGCTGGTAGAGCTCTGAGTTCAGAGGCCAGCCTGATGTATAGAGTAAAGTTCTAGACCAGCTAGGGCCCTGAGACATTATGATCAATTAAAAAAAAAAAATCTGTAATTTTTTTTTTTTTTAGAAGGCTCATAGATTTTTCACACCTAGGAAGGCATATCTTAATATAAAATAAGCAATTTCACTTAAATTGTAATTAAGCAACATTTTTGTGTATTATACCATGTAGGGTGTTTGCATTAGAGGAAACATCCCCAGAAGGCTAACATCTGAGGAACAAAATAGGCCCTCGCTGTCCTGGACAGTGGACATGCCGGGTTGCTTGTACAAAAGGAAAGCTGTTTGTCAGGAGGCCTTCCATGCTGACCTTAAGGTTGAAGAGTTCAGTCAATTGAAGTCTGAGGGTCACATGGAATGGGGCCATGATAAACCTGTGGGACAAGCTTGAGCTCTTAGACCTTTTTATTCATTCATTTGTAACTAGGAGCTTTGGTGAGCTCAGAGTCTATGTGCTGGTGATTACTCTGGGCCGGATCAGCCCTGCCGGGGGGCATCACTGGTGCTGCAGCAGCCAAGTCCTGTCCCTGCTGTAGGTACCCGTGTTGAATACAGTGCACACTTTCCTTCGGGGCTGGCAGAAGAAGGAGCAGGGTCGATCGCTGCTGTGGACGGTGCAGTTTCTAGTTATGGAACGTCTCTGCACACTTTGCTGTGAGATCCAGAGTCATCTGTGGCTTTGCTGGAAGCATTCAGTTGGCTTGGTGGCCTTGTGTATAGAGAATCATGGTCAAAGGGACTAGCTGGTCCTGAGTAGATGTCTGTCGAATCCAGATATGAAAGGTTTGAGCAGCTTTGCTTTGCTGTTCTGTGTTGTCAAATCTGGTTGGGGAGTTTTGAGTACTGGCATTCATATTCTTGTTTAAGTTGTGGGGCGTTGATTCTGGAAGTTAACAGACCATGTAGTTTAAGTAATGTTTAGTTGCTAGCAGACAGTGAGATTTTGAAAAGGACAATGTTTAATATTTGTATATTAACTGCCAGTTAGGTTTCTTTCTGCCTGAGGGACCTGATGGGAGTGTTAGCTATGGCACTGGTGCTGCCCTGTGTTCTGGCGTGAGAGTTCACTCATCAAGGATCCTGACGCCTCAGGTGTTGCTAAATCTCAGTGTGAGTTTTAGTGGTTCGTGTAGCCTAGCCCTATGGCTGCTGGAGATGGTGCTTCACTTGGGCCTGGGCAACGCCCTTTGTATCCAGTGTGATTGTTTTTGTAACACCCAGGAGTATGCCGGTGAACTGTAGGGCAGTAGTTGGGAACCCGGGCTCCTCTTCCTCATTGGTTGTCACAGAGCAGGGAGAATGCAGGACTGGAGTGTAGAGGGGACCAGAGATGGGTGTGACTAGCTATGCAGTCCTTGTGGGCAAGCAGCTTTTGACAGACAGTGGTTGGGGGGGATGAAATGTGGTGGAGACCTTGTGGGAAGGGACAGGCATGTTCACTTGTCTTAGCAGCAGTGACTGAATCTGAAAAGTTAAGCAGGAGGCAGAAAATAGGTCTTTGGTACCTCTTAGCCATGGAGAGAACGGATGCAAGATCTACAGTGCCTGGAGCCCTGGGCAGGAGGCCTCTGGTGCCATTCTCTGGTAGTCTTGTATGTAGGGATTGGATTGGACATCCTGGAAGCCTCAGGATAAGCTGCCTGGACTGAGGGAAGAGGTACAGAGCTGTGGAGGAGGAGGAGGAGGAAGAAGAAGAAGATGAGGTGGAGGCAGGCGGCAAACTGAAGTATGAAGTGTGAGCCCAATGGTGGGCACCCAACCCAGCCATGTGCTGTTCTATCAGCCTAACACACCATCCAGCGACTTCTGTTTTCATGTTTATGTACACCAAGAGTGCCATGCACGGCTCTGCACTGTTCCTAATCCCATCTTCTCAGTGTCCCTGTATGCTTTGCAAATAATACTGTCCTAAAGCTGTTATTGAACCTAACCCAAGTGGGCAGGAAGAATGTTGTCATATCCAACATGTCAGTGATTCAAGATTTGGCCTTTCCACTTAATTGGACGTTTAACCTCCCACGTACAGAGGTTTTGGCTCCTGTGACATGAGTTTGTGCACTCCTTGTCTCGTGGGTAAAGCTTTTCAACCAAAGACCTCTTAAAAGGCTGTGTTTCCACTGCTTGGGGGTGGAGTTGTCTCTAACAGGCTTCGCATGCACACAGTTAGCCCAAGCCACCTGACTTGCCAGAGTTGCTGTTTCCAGTCTGGTGTTGCTGAGTGGGGATCCCAAGCCTTTGTTCTGAGTTAATCAAGTGACACAGGGACATCCTCTAGGCTTTTAAGTTGTGTAGCCTTTTACTTTCAGAGTGACTTTTAAATGTAAAGTATTGTGACATAGTATAAATGTTTTGTGGGAAACTTGTAGTTTGAATAAAATAGAAACCATACCTAGGGATACCACATGCATGCTCATGCTACTTTGGAATGTTGAAACCGATGCTCTTGAATTTTCTGTCATATGTCCTGTAGTGAGAGTCTCAGAATCTGGTCCAGAAAGAACCCTTAGCAGTTGAGCCCAGTGGGCCGAGCCTTCCACGATGAGCTCTGCTGCTGGTTGTTGCTTGAGCTTTGTGTGTGGAGACAGGAAGGTGCTTCTCCCTGGTCAGGTCCATATTGGTTTTGTTTTTATTTTATTTTATTGTATGACTGTGTGCCAAGTGCACAGGCCTTGTGCCACAGAGGCCAGGAGAGTGCGTTGGATTTCTTGGAGCTGGAGTTCTAAAGAGTTGTTGGCTGCCCACGTGGATGCTGGGAACCGAACCTATGCCCCTTACAGGAGCAGCAAGTGCTCTTAGCCACTGAGCCAGCTCTTCAGCTCCCATGCTGGTAATTTGTAAATATCTTACTAAAGAGGTTGAAATAATTTTGGGGGTCTTTTTTATTTTTAGAGATGTGAGGGTAGAGTGGGGGAACTAAGGGAGTATTGTCTGTGTATCCTGAGGGAGTGGAAGACCATGCTGCCTCGTGAGTCTCCCAGCCACTCACCTCCCCAAAGTTGGGCTTTGGCTTAGAAAGGCCTGGTTAGACAGTTGAGTATTTGTTTCCTTCTCTTCATCACCCTGTGGTGCAGCATAAACTGCTGTGGAACCTTTAAGGCTTCCTGAGTTCTGTCACTGTCTCACCTCCCTCAAGGTAAGTAAATACTGATGCAGAGATTGTCCTGAACTCAGATGAGGTTTTTAATATTGCTGTGTGTTAAATGCTCTTTCACAGTTTTTTCCAGAAAGTAACTTGTGCACCTGGGCTTAGGACACCGGGCCCGAAATCTTTTGTTAGGGAAGCACACAGTGTTACCTGACGGCCGGGGCTGCACACTGCTCCGCAGACCAATGTGTGTGATGCTGTTTCCTTAATTGAATTAGTGTTTTGGTGGACTTCACATTTATATAAGTTTTATAATAGATTTTATAATCTTCAGTTTTCAAAATCACTTTATTTATAATTTTTTCAGGAGATAACTCTCCCCCTAAACTTGAACCATCAGATGCATTACCTCTTCCTTCAAACTCGGAGACTAATTCAGAACCACCAACCCTCAAACCAGTAGAACTCAACCCCGAGCAGAGTAAACTATTCAAAAGAGTCACATTTGATAATGAATCACATAGCACTTGCACTCAGAGCGCACTGGTAAGCGGACACCCTCCAGAGCCCACCCTCGCCAGTAGTGGCGATGTGCCGGCGGCGGCGGCCTCCGCAGTGGCGGAGCCATCAAGCGATGTAAACAGACGCACTTCTGTTCTCTTCTGCAAATCGAAAAGTGTAAGCCCCCCAAAGTCTGCCAAGAACACTGAAACCCAGCCAACTTCTCCTCAGCTAGGGACCAAAACCTTTTTGTCTGTAGTCCTTCCGAGGTTGGAGACTCTACTGCAGCCAAGGAAAAGGTCGAGGAGCACATGTGGAGACTCCGAAGTGGAGGAGGAGTCCCCGGGAAAGCGCCTGGACACAGGTAAATGGCAGGGGCAGCTCTCCCCCAGGGCTCTTAATAGAAAACCACGATGCTGAGCTTTTGTTTTTGCGGTATCCTCTCAGTTCTAAAGCTGTAAGCTGTTCTCAGGCAGTGGCCGTTCAGCCTCTTGGCAGCCCAGCAGCTGGCTATGCATACGGCAGTGGGCATGGCTGGCTCCACCCCTCCCTTGTTCCTTTTCTCGTTGACTTGAATGTGGTTTGATTGCAAACCTTGACTATTGTGTGCATGTATATGTGTAAACTGGGATCTGGGAATGGCCACATCTGGCACTGGGTGCCCAGAGGGGGTGGGGTCTTCTAAGAGCAGTTCCCACAGCTCAGAACCATCAATTTGAACCTGAACCTTCCTTTACTGAAGGCTGCTTCTTCCCTGAGTTCTCTGAAAATATCCTGTCATCTCATTACTTGTAACACTTCATACTTGGCTTAAGGAGTACCGTGATGTTCCCTCTGGTTTTGTATGTTGTTTTAGTACATGTGTGCCTGACTGGGAAGGTACCTGACAGGGTGCATGTACTACTAATGCCTGGTAAAATCGACTCAAACCTTTCTCCTTTACTGCCAAGCTTTTTTCTTTTTAATGGAGGTAGTCTCTCTCTTTCTTTCTCTCTCTCTCTCTTTCTCTCTTTCTCTCTCTTTCTTTCTTTCTTTCTTTCTTTCTTTCTTTCTTTCTTTCTTTCTTTCTTTCTTTCTTTCTTTCTTCCTTCCTTCCTTCCTTCCTTCCTTCCTTCCTTCCTTCCTTCCTTCCTTCCTTCCTTATGCTAAGCTTGCTGAGTAGTCATGGCTCACCCCTTTAATCCTAGCACTCGGGCACAGGCAGGTAGGGCTTTATGAGTCTGAGGCCACCTTGGTCTATAGAGTGAGTTCCGGGATAGCCAGGGCTACACAGAGAAACCCCGTTTTTTAAACAAACAAACAAACAAACAAAAAAAGCTAAGTGAGTTTGGTTGGGTGCTAAAGTGTGCATACATGTGGGGTGGGGTGGGGAATAAATCTTGAGAGAACCGGAAGTTGATTGTCTCCTTTCACTCTGGGGTTGAACTCAGGTCACTGAGTTTACCTAGTCCTACTGTTAACCTGAGATGTGTTTGATTTTCTAAGATGTTGCCCGTGCGCCTATACCTTTAGCACCCTGTGCTGTCCTTGACGGCTCTGGCTTGGCTTCCTCACAGCCTCCTCCTGTCTAATCCCTAGATTAAACACTGCGGAAGCGGGCGCTTGTATTCTTAAACGATGATTGCCAGCATCAGATGTGATGTTCAACGTCTGCTGTCTGTGTAAGGCAGGTTTGCACTTTGCTTTTGGTCCTAGGTGCCTAGATTAGTGTCTTAAGTTATTTTCCTATTGCTGTGAAGAGACACCACGAGACAAAGGCAACTTATAAGAGAAATGATGGAATTTGTGGCTCATGGTTCTTGAGGTTTACTCCATTCCCATCATGGCAGGGAGCATGGCAGGCATTCCGGCAGGCATGGTGCTAGAAAGTTAGCCAAGCACCTACTTCTGATCCATAAGCTTGTTGGGATGGTAGAGAGAGGAGAGAGATTGTGCAAACAGGAGAGAACGCTAACTGGAAATGGCTTGGGTTTTGAAACCTTAAAACTGGTGACACACCTTTTCCAATAAGGTCATACCTCCTAATCTTTCCCAAACAGTGGCACTAACTGGGGTAAACATTCAGATGTATGATCCTCTGGGGACAGTTTCATTGAAAGCACCACATTCCATTTCTTGGGCCCCTGTAGGCTTGTGGCTATATCACAATGCAAAGTGTATCTAGTCCAACTTCAGAAGTCTCCATTGTTTCATAATTTCACCGGTTTGAAAGTTTAGAGTCTTCTGAAACTCCTAATTTTAACCTCTTGTAAAAGCAAAATAAAAAAACAAACCACATACTTCCAACATAAAATACATGAGCATTCCGATAGCTAGGAAACACCAGACCACAGCAGGCCTTTAACCCAGCCAGGCAACCTCTGAATCCTCTAGCTCTGTGTCCAGTGTCAGGACTGACGGAGATGGCTCTCCCCTTCCAGCTTTGCTGACTGCAGAACAGCTCTGAGGAACTGCTTCCATGGTGTGTTTGTAGCTCTCCTTGGTAGACATCTCATGACTTTGGCAACTTCAACATCGTGACGTCCAGCACAATTCAGGCAGCTTCACCCAGCAGCCTTTCCGACTTTCCCATACAGGGATTGACCTGCCAGGAACCTGGCTTCAGTGGCTTCCCTAACAGGAGGAAGATTCCACAACTCCTTATTCCTGTATCCTTCCAGACTGAGAAGTCAGAACCACCAGGCTGGAGAGCTGTATTAGGCGTCAGCTTGCCCTGCTTGAATGACCTTGGCATAAGCTTTGATTTGTTACTGCTTTTTAGGAACAGATCGTTCCTTAGCCCTGTTCTTCTTGCCTGAGTCATCTCATCCTAAGGACTCCACTCCCGTTACTTCATTTCTCCTGACCTCTGTCAGCACAAGCCTTGTCTTGAACATTCAATTTTGTGGTGTTTCTTTTCTCCTTTTTCCCACTTGTTCTTTTTCATGGTAGACACACAATTGTGAGTGATAACTAGTAACTGTAAAACAGAGTTTATTAGGTTAACCCCTCCACCCATTTCTAATTTAGTTTTGGGTTGATTTTTATTGTTTTTCCATGACAGGGTTTCTCTCTGTAATCCTGGCTGTCCTGTGTCCGTAGACCAGGCTGACCTGGAACTTGGAGGTCCACCTGCTTCAGCCTCCCAAGTGCTGGGATTGAAGGTGTGTGCCACCACCTCCTGGCATCTCTGGCTGATTCTTAGGTTAAGGACAAAAGCATCCACATTCTTCGCAAAAATATCACAAGAATGGTCTTTAGCCCAGATGCTAATGTTGCTTCCCTCTGAAACCTCTTGAACTGGGCATCCTTAGTCCACGTTGCTTTCAGGATTGTCTTCCAGGTCTCCTATTAGGTCGGCTCATTAAGCCCCACTTACAGTGTCCAACCACCTTTCTAGTCCACAGTTCCAAAGTTTTCCAAAAAGCACCATGGTCAGGCCTGTCACCCCAATACTCCCTGGTACCAGCTCTGTCTTAGTTACCTTTCTGTTGCTGTGAAGAGGAACGTGTAAAAGCAAGCATTTAGTTTATGGCTCATGGTTCCATACAGTTAGAGGCTATTACCATCATGGTGCTGGAGACTTAGATGAGAGCTCGTATCTGATCCATAGCTCGAGTCAGAGAAAGGAAGTGCTAGCCTGATGGCCTGGGAGCTTTCAACCCGAAAACCCATCCCCAGAGGCACAGTTCCTACAACAAGGCCACACCTCTCCATGTTCCCAAACAGCCCCACCAACCGGGACCAAACATTAAAACGTGATCCGATGGGGGCCATTCTCAGACCACCACAGTAAGGGAAGTTGCACTCCGTCTAGGCAGGCCTCTGCAGTCAGCAGTGAGCAACACATAGGTCTTGCTGATGAGGGAATTCTGTTTCCTGGAACCCTGTCAGGTGGTCCAGTCAGAGGGTTGGAAGGGCAAGGCTGGCCTGGTAGTTAGAGTGGACTGTTGACACCTCTTCATCTTTGTTTCTCCATCTGTTTGAGTTCCCTGGCCTGAAGCACCACACCTTGAAGAGCACTTCTTGCCAAAGTCAATACATTGTGGTTTCTTACCCCCATCTCTCGTGTGTGTATGTGTGTGTGACTGGCACCTTGTGGCAAGTTGCTGTGTACTATGGAGCGCCTTTTAATGTGTGTGTGTGTGTGTGTGTTGGGGGTGGGGGTGGGGTTAAAAGATTGTCTCTCTCAGCATGCATTAGACTTGTGCAGGAAGTACCTTTACACTGACCCATCTTGGTGAACCTTTCAAAAAATGTTGAGACAAGTTGGCCTTGAACCTTTTCTACAATAAAGGCCTTTAGTTCATTAGCCTCTTACTTCAGCCTCTGAAGTAGCTGAAATCACAGACCTGGGCTAGTAGGCCCAGTTAATTTCATTTTTATTTTGCACTCAGTAATTTTATAGAAATTTCTCTCAATGCCCTCTTGTTTTGATGAGTTGATAATAGCACTTTAAAATCCAATAACCCTTGGTTTTGATGAAGCAATTTTAATATGCCACAGGAAGTAGATTGAAACTGAAGTTATTTCAGTTCTTGTTGGAAGTTTCTGAGACTGTATACCTTTAGCTTTTCTTAGCCACATTTAGTGAAAGACTCTGGTGTCTAAATCCTTTGTCACTGAACTGAGCATGGCATGCTGTGCTCTGCTGCTAGAGATTGCTCAGTGTCTCAATACCAGGTGCCTTGCATGCACAGGATGGCTTTCTGCCTCCTCAGGGTTCATATCTACCAGCAGCAGAAAGTTTGTTAACCCTGTAATAAGACACTGTAGAAAAAGCTTTCACCATGTAGCTGCTGTCCTGTACCTGGCAGCTTCTGCCAGGAAGCCTAGTTAGCCATGTGGGCTCTGCTGGGCCATTTGTCACGGGGGGCTACTAATCATGAGGTCATGAAATGTTATGTGTTTGCACATCTCAGTTCTTTTCTGGGTTCTCAGTGACAACGGTGAGTCCCAAGGAGTCTTAACTGTAGGATGTGTGATCCCAGTGCCTTTGATCCTGACTGAAATGGAGATTTTTGCTTTCTTATTCCAGAATGGCAGTAGCTTTCAGTGGATGCATGATGAATTCCTAATCGCACTCCTGAGCAGCCGGGAGGGAGCCTTGTTAGCACTAAGATCTGACCCTCAGGAACAGGAGGCGTCCACTGCTGCATCTGCCTGGCCCATGGTGGGCCAGGCCTGGGCTGAATGGGCCCATCCTACCATCGGTGCTGGCTGTGCCTCCACTTGAACCTTGTGGTGCTCTCTGCGCACCTGGATTTCTTGTTTCAAGTTGCAGTTCTTCGCTGTTTGAGGACTTGGAATATTCAGAACCTTCTGATCTTTTCCAGGTTCATCTGGCACTGAACTGTAGGGGAATTCTCTGGTGCTCTCCAGTGCACTGCAAGATTCCAAGTTAGATTGAGTGTGGACTTACCTATTGTAAAGCTGCCCACCCACAGGCCTCGGCTTGCTCATGCCTGCGGGACAGGCGGGCCTTGTGGGCAGTGCCGAGCATGGTGTGACTGCTTTTATGGTTTTCATATTTTTTGGAGCTGGCTCTGTTTTGTAGGTTTTTTTACTCTGCCTGTTTATTTCCATCAATGGACCGTCAGGCCAGGACTGTGTCACCTCTTACTCGTGCTCTGTGGTGTGGAGATTCTCAATGAAATGTGTGGTGTGCTAGTGGTGAGCAGCTGAACTGTCTTCCCTGGCCATGCACTGTTGAGGGAGGAGATGATCCCTGCCCTTGCAGTCAGACTAAATGGCTTCTCACTGTTTTCCAGGTTTTCAGTTAACCACTAATATGCTCACTCTTTGGATCCTAATCTTTTTCTCTTAACCTCAACTTGGACTGGAGTTCTGCTAAATGGCCTCTTGGAATGCAAAGCCTTCGCTGCCTCCTTACCTTCTCCTAGTTCTTGAGGACCACATTGGAATCACCTGCTGAGCCATCCTCTAAACAGACACCTACCTACCCTTGGAGGAGATCTGTCCTGGGCCAGCGTACCCCTCTCTGAGCCCAGCAGTTGAGAGGAGCCTGGTGCCTGAGCAGTCTCTCAGTGCCTCAGTCTTGCTGGTGCTATAGCAGAGCCTGCTGTAGCTTGGACAACACAATCCAACAATTTGAGCTTCATCCTGAGCACATCCAGAAAGAACTGACCTGTGATGACCGGGGGCTCCGGTTGGGCCGTCTTGGTCTAGGTGTCTGAAGGGACTGACTGTGCACACACACTGCCCGAATGGGCCTAAATAGAGCTCCTTACTTGGTTGTTAGCATCTTTTATTTCTTTGTTCTCTTATCTGTTCTCCCTCCTTTCTTCTCTCTCAATGTTTCTTGGATTATTAGGCATTGCTAATCTAGTTGGAACCTGTGCAGATATCTGCGGAGCCAGCTGAGAAGTCCTCCTGCAGTGCCCTTGAGTTGGGAGGGCCTTTGGAATGGCCTCTGGCTTGTGTTGGCCACGTGCAGCTGTGTCTTCATAGACTGTACTTATGAAGAGCAGAGTCGGGGGTGGGGTGGTCTTGCTCACTGTGCTTTTACTGAAAGGTGGAGCGATGCACCCAACATAAAGTTCTTTTGGAGACAGCAAAGTCAAGTGTCATCAGAGGACAGTGATAGATGCTTTTGCTGCCACCCTTAGATGCTTGCATTCCTAGCCTAGGGCACAGTCCAGCCGGGACACAAGCTTGTCCATGTGCACTAGGTGAGAACAAGCTGGAGCTTTGGGCAGCGTGATTCTGTGCTGTCTCAGAGGAGTCTGTGCTCCGGGAGGTGTCTGTGGTGGCAGGTGTATCAGCAAGGATGCACTCAGTGACTACAGTCTCAGGCACAGCTCATGGCTTCTGTAGAGGGTGGGAAGCCTGTCAGTGTAGCTTACCAGGCCCTGATGGTCTCAGGTGCTGCAGCCTGTGAGCTCTTGGCACTGTGCCGGTTGGGAGCCCAGGATAGAAGGGATCATGTCCCTACTTCCCCACTGTGTGCTTCTGAGCTTTCCAGGTAGTCCACCTGGGACCTCTCCCTGGCCTGTGGGTGAGAGCTGGAGACCTGAGCACCTCAGAGGACCCTTTATTGCCCACTCCGTGTACCCCAGTTGTGCTGTAGAAGACCTGGGCCAAGGGGGAGCTTTTAGGGAAGATGTGGTAGTTAAAAGGCTGGGGCTGGGCCTGTCTTGGGACACAGTTGCAGTGATACTTTGGTGGGTTCCTCTGGGCCTGAGTAAGGTATTTGAACACTGCCTTAGTCTTTGGAGGCCTCAGGACTCTCTGTGACCAACATGTGCTTGGGGTCGTTGGCCTTGTGTAGGAGCCATCTCACCTTTGTTTTGGTTGTCAAGAGCAGTAGGCATGTGTGTGATCTTCTACAGTAAGCTTCAGTATGGAGGTGGGATCGGGGGGAGCATCACTTGGCTTTCCTTCCTGCAGCTAATTGGAGAGTCATTGTAGGAAGTGGATCACAAAGAGCGAAGCAGAGACACAAAGCTCTTTACTTGGCTCTGTGTAAAAGCCATGTCTTCTTTAGACAGTGTCTGCAAGAGCTTTTCAAGCTTGTGTCTCCGGCCCCTGTTGCTTCTCAGGGCATGTCCAGGGACTTGGAAGCCAACAAGAATCTGGCTGGGCCATGCAAACACTGTAGTCATTTTTGGGCTGTGGCACCCTATGAAAAGCAGGCCTGGAGATGGCTCTGCTCAGCGGGCCCCAGGGGTCTTTCCTGAAAGCTGCTCAGGTTTCATAGTGGCTCTGCCGGCTTCTCAAGGTGTTAGGTGTTTTTATGTAATGTGTGAAACCTTACTGTAAACTTAGGAGCCCAGATGCAGTGTGCCCTAGTAATTAGACACTTGGGAAATGAGAGAGACATTTAATCATACTTTTTCCTTTCTCAAAGTTATAAACTTTCTCTTAGTTTTTCTAACCCCTTTCCCCACAAGGGACTGTTTAGGCCCTGACAAGGTACCTTGCTATGGGTAAAGCTGTTGCCATCTTTGTTGGGAACACCAAGTGTGTGTGTGTGAACTGTACTTCTGGGTTCTTCTAGGTTTCTTTCTAGCACAGAGATGCCAGTGTTGGGGACCTGCTTGTCCAGGACCTTTAGACTCTGCAGATCTGCCTGCAGGTGCCTGCTCTGCCTAGCCGTGGCAGATATTCTGGGCTTGTAATCTTCTAAGATCTTGAGCCTGGAGCAAGGGCTTTGCTCTATCAGCCCATCCAGGTGACTTTGCTAACTTAAGTCAGCAGGTGTCCATGTCCGAGGGGTGTGTTGCACTGGCCAAGGCAGCACCATGCTCTGTTGCCTCCTAAGAATTGCTGGGCTTTGAGGCCCTTTAGGAGAGGGGTGTGGCTTCTTCCCAGTCTTATGTCTTCTGCTTTGCCAGTGAGCAAGCAAACGAGAACTTCTCGAAGCATTTTTTAGCACAAGCATGTCCTTTCCCAGGCGTGATGTGGGAGAACGCAACGAAGACCTTGTAATCTAGACAGTCACCTCATACTTTTAAGAAAATGTTTTTCAAAAATAAGTTTACATGTTTTACTTTGGAAAATAGTTTTAAAATTCTTAAGGTTATATGGGGAAGATGGGTATATGTGAACAAAAAGAGTGTTGTCTGTTTGCTGTTCCCGTCCCCCTCTGTTTCTTAAGCTGGTGCAGCCAGCAGGAGCCAGGCAAGCGCACAGCCTGGGGACAGGATCCTTCTGATTGAGGGAGGTCTGCGAGGACCGTGGGTGGCCGGGCCTGTCCTGCTTACTGACATAAAGTCAGGGTCAGACTTGCCTGCCAGGAATGTGGTGTCGCCTTGACTCGGATTGGTCTTTATTAAAGTACTTCACAAATCTCCAGATGCTGTGGTTGCGTTTGTGCAGACATTGTACCTGAGGTAGACCTTGGCCGCATGGCTCAGCCTCCTGCCAAGTTTACATTCTTCCTGCTTGGGGACCTGACATCGCTCGGATGACTCGGGCCCACACTTGCAGGTTTAAAGTGTTTCATCCATATTTTAAAAAAGTTCTTGTTAACGTTGATTTTTTTTTTTTTAATTTAATTTAATTTAATTTTTGCTGGTGGTCAGACCTAGGGCCTTGCATGCCTGCTAGGCACGTGCTCTCCCACTGGGATAGACTGCCCTGTTTTTTCTTCTTTTTCCTTCCTTTCTTTCTTTTCTTACTCCCTCCCTTTTTGTTTTTGTTTTTAAAGTCTAATTTTCTATACTAGTCCTTAAAGTTGTACGTGATCAGTGTGTTTTTGTGGAATCTTGTAGTGTTCCACCACTCTAGGGCACTGGAGCGTTTGTGTCTCGGCACCACTTATTCCTTGTCTAGTGGACAGTCTAGTTTTGATGTAAGCTCCCAGCCCTTACTCCACGTGATCTGTTAACTTGGAAAGTGCTAACAGTTTCTTTTTGCTTTGCTCTCCTGGGACTTACTGAGAGTATGTGCAGAGCTGCTCTGACTTTCTGTGGTCTGCTGTGTCCATTTTACTCAGCAGTGCCTCTGCATTCGTCCACTGAGGTCACGGGAGACATGAGATACTGGCTTTTGTGGGGCAGGTGATGTAGCTCAGGTGGTAGAGTGCTTAACTAGCATGCACAAAACTCTGGGCTTGAACCCCCCAGCACCACACAGACCAGGTCTGGAGGCAAGATCAGAAATTCAAGAGCAACCTGGACTCGATGAGACCCTGTCTTACAAAAGCAAAGTTATTTGGAAAACATATTGTAGTTTTTTAAGGAAGAGAAAGACATAGGAATAAGTTGGGCTAAAGCTACTGCTCTGGTGTGTTGTGACTGAGCATCCGTCTGCTTCTTGCGTTCCAGGTCTCACCAATGGCTTTGGGGGTGCTAGGAGCGAACAGGAGCCAGGAGGGGGCCCAGGGAGGAAAGCTGCGCCCCGGCGGCGCTGTGCATCTGAATCCAGTATTTGTTCCAGCAACAGCCCACTCTGCGACTCAAGGTAGGCCCGGTCCTCTGGAGATGGAGAAGGACCACCCTGGAGCTAGTTCATGGGTGTGCTTTGCCATCAGGAACAGCTTCTTGGGATAAATTAATCTGTTTAGTAGGATTTAACTGAAGTCAGAAGTTGATTTAAGTTAGTATATAATTAAACTTGCACTTTATATCTCCCACTCCCCAAATCTTTTCTCTGATTAAGATTGTGATGTATAGTGCCCTGCCTATCTGTACTGTAGTGGCCACTGTCGAGTGGGTAAGGGTGACCCAAGTGGCCTCCTGGGGACAGGCTTACTTTTCTTGAGTCTCCACACCACATTGTCCCTTGGCAGCCTGGCACCTGGAATAGGATAAAGTCACAGGCAGGGGACTCTAAACTGTGCTCTCAGTTTGACTCATCTCTGCTTTCCTCCCGAAGCTTTAGTACACCCAAGTGTGGGCGAGGGAAACCTGCCCTTGTGCGAAGGCACACGCTAGAAGACCGAAGTGAGCTGATATCTTGTATTGAAAATGGAAACTACGCCAAGGCGGCCAGGATTGCAGCTGGTAAGTTGGGATACAGATAACGGATGGAAAGGCAGTGTCTGGTCTTGGTGGCTTGGGGCTATGAGTCAGCCCACACACACACACCACACACACCACAACACACACACACACACACACACACACACACACACACACACACACACGCACTTGGCTCTGAGGAGTTCCTCATCGTCAGGCCTGTTCAGGAGGAGATCTGCTTTCTGACTGAATGTGTCCCAGCAGGGTGATCATTCCTAGCTTCAGGCCACAGTGTAAGTAAGGGAGTGTGTGTGTTGGGGGTTGGTGTCTGTCGGGCTGATGCTGTTTATTTAGATTTCCCTGTCAGTGGACCAGGCCAACTCCAGGGTTAGAAATCCTTGTTGTTTGAGGCTTGTCAGGGCAGAGACCTGAGATTGAGAAGGGCTGGAGACTGCAGGGAATCTGCTGTGGCTCCAGAGGCTGCAGTTGCAGTGCAGTGTGATAGGAGTACTGGAGGCCCTGAGTTACAGCCACGCTAATAGATTGTGCTGCTGTGAGGTGTTTACCAACAGTAGTCAGTGAGGGCCTGTACACAGTGGACTCTTTTTTTTTTTTTTTTTTTTTTTGGTTTTCGAGACAGGGTTTCTCTGTATAGCCCTGGCTGTCCTGGAACTCACTCTGTAGACCAGGCTGGCCTTGAACTCAGAAATCTGCCTATCTCTGTCTCCTAAGTGCTGGGATTAAAGGCGTGCGCCACCACTGCCCGGCCACAGTGGACTCTTGAGGTGCATCCTGGGCTGCTGGACGTGCTCAGTGAGGCTCAGAAGAGCGATGTCGTCGTAGTTTGGAGCAAGCCAGGGCTTGTATTTGGCTGTTTGGTTGTGTGATAGGCATCCGGTACATGCTTAAGGATCCCATCTTTAGAATGGAGGTTCAAGTATGGTTAGGTACAGGGGACCTGAAGTCATAGGCCTTAGAACTGGGAGTGGTGGGAAGCAGGGAGGCCTTGGACAGGCTTCTAGGCCTTCCTTCCCCTGGAGGAGCAGTGAGGTAACCTGCTTCTCTTGGACTGGGGTGGTGCTGTAGAACTGTCCTGCTCCAGCAGCTGGGAAGCAGGGCCTGACAGGAGAGTGGGGCTTTTTCCAGCCCCAGTCTAGGAGGCTGTGCTGAGTGTGTTAGCGGTTCTCCTGCTTGCTCTGACTCTGCTGGTCCTTTTCTCCTAGAGGTGGGCCAGAGCAGCATGTGGATTTCCACTGACGCTGCTGCCTCTGTCCTGGAGCCCCTGAAGGTGGTATGGGCCAAGTGCAGCGGCTACCCCTCCTACCCAGCACTGGTGAGTCTGCAGGCAGGGAGGAGGGTGTTCTGGTGGGACCTGGGGAGGGGCCCCAGTGCATGCTCTGTACCTTGCAGTTCCTCTGCTGCCAAAGGTGTATGATTGCCGTAGCTCTGGAGGCAGGTGTGTGGATGGCTGTGAGCTTAGCAGGCTCTGAGTGGCTCTGAGTTTGAGAGTACTGTGAGTCACTGGAGTATGCTCTCGGCAGATTATTGACCCCAAGATGCCACGAGTGCCTGGCCACCACAATGGCGTCACCATCCCTGCCCCGCCGCTGGATGTGCTGAAGATCGGTGAACACATGCAGACCAAGTCCGAGGAGAAGCTCTTCCTTGTTCTGTTTTTCGACAATAAGAGGAGTTGGTGAGTGTGCTGTCTGCAGCAGGCAGAGCTGGGGTTCTGTCCGACCTGGGGCTTAGCTTGACCCATGCTGAGTAAGGGTGTCTCCAAGTAGTTTTTTTTCCTGGTCCTTGTCTGCTGCTGCCTGATGACACCTGGGGATTGTGGGGTGCTGGTCATTTCTGATAGCTCCTATCACTTCCTTGATCCCTGAGTGGCTCAGGCTGTCTTCAGTTCTTGATCCAGGCTCACTTGCAATGGGCTTTCTGAACCCACTGCTCTGCCAGGACACAAGCTCTGCCCCTTTCCATCCTGTCCATCTTCCTGTCCTCTCTCCATCCAGAGCTACTGGAACTCCTCTCATGCCATGGTTGAGATCCTAATACTCCCTGAGGGTGATGTCTGCTGACATCTTGACCATATTTAGTTGAATCCAGCCCTTTCCTATGCAGACCATTATAACTGGGTCCTTTCAGTTGGCCATGCTTAGGACTAAAAGGTGCTTCAATACCATGGAGTGGCCCCTCTTGGAGTGCTACCAGGTCCCCTGTGGTCCTCTTTTTCTCTCTGCTAACTCTGGCTCCTGGCAGTTCATCATTGAGGCTTATACTGGCTTTGCCCATTTGGTGGTTCTGTTTGTAGCCTTTTCACCCACCCTAGGATGCCTCTTCACTCTGCTCCAGGGTTCACTGACCTATATTATGTCCGCACACACATTCTAGTTTGTCCCTTGTGTGCATATGTGTATGTACCTGGGCTCACCTAGTGGGTCACACACTTGTGCTATCTTGGGCCTGTTCTGTGTGCATAGCTGTGTGTTCCAGGTTGATCTCTGCAGTAGCCACTTGGCATGTGCTTGAGAAAGAGACTTGTGTTATGGTTTTCATGCCTGAGCTGAGTCCAGAGAGGGCTGACTAGGTGGATCCCCTATGCACCCAATCCATCCTGCATGAGGCCCAACATGTGGGGAGCTTGGGTTGGGTGCCACCAGGTTCCTTCTTGTGTGCATGGGCTGATGGCTGGTGAGCCACACTGAGTATGAGCTGGTGGTCCTTATGCTCTGACTTCTCTTTAAAAGGCAGTGGCTTCCCAAGTCCAAGATGGTCCCTCTTGGTGTCGACGAGACCATTGACAAGCTGAAAATGATGGAAGGGAGGAACTCTAGCATCCGGAAGGCTGTGCGGATTGCATTTGATCGAGCCATGAATCATCTGAGCCGGGTCCATGGGGAGCCAGCCAGTGACCTCAGTGACATTGACTAAGGTGGTTTCCAGCAAAAGGCAGTGGCCAAAGCCTCAGCCAGCCGGGAGCTCTGTCCATAGTGTTGATAAGCTGTACATGTTTGTATATTGTTCAGAACTTAACTTATTCTGATTTTCTAGGCGTAGTTCTTTAATTCTTTTTCCCCTGGGGAGGGGAGGTTTCACTTCCAAGTTTTCTATGAAACCATCTGGTCTTGGCTTTGCAAGTGAGGAGGGTCTGTTGCGAGCAGTGTGGTGTTGGGGTCCCACTGCAGGTGCCGAGGGCCGAGGCCTCACTTATTCTAATCTGTAGGGTTTTTTTTTTTTTTAAAGACTTTTGAATGTTTAATAATTTTGTAGATCATGCTCTTTACACAGAGTACCGCTTATTTAATAAGACGGGATGTAAATTTACAATGACAAATGTGTATTTTAAGAAAGAAAATGACATTATTTTGAATGGTACTTTGTGCAAAGAGGGAATAAATTTATGCTGTGTGCATCACTTGCAAATCACCAAAAAATGTCCCGCCAGCTGCTGCCGGACAGGGCCCGTTCTCCTCGTTGATCTGACTGCCCTGAGTCTCCTGCTCTGCCCTGGCTCCTGCAGGCGTGCCTCCCAGCGGGTTATTTATTGTAGAAAGTGTACTCATTTGCTTTATAATGAAAAATAAATTTGCAAAGGTATATTGATATGCATTTTTATACAGGCACATAAAAATTCAACTTGGTGTGGGAGCAGAATGTGTTGCGAGGTTATATACATGACTGGCCTGTGTGTACTTTGATTTTGTAACTTGTAATCTTTTGTTTACAATGAGGAGCTTTCTGTAACTTGTTTTCATTTAGAACACTTTGGTAGCAATAGACTTTGGATACATTTTGTATGGTACATGTGATGTATATAGAATTAGTCCTTTATTTTTATTTCTAAGAGGTAAAGCATTATGTTAGGGGAAAGGCAGGGTGGGTTTCCAAATTTGCATTTTTATATTAAAAATAAAGTGAAGATTTGGACAGTGTGGCCCTCTCATTCCTGCATCACTAGGAGGCTGGGTGAGCTGTAGCCTGAGGGACGCGAGGGACGCGGGAGCACCGGGGCCTGGAGTGGGTGGTGTGACACACTTGATCTAACAGATGACTTGGGATGGCATTATTTATTATTTTGCCTAATCATATTTTTATTTTAAAGCTAAATAGTTACTAAAAATTTTAAATGTTCTTTTAAATCTACATGTTTGTAATATCTCCATAGAAACTTGAAAATAAAAAGTCTTCCTTTGGTAGTTTTGTCCCGTGTTTGGCAGATGGTCATGTACCCAGCATCTCTTTCCAGCTCTGAGGAAGCCTGAGGGGGACTGAGGCAGTGGAACTGTGTGCTGACGGTGTGCACACACTCTTGACTCTCCCTGCTGTCTGGTCCACTGCTTCCCACCCGACCTCCTGCTGTTGATGCTAATTTGAGTTGTGGTTGACGGTTGCCCTGGGACAGCCCATGGGGTGGGGATGGTGTCTGTGTTGGCTGTAGGTCTGAGCCACAGGAGTGGCTTCTTGTGTCCTGAGGCAGCTGACATGGTGGGGTTGAAGCCTGCTGTCATCCCTGCTTCCTGGAAAGCCAGGGCCAAGTATCCCCACCTGAGAGATTGTCTGACATCTTCCAGAATTAGCCGGGCATTTCTCGGCTTTCATTCCTGTCTCTCCAACCCCCTGATCCAAATCTCATCCTGTACCCACCCCGGTGGAGGGCCACTTATTCCGATCTGTTCAGAACTTCCCCGACAATTTTGAAGGTACCAAATAGACTAGGTGACCTGTCACTCTGGAGCCCACTAAGCAGTATTCGCCATGAAGGTAGGAATGTGAGCACCCCCTTGGGTGAGTAGCAAGTCTCAGCGCTGAATGTCTGACCTTTTGTTGGACTGGCCTGGTCAGAGAGTGTGACCTTAGCCTAGAGTGGTCGGGCCATCATGGACCCAGCTGTGTGGGGCTGGGAGCGTGTCTTTGTCTTGTGCATCAGGAGGCCCCCCACTCTTCTCTCAGACTCAAAGCCTCAGTCCTGGGACTGCTGTGTAAGCTGCTTTTTTTGTTGGTTTGTTGTTTTTTTGTAAACTTTTCAAATTAAAATTTTTAAAAGACATCTTGAATTCCATATGTGTATGAAAAGAACTGTGATCATACCTGCCTCCAGTTCTCTATTCCAGCTCTTGCTGTGTCCCCCAGGCATGCCTGTGTCCCTCTCCCAGTTTGCTGTCATTTTTCCTTACTAGCCCCCTAATTCCAATTAATGTTGTCCATATGGGTATGGGGCCATCCATAGAGCTTGGAAGCCTTACTGTGGGAACACTTTAAAAAGTCTCCCGCCAGCAGCCATTAAATACCAGCAGCATCAACTCCCCAGTAACAAACGCGGCCTGGAGATGACAGGCCACATCTGTACTGGGAATTTGCTGGTTCAGTCTTGTGCTGGTTTTGTCCGATCACCACAGCTGGCTTCTGTGAGTTCATGACTCTTTGTAGTGTCTGGACGAAGCATTTCACAGCGCATGGCTTCATCTTATAGCTCTTACATTGTTTCCCCACCTCTTCTGTGACATCCCCTCGAACCCTGGGGTGTGAGGGTTTTGGTATCCTACTTAGTTTCTTCTCAGTGCTGCTTTGACCAGCTGGTTGTGTGTTTTCCCAGGGATGGCTATCCACTTTAAGAACTGCCTCTGATTAAGGTTGAGAGCAACCGAGGTCCTGGGTCAGCTCTGGTTCCCATGCTGGCTCTGAAATGAGTTGTTTGTCGAGAGATGGAGCTGGTCCTCTTGAAGACTCAGGTTGTTTTCCTCCATCTTCTGTGCACTTCCTTGATTCTGTGAAAATGGAATCAGGGCACTGAGCACTGCATTGCCTCCTGAATTAGCAAAATTTTAGACCTGAGACACCAAGGTTGATGTGGATGTATAAAAATTGTATAGTGAAACTCACTGTGTGCTGGCTTGAAAGAAAAAAAGAGAGATGTAAGGTAGACCATACTTAAGACATAAAGCCCACAGCTCAGCTCACAGACATTAAAAATGGCCTGGCTGAGCCGGGCATGGTGGCGCATGCCTTGAATCCCAGCAGAGGCAGGTGGATTTCTGAGTTCAAGGCCAGCCTGGTCTACAAAGTGAGTTACAGGACAGCCAGGGCTATACAGAGAAACTCTGTCTTGGAAAAAAAAAAAACAAAAAACCAAAAGAAACAAACAAACAAAATGGCCTGGCTGGTGGTGCCTGCCTCTAATCCTAGGGCTTTGAAGGCAGAGGCAGAGACCAGCTTGTAGTCTACACAGAAAGTTCTCTTGACAGCCAAGGTTGCATAAACCCTGTCTTGAACTGTACGCCCCCCCCCCCAATATATTTACTGTGTTATGTGTATAAATGCTTTGCCTGTATGTATGTATGTATGTATGTATGTATGTATGTATGTATACCATGTAGAGTTCAGAAGAGTGTGTTGGGTCCCTGGTTGTAAGCTGTCGAATGGTAGCTGGGAGTCAAACCCAAGTCTCTGCAAGGGCAACTGTTCTTAGCCACTGAGCTACCTCTCCAGTCCTTTGTACCATCATCTACAAAAACTTCCCAAGTGCTGGGATTAAAGACATCCACTGCCACCATGTGCTATGAAAATATCTTTTTTAAAAATTGAGGTGAACATGTAAAACCAACACCCTGGAAAACAAACAAGATCAGAGTGCCTACAGACAAAATCAGTTCGTGTAACCTGTCTCCACATGGCCTCACCCCAGCCCTTGTGGCTGATCTCAACGGGATAGCACACCCTGGTTGAAGAGCCCCACCCGAAAGCCTCTTTCCCACGATCCTTTTCCCCTGCCGCTGGAAGGCAGACAGGAAATCAAGGTCAAGCAGGTGAGGAATTGGTGGGGGTAGGGTGACCTCAGGAAATATCCAGATTTGAGTCGTCTTCTTGTTCTTCATGGCTCCTGGGGTGTCGGTATGATAGATGGCCTGGAGCAGCCTTTTTGGACCATGCTGAGCCCAACAGCCACAAGACAGATGAGACCTGTGGCTGCAGTCCTCATGCAGGACTTCCCTGTGGGTCTGCACATTGGTTATGTGATAGAAACATTGATACTCTAAGCCCTGTTACTTTTCTTTACAGCTGGTAAACTTCAAATCATTCAAATACAGGGTCGAAGACTTTGAGGCCAGTAACCTGTGGCCCAGGTAAGCTTTCTTTAGGTTGCTTTTGGTTGGTATTCGATGCAGTTCATGGTGAAGCAGTGTTTTGGATTCTTGTGATTCTGGGGGGACTTTGTTCCCTCCATGCTGGTCAGTGGGCTTTTAGAAAGCTCACAAGGCACCCACCAAAGCTTCTTAGAAGTTCTCAGACCCTGCCATCTTCTGAAGCTCTGAGGCAACAGCTTATGACTTGGTCACTCCAGCTGCTCTCCTCCCTGTAGACTACTGGCCAGCGGTCCCTGGATGGTGACCTATGGGCATTTGAGAGCTCGGAGTGGTAGGATGCTCAGTCTAGTGTGCTGGGCCTAGTGAGGTGCCCCAGAGCAATGAGATGCGAAGGCTGCCAGAGATGAAGCCCAGCTGGGCCCGGGGCCAGTGCAGCTCTGGGCTTGGGACCCCACTACCTCACACTCCTAAGTAGCCCTATTATCACTGCAGGCTATTAACCGCTCCAAAGAAAAACGCGCAGCCCCAGTCACAACAACAGAGATGAGCAAAGCCTGTGAAAAAGTGTAGGAGGTGTGAGGAGTGGGGTGGTCATTGCCCTACCACAGAGAAAACAAGGAGATCAACTCATGGGGTCCTGAGAACTGGGCCCCAGGGGGATTCATCACATATTGCCAAAGTTAGGTTGAGTATGTCTGCCCAATGGACATATATGCCACTTTGAGGTCATATATGCTTGTTATGCCCAATGAGTTGCTTCTGCTGCCTGTGGACCATGTCTGGGTGCACACTGCCATCATGGTCTAACCCTCCAAACTGTAAGCCAGCCCCAATGAAATGTTTTCCCTTATCAGAGTTGCCTCTGGTCTTGTTGTCTCTTCATAGCAATGACACTCTAACTAACCAAGACAACTTGCTTTAAGGAACATGCTATTTAAGTAGTCTGAACTTGGACTCATGGAGCCATAGCTTCACTGCCATATCTGCCCATTTACCCAGGAGACTCAAAAGACTCTGGTTTCCCAACTGTGCCAGCCAAAGCTCTACCGGTGCTGTGGTGATGTCCCCCTGGTCGAAGTTTAACCAGAAGACCCATAGGATAAAGGCTTGAGATAGAGGGCTAAGGTGCAGGCGAGTACTGGGTGAGCATCTAGCTAGCCAGACCCCTCCCTCGTTAGTGGCAGTAGCTACCTTTGGAGATGCAGTAGATATCTTTCTTTCTATCTTTTTTTTTTTTTTTTTGGTTTTTCGAGACAGGGTTTCTCTGTATAGCCCCGGCTGTCTTGGAACTCACTTTGTAGACCATGCTGGCCTCAAACTCAGGAATCCACCTGCCTCTGCCTCCCGAGTGCTGGGATTAAAGGCGTGTGCCACCACGCCCAGCCGAATGTTAAGGATTTTAAGTATATAGCTACTAAATACTGAGCAGCAAACTTAATAAAGCATTGATATTACTGGACACAAAGAGACAGACAGGTACAGATACAATATAATGGGTAATTCTAGAGTCTACTCGAACAAATAGATTAATCAGACCAAAAAAAAAAAAAATTGAAAGAACTGGATTCCACAGGAAGACCAACATAGTCAACTAACCTATACCCTGTGAGCTCCCAGTGACTGAATCACCAACCAAAGACCAAGCACGGGCTAGACCTAGAACCCCTGCGCGTATATAGTAGGAGAGCAGCTTAATCCCTAACAGGAGTGGAAGTTCTCCCTGAATTTGTTACCTGCCTGCCTGTGGATCCTGTTCCCCTGGGATTGAGGCATGGGGTGTAAGGTGGGAGGGTAGTGTGTGTGTGTGTGTGTATGTGCGCGCGCGTGCATGTGTGTTGGGGGGCGGTGTTATCGCCCGGCCGTAGATATCTTTCTTTAGTCATCCCTAAAGGGCTAGAAGCACTTCATCCCCAGTTTCAGGTGAGACTGTGGGGAACTGGCTTGCTTCCCATTTCTGAGCTCTTGGGCTTTGTTCCAGGGCTAGCTGCCAAGGCTGCATGGTGATGCCAGGGCAAGGGCAAGTACCTTCAGGTGGAGTGTTGCTGCAGAGGTCCAGGGGAGGGGAGGGATTCTATGTGTCTTGCATCCTTGCCACATGGTCTCTGGGTGCCCCATGTTGCTCTCCCCTCCCCCAAGCATCTCTGTTTTTGGTTGGCTCTGTAGCCTTATCTGATCATTCCCCTGGGTGGGGATTCTCCCCAGCTTCAAGGAAGATGAAACAGCTCTGTGTATGATGGTGTGAGTTGTATTAGAGGGGTTTAGGGAGCTGCGGACTGACCAGGGAGAGAGAGCCCCTTGATTGTGCAACACCTGGGGCATGGACAGCAGCCCAGGTGGATGACAGTATCTACCTGTGGATGGCCCTTGGTGAATGACCCTTGGCTGAGCAGTCAGCTCCCCAGGAAACCTGGTAATGTGAGGATAGCTGTGACCAAGTCCCCTCAGTGAACAGTGTGCACTCCTAATGACTAAGTCAGATATGCTGGCCCTGTTTTCTTGTTTAGACAGGTTCTTATTATATAGAGCCCTGGATAGCTTGGAACTTGCTATGTAGACCAGACTGGCCTTGAACTTGGGGAGATCTCCCAGCCTCCCATGTACTGGTACTAAAGGATGCACCACCATGCTTTAAATCATGTTTTCATTGGGCTGGAGAGATGGATGGTGAAGTGGCGAAGAGCACTGGCTTAAGGACCCAGATTCGATTCCTAGCATCTACAGCATGGCTCAGAACCATCTGGAACTCCAGATCTAGGGGATCTGACACTCTCTTTTGGCCTCCATAGGCATGAAGCATAAGGGGGGTAGACATGCACACATGCAGGCAAATACTTCTAAGCATAAAATAATAAACTTAAAATCTTTTATTTAACTTCATTGTTCATGAAATTAACATTTGGACACGTGACTAGATTTTATGCCAGCCAGAAGAACAATTCGTGTTTCAAGAACAGGATGTATGTTGAGGTTGTCATTAATCATGGAATGTATAATTTGTAAAAAGTAAAATAAAACACCAAAAAAAAAAAAAAAGAAGAAAGAAAGAAAGAAAGAAAACCCCAACCAACCAACCAAACCCAAAACACATCATGTGTTAGACAAATGTTGAGCGTTGAGTAGAAGTCTGCTAACAACTTGGGAGAGATTTTGGCCACACCATTGTTTTGTTTGGATCCACCCATCTCTGCCTCCCAAAATGCTGGGATTAAAGGTGTGTGCTGCCCCACCTGGCTCCCTGGGATAGAGTTAAATGTACTAAGTGGAAAGTTCACCAAAAGACCAGGCTCCTGTCTTTGTTGAGACTCTGAGCCAAATGCAGGGTGGTGGAAAGTCCTGCCTGAGTCTACCCTTGCCCCACAGCTATTGAGCTGATACAACAGCCACAGTAACATACAGACGCTTATGAAACTCTGCTGCTGACTGCTTGGTTATGGGGTCCATGCCCATTGGGAACCTGATCACAAGCAGGTAGGGCTAGAAGCTGGGCCAGGCTCCACTAGCCAACATCTATTGCCTGGGAAATCCTGTGGCATGTGCTGTGTGGCCAAAGGCTGTGGGCCTGTTTCCTAGATTCTGTAAGGTAGTTCCACCTCCCTGAAGTTCCTTGGTATTCCCCCAGATTATTCTTTGTGGGTGCTTTGTGGTTCTTGGGGGCTTATTCTGCTCTTGGCCACGGCTGACTTTGGAAAAGACCTAAGTGGGTATTTTGATCAGCCCTTGCTGGGCCACCCAATGAATTCTCGTATAGGAAGTGGCTCTTATGCTAAGGTCCTGCTCCCCAATTGGTTCTTGATTCATCAGTAAAGATGCCAAGGGTCAATTGCTTGGTGGAAGGAAAGATGCAGGACTTTCAGGTCCCTGGAGGAGGAGGTGAAGAGATACAGAGGAGGAAGGGAGTTTTTTGACATGCTTCAGTGGGAGAAAAGGTGAACAGCCATGTGAAATCTTGGGTGGAGCAGCCATAGTCCGCTTCCCCAGGAGGGAGGTTAAGGTGTTGAGCTGGGACTAAAGGTTGAGCAGCTGAAGCTGAGGGCCGATTGAGAGGTGCTGAGCTAAGAGAACTGGGAAGGGCACACTAGCCACGGGAGATTGGAAGTGCCCAGCAACTGAGCCAAGAAGGCAGGTTAAAAATATTCGTGTGTGTGTGTGTATGTATTGTGTGTGTGTGTGTGTGTGTGTTTCATCTGCATATCTGAGGGAACCTGAGTGGGGCTGGTAGTGAGGTCTATCCAAAGCTTAAAGTAGGGTAGCAAAAACTACACACTATATTCTGGTGGTGCTGTCTCCATGAGCTATGGATCATTCTGGCCTCTGGGAAGAAGCGTCAAGAGCTAGAATTTGACCCCTATGTGGGTAAATCTAAGCGTTCTCTCGAATGCCCAGCAACCCTGGAGATCTAGCCTCCCGGTGGGAGGGAAAGGAAAGATTCTGATGATGTAGGCCCCTTAGCACAGCAGTTCTCAACCTGTGAGTTGTGACCCCTCTGGGGGTCGCATATTAGATATCCTGCATATCAGATTACATATCAAATTACAACTCGGAACAGCAGCAAAATTACAGTTCTGAAGTAGCAACGAGATAATTTTATAGGTTGGAGGTCACTACAACATGAGGTGTTGTATTAATGAGTTGCAGCGTTAGGAATGTTGAGAATCACTGAGAGCGACAGGCCTTGGTTAGGGTGGACCACCACAGAGGTCCGGGAAGAGAGGCTGGTCAGCAGGAAGATCTCACTAGGCTCCCTAGCTGCTCCCTGCTCCCCAGCCACTGTCCCTCTCTAGATCCTTTAAGCTTTATCGAAGCAGCAGACATGTGACAAAAATTGATGTCCTCAATATGGAATTAGATGTCTGTGAACATTAGCTCACTGGGAATTGATTTGTACTCCTGCTTGATGGGACTCTGTCTATAGAGGCCTGAAGGCACTGGCTAAGGCCCTTGGTAGGTAGGGCACAGGTGGCAGAGGGCTGGGGAAACCCTGCACAGCAGCAGGCCATTCTTACTTTCAGTGTAATAATCTTAAGACCCCCTTCCATTGTCTAGGATGGAAGCAAACACTGTGTCATCAGAAGGAAGAGCTGGAATTTGACCCCCATGTGGGTAAATCTAAGCGTTCTTTAGAATGCCCAGCTGCCCTGGAGATCTGCGTCATCAGAAGGAAGTGCTGGGGTGTGTTTGCCCCATCTGGACGGGCACTTGGAGCAATGGTTCTGTGTGGGCAGGTGCTGCTGGCCAGAACTGAAGGTTGATCTGCCTCCTTCCCGAAAGGTGCTGTTCTGGCCTCTGAGGAACTTACCAGAAACCTTTGCTCTTCCCCTTTCACTACTGCTGTGCTGAGAAGCTGAGCCTGGGCAGAAACCAGCTGCGCTGTGCTGAGAAGCTGAGCCTGCTGTGCTGAGAAGCTGAGCCTGGGCAGAAACCAGCTCATGATGAGGAAAAGCTGTTAGAAAAGGTTGTTATTTTTAGCCTAGTGCTGGTGCCACTTGGGAATCCCAGCACTTGGGAGGGAGGCAGAGACAGCCTGATCTCTGTGAGTTTGAGGCCAGCCTGGTGTACAGAGCAGCTTCCAAGACAGCAGCCATGGCTCTACAGAGAAGCCCTGTTTTAAAAAACAAAGACAATGCCTTTAATCCCAGCACTTGGGAGGCAGAGGCAGGCGGATTTCTGAGTTCGAGGCCAGTCTGGTCTACAGAGAGAGTTCCAGGACAATCAGGGCTACACAGAGAAACCCTGTCTCACCTACAGGGTTGCAGATCTCTTTAGCTCCTTGGATACTTTCTCTAGCTCCTCCATTGGGGGACCTGTGATCCATCCAATAGCTGACTGTGAGCATCCACTTATGTGTTTTCTAGGCCCCGGCCTAGTCTCACAAGAGACAGCTATATCAGCAAAGCGTTTCAGCAAACGCTTGCTAGTGTATGCAATGGTGTCATCGTTTGGAGGCTAATTATGGGATGGATCCCTGGATATGGCAGTCTCTAGATGGTCCATCCTTTTGCAACAACATTATGAACTAACCAGTACCCTGGAGCTCTTGACTCTAGCTGCATATGTATCAAAAGATGACCTAGTCGGCCATCACTGGAAAGAGAGGCCCATTGGACATGCAAACTTTGTATGCCCCAGTACAGGGGAACTCCAGGGCCAAAAAGTGGGAATGGGTGGGTAGGGGAGTGGTGGGGGGGGAGGGTATGGGGGACTTTTGGGATAGCATTGGAAATGTAATTGAGGAAAATACGTAATAAAAAAAATATTAAAAAAAAAAGAAACCCTGTCTCAAAGAAACCAAACCAAACCAAACCAAAACCAAAACCAAAAACAAACAAAAACAAAACAAAACAAAACAAAACAACCCAAACAACCAAATAACCACAAAAAGAAAGAAAGAGTGCTGGAGAGACGGCTCAGTGACTAAGAGCACTGACTGCTCTTCCAAGAGGTCCTGAGTTCAATTTCCAGCAACCACATGGTGGCTCGCATCCACCTGTAATAGGATCTGATTCCTCCTCCTGGTGTGTCTGAAGAGAGTGACAGCGTACTCACATATATAAGATAAATAAATAAATCTTTAAAAAAGGAAGAAAGAAAAAGGACAAAGAGAAGATTGTTATCTATTCAATGGCAGAAACCTGCTCTCTCCCTAGGAGCAGCTGGGCCCAGTCACAAGCAGCATCAGGAGCTTGGGGAACTGCCCAGACAGCACCAGGTCAGGCTGTTGGTACTGACCACCCATTCCAGGGACCTGGATTCATTCTTCTAGGAAGACGGAGTTCCTCAGAGATCTCCCAGTCCCACTAGATTCAAGAGGCATGTGTAGGCTAGATCTTGTGGATGACGTTCTTGCAGGTCTTGGGAACTGCTTTAGGGTAGAAAGTAGCTGGCACTGTGCCCTAACCAGGCATGGGGGTTAGCTGAACCCCGCCATCACTTCCTGCCAGGATCTATGCACTGAACAGAGGATTCTGAACACCAGGCACTTAGCACCTAGGTTGGAAGTGGTGAAAGAGGCTACACCTATGCACTGGCTCTCCTGGGTTGGGATACAACGTCCCCTGCCTTGACAGAGCCCTCTGGGTACCCCAGATAGCAAGAGGCCATGCCCACCCTTGGACCACCCACCACTCCAAACTAGGGATAGAATTCAGAGGTAGAGTACTTCCCGAGAGTGCACTTTGACCCCCCAACACTGACAGGAGAAAGAGAAGGAGGCAGAAGAAGGAAAGGAGGGGGAGGAGAAGAGGGAGGGAGGAGAAAGGGAGAAATTGCTTTGTGAATGATGAGGCACGTTTAGACTTTTCTCCTGATAGATTTCTTCAAGTTAATTGAAAATAAAATGCATGATCTTTTCTTTTAAGAGAAAAGGCAGATTTAGCTGGGACTAATCAGCAGTGGGGGCCAGAGAAAACTCAGAGACCGTGCAAGGAGAATAAGAGTCTGAAGACGTTTGAAAGATATTATAATTCTCTCAAAACAATGCGCAGGATGATGCATTAATATCCAAGCCTGGAGTTACCATGCACTCCTCTGGGCTACCCGAGCCATTATCCCAGCTCTGCTGCTCTCCATCTCACTGTCATTATCTCTTAATTAAATCATGTTATTGATGGTGCCGGCTGTCACATTTATACTGACTGCTTCTGACGGGCTTCTGTGAGAGCCAGAGGCTGGCGCCCATAGGTATCTGCCTAGATTGAAGGATGCTTCTGGGTCCTGCCTCCCTACCATGTCTCCTTGTAGAGATGGTCCTGCCTGTTTCTCTCCCCTCTTTCGTTGCAGAAACCTGTGGCTTTTGGGACTGTGGGTGCTGAGTGGCTGGTGATCTGCCTCCCCATGGCCTTTAGTTATACTATCGTTTGAAGTCAGCCAGAAGGCCCCCCCCCCAAAAAAAAAGGCCCCAGAGATCTTGAGGGGCCTGGTAATAATGGCCACAGACATCTCCACTAAAAGTACCCACTTCTTATCTCACTGTCTTTGGACAGAGACTGGATGTGACTTGGTTGGGGGCTGGTCCTAGTTTTCTTTAACTGTCAACTTGCTACAGTCTAGAAATCATCCAGAGAGGAAAACCCCAATTGAGGAATTTCCTAGATCAGATTGACCTGTGGAGAGGGCTGTGGGGGATTGTCTTGATTGTTAATTAACACAGGAGATCCCTACTGTCTTAGGGTTTCTGTTGCTATGAAGAGATGCCATGACCATGGCAACTCTTATAAAGGAAAACATTTAATTGGGGATGGCTTACAGTTTCAGAGGTTTAGTCCATCATTGTTATGGTGGGAAGTATGACCGCCGACAGGCAGACATGGTGCTGGAGAGGTAGCTGAGAATTCTATATCCAGATGGTCAGGCAGCAGGAAGAGAAAGACACTGGGCCTGGCTTGAGCATCTGAAACCTGAAACCCCACAGCCCAGTGACACATTTCCTCCAACAAGCCCACTCTTCCTAATAGTGCCACTCCCCAAATCTAAGGGGTCCATTTTCATTCAAACCACCACACCTGCCTACTTACTATATGCAACACTAATCCTCAGGCAGGTGGACTTTATAAAGAAGCTAGCTGAACATGGGTTTGTGAGTGGTCCAGCAAGCAGCATTCCTCCATGGATTCTGATGTAACTCCGCGTCTGTGAGTGAATTCCCTGGTTAGAGGAGACACTGTGGTTAGAGGAACAGCTAGAGCAGGCTTACCTACAAGTTACTGGTTGAGTTCCTGCCTTGACTTCCTTCAGTGAAGGACTGGGACCTCCAGGTGTAAGGCAAATCAATCTTTCCCTCTCCTCAGCAGAGCAACAGAAATGAAACTAAGAACAGGGTCCCGGCCATTAGTTGACACATGGAGGGTCTTTTAGGGGAACCCCACTTAGCTCAACATGTACTTGTTCTTTCCAGTGGTGGGATTGAGAGTGTCCTTGTCTCTGGATGTAGCCCTGAGGCTGCCTCAAGTCTCCAAGGACACCTGTAGGTTCCTAGGATGTGAATTTTCAATAGGCTGCTTTGCTCTCAGTGCAGGAAAGAGGGACCCCAGCAAGAATGTGGACACCTTCACTTTCATCCCATCTCACGGTGAGAGTCAAGAGGGTCTCCCAATGTTCAGGGGCAGTATATACCAGGAGCTCCCTAGGACTGGGGTTATCCTTCAGATGAGTGCCGCTTCTCTGTGGTCTGAGAGCCTTCACACAGACTCCATGTGTGTCTTTGGGATGGGAGAGGCTGAGTTCCTTGCCCCTTCAAGGTTTAAGATATGTTTTTATGCCCTTACCAACTCTGCATTTTGGGCAGGCTCATATGTGTATGTGACTAACCACAGAACATCTGTGGGTTTGCTTCATCCAGAAGCAGACAATGTTTTCTTCTCATGCTCCCAGGGAATGCTCACCACATAGACCACTTCTTGGACTAGAAAACACACATTATACATTTAAGAATGAACACAAACACATACACACACATACACACACACCATCATCATCACCATCATCATTATCATCCAGCATATCACAGTGATGTCAAAATCTAGGATTTGGTACCCGATCATCCCAGAACACTTGGAGAATAAGCAACAAATGGGTCAAAAAAAAAAAAAAAAAAAAACAACTAGGAGAAAACAGAGAGTATTTTGAACTAAATGGCTGTAATGCAATTGATCTGAAATTGTTGAATGTGTAAAAATAGTGCTTAGTGGGAATTTGATGCATGTGTTAGAAAGAAGAGAGTTCTAAAATCACTCACATTCTCACCCAAGGACTCTAGAAAAGCAATATCAAAGTGAGTCTAAAACAATCTGAAATCATAAGACAGAAGTGCAACCCATGAACTTGGGAAGGTTCAGTAAGACCAATAAACCTCTAGCTAGACCAACTAAGAATAAGATCAGCAGAGCTCGCAGGAGCCATCAGTACAGCGCTTAGAGACACTGGCAAGGTAACAAGGAGACATAAGTCCACTGGCCACCTTGGACAATCTCTGTGCATGGGACAAAACGTCACACCAGAAGCAGACAATCTGGAATAGGCCTGCATCTATGAAAGAGATCAAGTCAGTCATCATTTACCTTCAAAATAGGATGCACAGGCCAGATGGTTTCCTCATAGGTGAGTGCTACCAAACAACAAAGAATCATGCCGGTCCAGCCAGTACAGCCCACTCCAGCAAAACAAAACTACTATGCAAGCAAACAAAACAACAAAAGACCTGGAGGGACAGTTCATAATCCACTCTGAGGACAGAAGAACTCTAACCCTGAACCAAACAAAGCATGTAAAAACAAAACAAACAAATAAAAAACCCCAAACAAACAAAAACCCCACCACACCATGATCTGGGTGTGGTGACCCATGCCTGTAATGACAACATTTAGGAGGCCAAGGCAGGAGAATTGCTGTGAGTTTAAAAGCATCCATTGTGTGAAGAGACAGCATGACCAAGGCAACTCTTATGAAAGGAATGGATTTAATTGGAGCTGGCTCACAGTTTCAGAGACTTGGTTCATTGTCATGGTGGCCCTGGAGTGGTAGCTGAGAGCTGCATCCTGACTCACAGAAAGAGAGGAGAGAAGCCTCTCTCTCTCTCTCTCTCTCTCTCTCTCTCTCTCTCTCTCTATGTGTGTGTGTGTGTGTGTGTGAGAGAGAGAGAGAGAGAGAGACTGACCTGGCATGGGCTTTTGAAACCTCAAAGCCCACCCCAAGTGACATACTTCCTTCCACAAGGCTACACCTCTCCAACAAGACCTCATCTTCTAATCCTCACAATCCTTTCAAATAGTTCCACTCCCTTGTGACTAAGCATTCAAATATATGAACCTATGGGGCCATTCTTACTCAAACCATCACATAGAGACAGGTGAATTTCTATGCACTTGAGGCTAGCCTGGACTACAAAGGGAGTTCCAGGCTAGCCAGGGTTACATAGTAAGACCCTATCTCAATAAATAAATACATTTATAAAAAAATCAATTGTAATATGATAATTGTATAAATTCATGTAATACAATGCAATGATTAAATTTGGGTAGTTATCATACTCCTTACCTCAAACACATTGTTTGGTTTCTTTGTTGTGAAACGTAACAAGCTTTCCTTTGTAACCATGAGCTTCCTCCTGAACAAGGGGATTAAAAAAAGTTTTTTAAAATTTCCATTCTGCCTCTTAAGCTATTATCTTTGCTCTCTCTCATACTGTATTCGTCTATTTTTTGTATATGGGAGCCTTTTTTTTTCTTTTTGATAAAACTCAACAGAGGCTGTGTTCAATACCTTTCTATGATCTATACAGACTCAAGATTATGATCAGTAAAATGTTTGTTGCAGTGTCTTTATTCATTTTATTTTTCATATGATATTTTTAAATTTATTAATGTTGTTCTTTCACAATTAAAACAAAGAAGAAAAGGAGAGGGAGGAGTGGGGCCGGAGAGATGGCTCAGCAGTTAAGAGCACTGGCTGCTCTTCCAAAGGACCTGTGCTCAATTCCCAGCACCCACATGGCAGCTTACAACTGTCTGCAACTCCAGTTCTAGGGGATCCAATACCCTCACACAGACACGTGCAGGCAAAGCAGCAATGCACATAATTTTTTTTTTGAAAAGAAAAAAAAAAAAGGTAGAGGGAGAGGCCATATCTTTCACAAACAGATTCAGAACACATTAGATACATGTATAAAATTGTCAAAGACCAAATTAAACCAATAAAATAATCCTTTATTTTTTTTTAAAAAAAAACTTCCACAAAACACTTAGGAATAAAGTCTAACAATGAGCATAAAGATCTTACTTTTCACAACCAGGTGGGAGTTCTAGGTATCGAAAGCTGGTTCAATACTCAAAAATCAATTACACAGCTAATCACATCACCAGGCTAAAGAAGAAAATAGCAAAAATTATGCCAATTAAAAAAAAAGTGGGGGCTGGGGAGATGGCTCAGTGGTTAAGAGCACCAGTTGCTCTTCTAGAGGTCCTGAGTTCAATTCCCAGCCTCACAACCATCTGTAATGGGATCTGATGCCCTCTTCTGGTGTGTCTGAAGACAGCTACAGTGTACTCATACACATAAAAAAAAACATTAAAAAAAAACATATTTAGCCGGGCGTGGTGGCGCACGCCTTTAATCCCAGCACTCGGGAGGCAGAGGCAGGTGGATTTCTGAGTTCAAGGCCAGCCTGGTCTACCAAGTGAGTTCCAGGACAGCCAGGGCTATACAGAGAAACCCTGTCTGGAAAAACCAAAAAAAAAAAAAAAAAAAAAAAAAAAAAAAAACGTATTTGACAAAATCCAACTCCCATTCTGCTAACCACTGAGTAAACTAGGAATAAAACGGAACTCCCTTAATTTGAGTATCTACAAAAACTTTCAGTGACCATCATAGTCAGTGATCAGCCACTCGATGTTTTGTTGTTCTTTTCCTGAAGACTCAGTTGAAGGGAACCTCCCCCAGGCAGCTTCCTGGCTCTCATTTCCTTCCTACCCTTGAGTAAAGTCTCCTCTGTGCATTCCAGTTCCCTGAGCAGCCGCAGCGTCGTCTCTGTATCTGTTGCTCCTCTCAGGGCAGAGTGGGTGACATTGTCTTCAAGCCTGACAGAATACTGGGAGGATCAACTGGCTGAAGGAAGGATGAGCGTAAGGAGGAGCACTGCCAGGTCAGAGCACTCCCGGGGGTTTTCAGAGCTGGCCTCTGAACAGGCCAAGGCGGCTCCTAAGTGGCGTTCTGCTCTGCTGCCCCCTGCTAGTGATGAATGGATAGTGGTGATCACATATCAGGCAGTCCATGGTGCCAGTGGTTGTCTTCCGGTGGGTGGGCAGTTCTTCAGAAAATTCTCGATCCATCTGAACACAGATCTGGTGATAATAGGCTGTGTCGTTTATCCATCCCTTTATCCACACACCTCCCCCTCCACCTTATTCACATCCGCCCATCTGCCCATCCCTCTGCTCATCCACCCTTTCCTCCATCCATCACCAGTCCCTACAACTGTTCACCTGTGTCTTCATCCATCACTCATCCCTCCAGCCATTCAGCCATTCCTGCAACCACCCACCTATCTCTGTCTACCTACGAAGCCATCCTCTCTCCCACCTACCTACCTACTACCCCTCCGTGCATCTATCCATGCTTCTGTCCTCCCAGTGAGCACCCATACCTCCACCTACCAACCGTGGATCTGTGGATCCATCTGTTCACTGGATGTTATGAACTGAATTTGGGGAGTCATTCTTTTTTGCTTATTTGTGTTTTGTTTTTCAAGATAGGGTTGGTTTCTCTGTGTAGCCCTGGCTGTCCTGGAACTCACTCTGTAGATCAGGCTGGATTAAAGGCATGCACCACCACTGCCCAGTTTGGGGAGCCATTCTTACCTGTTAAGGCTTGTAGGCTATACAGGAAGGTAGTTCTCACACATAGGATACCAGCATAGGGGCCCACTTACTTAAGCCCCCCTTCCCTTCCCTTCCCTTCCCTTCCCTTCCCTTCCCTTCCCTTCCCTTCCCTTCCCTTCCCTTCCCTTCCCTTCCCTTCCCTTCCCTTCCCTTCCCTTCCCTTCCCTTCCCTTCCCTTCCCTTCCCTTCCCTTCCCTTCCCTTCCCTCCCCTTCCCTCCCCTCCCCTCCCCTCCCCTCCCCTCCCCTCCCCTCCCCTCCCCTCCCCTCCCCTCCCCTCCCCTCCCCTCCCCTCCCCTCCCCTCCCCTCCCCTCCCCTCCCCTCCCCTCCCCTCCCCTCCCCTCCCCTCCCCTCCCCTCCCCTCCCCTCCCCTCCCCTCCCCTCCCCTCCCCTCCCCTCCCCTCCCTCCCCTCCCCTTCCCTTCCCTCCCCTCCCCTTCCCTTCCCTTCCCTTCCCTTCCCTTCCCTTGGATGGCTCCAGAGATGGGCAGAGAGCTCCAGGCTTCTTGGTCACCAAAGACATTTTTTTTCTACATTTACATTCATTTGTTTACTTTATTTAAGAAGGAAAGTCTTTTATAAGTTTTAGAGTGTCACACTGTGTATAGAATCAAAGACATTTTTACACTGAAAAGTAAAAGTGACTTTGGAAGTGAGCCCTGAAATGGGCTGTGAGCTCCTGGAGCCTCTGACCGCAGGACTCAGCACAGGCCAGGCCTAGAGAGCACACCGTTGACAAGTAGGGTCTGGGACCTGTCCTTGGTTCTGCTCTCTCCCTGGCCCTGGTTCCTGGGCAGGTTTCTGCTCCTGAGTCCTTGCTTCAGTCCATGTTTTTCTGTGTTCCTCTTTTGATCTCTCTTATTTTTTGGGTCATATTTTTTTCTCCCAAGACCTCATTTCTTTCACACATGTAGAGGAGTCTTTGCCGCTTCCCCGTGTTTAGCCTTCTTACTGAGGCTGGGATGGAGGGGGTGCCAGCCAGGCTCTCACATGCAGAAGTGGGAGCTGGAAGCTGAAGCTTCTTTTGAAGTCAGACGTATGGGGGTAAAGCTTAGGATAGACCAGGCCTCTTCTCATCACAGCTCAACAGGCTTTGGTGTGTACTCATTACAGACAAACACATGTTGGTGCCATACTGCACACTTTCTGGGAAGTTTGTCGTCTCTTCAGCCCCGGGTGTCTTACAGCCCTGGTGACTGTTCTTGTTTTGCCTTTTCTAGGTCTTATAGAGTAGAACAAAGGACACTGTCTTGTGAAGTGTGTTTGTGTATGTGTAGGCTGTCTTGTGAAGTGTATGTATATGTGTGTGTTTGTGTGGTGTGTGTGTGGTGTATGTTCATATACAAGTATATATATAGGCCTTCAATGTTTGGTATCTTCCTCAATCACCTTCTACTCTAGTTTGCTTCTTTGGCTGGACTGGCTGGTTAGTGAACACCAGGGACTCGTCTGCCTCCGACACCACAGCCTTGGCTTTTACTTTGATGCTGCGGAGCTGAGTTCTGGCTCTCACGCTTGCTCAGCAAGCGCTCTGCCCACTGGACATCTCACTGACCCTGCTTTTACCTTTTATTTAATTAAATTATTTCTCATTTAGCTTAATTAGGTTGGCCTTTAACTAGCTATGCGGCTGAGGTTGACCTTGAACTTCTGACCCTCCTACCTCTATGTCTCCAGACTGGGTACAGGCGTGTGCCATCACACATGGCGCTCCCTTTTACTGCTGAGAAGTATTCTAATGTGCTATCATACTGTAATTTATCTACCCTTTAGTTTGGGTATTTGGCTATTTTAAGCAAAATGTTTATATCCACTTATAAGTCACTGTATGGGATATAAAATTTCATTTTCTTGAGTTATTAGATGACACGGTAGGTATAGGTTTGACTTCATAAAACCCGCTGATTGTCTAGAAATTTGGTGTTTTATTTTGCATTTCCCCAACAGCAGTGCAACAGACTTCTTTGCCAGCATTTGGCATTTTCATTTTTAAAGAAATAATGCCACCCTCCGCTCCATCAAATTTGATGATTACAATAAACCCAAATTTTTAAGGAGCTCAGTTTCAGTACACGATGAAAGCTACACCCACATATTATAAGCAAATCACAGCAAACTAGCACTAAAGAATTAAAAGCAGACAGGGCAACACAGGCAAAATGGCAGCTGACTCTTGGCACCTTCAAATGTTGCAAGAAAAAAAAATTATTGCCAACCTAGCACACCATCTGTGAAAGTATCTTTGAAAACTGAAGGCAGAATGCAGGCTTTCGGGCATACAGAAGCCAAGAGCATGCATCTTAGTCTGTTTTCTGTCACCAACAATAACACAATACCATAGTGTGGATTCTATAAAGATGTATATTTAGCCTGCGGTTCTTGTTGGCTGTCTCGGAGCTGACGCTGTTGCTGGTTCTCCTGACGGCAGTGTCCCGAGAGAGCTTAGGTCATCACAGAGGGTGTTTCTGTCCTCCCCCCTCTCTCTCTTTTATTTAAAGCACCTGGACTGAGTCCTAGGGTTCCACCCTGGTGACTTACCTCCCTAAGGGTCGACCTCTAAACACCTTATCAGATTAAATTTCCATCCTGTTAATGCCTCCCAGGAGGAGTTCAACTTCAGACACGAAGCCTGGGAACTATCCAACCACCATCCAAACCACCGGAGTGTTTGTTAGAAGACACTCCACAGAGGGTTAGGCGAGTCTCACAGCGGAGAGAAAAGTAAGCTCCAGGCACTGTGTTGGACCAGCCTCTTGAAAAAGGCAGACAAAGCAATAACATGGATAAGTTGGAAATACTTGTTATTTAACAATATCTCTAACTGTTAAAAATTGTAATTGAAATGTACCAGGGGGATTATAACTGATGTAGTGTGTGATCGGATGGTAGCAGACAGGTGAAGTTGATGCAGGGTAACTGTTCAAACACTTTATATGATGTGTGAATGGGTGTAATTTGCTGGAGGTGGACTTTTTTTTTGGGGGGGGGGTGGTCTGGATGTGGAGCATCCATCTGGATTTTCTGATAAAGCAACCCTAAGCTAATAAAACTTGTAGCTAATAAGTTGACAGTGAAAGATAAGATAGAATAATGAAAATTTTATATTGATATAAATGAAGGCAAGGAAGTGAAGATATGGACAAAGAACAGACGGTGCAAACAGGTGGATAGGTTTAAACTCACACATGGCAATGATCACTCAAAAGTCACAGGTGACAGCTTGTGGTAGCACACGGAAGCCCAGTGCTTGGGAAGCTGAGGCAAGAGAATTGAGTGTTTGAGACTAGCCTGGGCTACACAGTGAGACCATCTCAAAACAAAGCAAAAGTTAGAGACTATCAGATTATATAAAAAGGAAGGCCAGCTAAGCGCTTCTTACAAGAAACACATTTTTAGCTGTGAATGGTGGGGCAGGCACATCCCTTGAATCCCAGTACTTAGGAGGCAGAGACATGTGGATCTCTTTGAGTTCGAGGCCAGCCTGATCTACCGAGTCAGTTCCAGGACAGCCAGAACTACACAGAGAAACCTTGTTTTGGAAAACCAAACCAAACCAAACCAAACCAAACCAAACCAAACCAAACCAAACCAAACCAAACCAAACCAAACCAAACCAAACCAAGCCAAACCAACCCAACCAAATCCCTTCAACTCCCGGCCAAGAAAAAACCCAAAAGAAACAGGCAAGTCAAACGAACAAACAAACAAACAAACAAACAAACAACCCTCAACACCCTTCCTCCCCCAAACCCACATTTTAAAGGAGGCAGGGACCTTAAGAGGATGGAAAGAGGATGGAAAAAGATATATTCTAACACTAGTCAGTGAACACTTGGGTGGTGTATATTAATCTCAGAAACAGATTTCTAAGTAAAGATTGTGTGTGTGTGTGTGGACAAAGAAGGTCTTCTCATGATGATGGAGGGGTTAATTCACTTAAGAATGATGCTCACACTAAAGTAACAATGGGAATAACTGCATGAATAGATGGGGAGACCCAGGACTGTAGACAGAGACCTGGGGCCCTGTTCCTCTAAATGATGGGACAATGAGGCAGAACTGAGCTAGGATTCAGAAAGAAAGCATGTCTAGACTAGCCACCCGACATCCGTGAGACGTGCATTCCTTCTGAACACGTGTGGACTACTTACACTGGCAGTCTATACTATGGACACAAAACACATCTTTATCATTTTAAACACTTACAAATTAAGCACATTCTCTGGCTACAGTGGGATACAAACAAGCCAAGCCACAGGCACACAAATGACTTAACAAAAGCTGGGTGACCTTGGGAAAATCTCCAAGTATTTGGAGATGGCACAATACACTTTTAAACAAAAACTGGGTCAGAGAAGAAATCAAAGTACATTAGAAAAATATTTAAGTTATTGATTGATTGATTTTTGTGTGTGTGTGTGTTCTTGGAAGATCTGTGAGTGAGTGAGTGAGTGCTCTTTTCTGCTGAGCCATCTCTCCAGCCTCTTGTGTTGTTGTTGCTGTTGTTGTTGTTGTTTTTGTTATTATTATTATGTTGAGGCAGGGTTTTTCTGTGTAGCCCTGGCAGTCCTGGAACTCACTCTGTAGACCAGGCTGGACTCTAACTCAGAGATCCATCTGCCTCTGCCCTCCTGAATGCTTGGATTAAAAGTGTGTACCACCACTACCTGGCTTCCTTATTTATTTATATATTTGAGACAGGGACTCAGTATGTAGCCCCTAGTGTCTTGGAACATGCTCTGTAGACCAGGCTTGGCCTGGAACTCATAGAGATCTTGCCTGCCTCTGCCTCCCAAGCGCTGTGATTAAAGGTGTGTACACTCTGTCTAACAAACTCCATTCCTAAAATACAATGGAGAACTAGGGACAGGAGGGAACTTGAGTAACTCATCAAGGATATTTACATCCTTGTGCCTTGGAGAGAAAGATCAAGAGTAGATACTGCTTCATTGCAGGGATGGCTACCCAGGCAATCAGACAGGGAGCTTGGCTGAACACGCATCAGCCTGGAAGGTGAGAAGAGTCACCATTTTCATGAACAGACAGCCTGGCCACCTACACAGATGGTGGGAAAAGCCACTAGGGAAGACGTGAGTATAGTCAGATGGTGAATGCATCTAATAGATAAATGCACCCCATCCTGAGGTTAGCAAGCGCCCCTACCTTTGGTGTGTGCAGAAATTGATAGATTGTTTCTAAGCCAAAAATCGTTAACCAAAATACCTTTAGTAGGAGAACAAAGCTGGAAGTCTAACGTTATGTGTTTGGGGTTGGAGTTCCTTAGGAAGCACACCTCTGATGTATGTGTTGAGGGTGTTTCCAGAGAGGTTTAACTGAGGGGCAGGACCATCCTAGAGAAGGCCATAAAAGGGGGAAAAGGAGAAAGCCAGCTGAACACTGGCTTACCTTCTTTGCTCAGAGGCTACCCCTGGAAGGAACAGCCCACTGGGGGACCCTAGTCATCACCTCCCTCCGCAGGGTGCCCTTTGTCCTTTTCCCCCAGATGTAGTAGCCAGAGCTTCTGTTCCCTTCTGTCTCTCATATCCCAACCAGGAAGGAAGAGGTAGAGGTGCAGCAGGCATCTGGGTCAGGGCAGTGTGGGCAGCGCAGGTCTGTCCAGCATTGGAGCTGTGGCCTCACCTCGGCTCAACCCACTAGAGTTCCCCGCAGCCTAGTCCCGTGGAAGGAAGTGCGCAGCAGCTGCCCAGCTCGGTGTGTGGTGTGGGTCTCTGCGCCAAGCTCTCTGTGAGTTCTCCGTGGTGGCTTCTAAGCACCCCACACTGCAGACCTTCAGGATGGGCTGGGGAGCTCTGGGACACAGCGCCCAAAAGCATTACTTAAACCGTCTACTGTGTGTTGGGAGGGGTTGTGTGGATGTGGGTGGAGCCTCCTTGCGTCGCCTCCCTGACCTGGAACCCAAACTGTCCTAGGTTACAGGTGCAGTTAGCATCCAGCCATATGATTCCTAGCGGTACCAGAAACAGCGTAGCATCTTTCAGAGGGCTCTGTAGTAGATAAGCAGTGATTTTTACGAGTAGAATTTAATTCGGCTCAAAAGAAAATATGACTTAAAAGATACGGAATCACCATTTCTTTTTCTTTTCGTTTCCAGTGCTGGTCTGAAAGTGACTAGGGAAAGCTGTGCACTCGCAGGGACCACACAACTCTTCACATTCGAGGCTATCAGAACTGACAATGTGTGTGTGTGTGTGTTCGCGCGCGCGCGCAGCTGTTCTTACTTCTCTCCTGCGCCTCACTCTGTTTGACCCCTGTGTCACCTCATCACATGACCCTTTCCTCCTATTCCCGGGGTCATTGTGGGCCTGGGGGAACTGCAGGGCGCAGGTGGTGCTCTTGCATTTCTCACCGCAGATTGGCAGATTCCCAACCCTCCTCTGGCCCTCCCCCATTCCCAGGTCCCCACTCTCTGCCCCTCTTCCTTGCGTTCTTCTCCCAGTTTCTTCCCGTTCCCTCTCCTCTGCCCCTCATCTCTCCTCTCCTCCGACTCTGTCCCGTTTCCCTCACCTCTGTCCCTGCTCCTACCCACTTTCCTATTTCATTTCAACCCTCTCCGTACCACCTTTAACTCTCTCTCCCCTTTTCGCCCTTTCCAGGTATCGAAACTTCTTTCGGTGAAGTCAACGCAATCTTGCGCCGCCAGGGGGCTCTGTTGCCCTCCTAGCGCGGAAATGGGAAGTGTCAAACAGAACAGAGAAAGTTCAGCAGTAATTTCAGGCAGAATCTTGAGGAGTCCTGGAACGGGAAATGGCTCTAAAGGTGGGTGTGGGGCCCCACTGTACACTATAGATCCCATGTATAGGACCTGGCTGCCAGGAAGGACCTGTCAAGAAGTCAGTCTGCGGGATTTTCTGGGGGCTATGGGAAAACCGCTGGGGTGAATATCTTTCTATAGGCAGGGTGTATGGGTGTGGGTTGAGGGACCCCACTTCTGGAGGACACTGAGTGTTGGCATAGGTCATCAGGACATCCTGGTGTGCATGTGGAGGCCTGGGAAGGACATTGATCTGCCACCAGTCCTGACTCTGTACTGTCTGATCCCGAGGTGCTTGCCTGACCTAGTCAGGATGGGGATATAGGGACCCAGCAGGTCATGTGGATAGATGGCAAGGTGCCTGCGCTCTCATTTGCCTGCTTGTCTTAGAGAAAGTACAGTTAAAAAAGGAAGAGTTTGTTAGTAGGGTTTTCGTTTTTTTCTTCTGAGAGCAATGTATGCTCATTTGAGATTTGAAAGTCTGATTTTTTAGAAGGGAGATTGGAATATAGTCTCCCTGGCTTGCACTTGGTGTTAGGGCTTTAGGATGCCCCAGTCCTAAGGTCAGTGGACTGTATGGCACTATGTAGACACAGGCCTGGCACTGACCAGGAATTCTTCTGCCTTGGGTAGTCCCCAGCAGGTTGTCTTTGAGCTGTATAGATCTTGAATGTCCTGGGGTGGTGGGGAGCAGCTGGCATTGTAGAGTGGCTCCATCCATGTCACACACACAGCCTGGGCATGTGGCTCTCCCTGTCCTGCAGAAGAGATGGGAAAGGCCTGGGATGCTTGCATGCACGCCTCCAGCCTTGGCACTCACTATGCACCCTGATACTTTCTTCTGACCCTGGTTCCTTATCTCCACCTTGGTCCCCCATCTCCACCTTGGCCCCCCATCTTCACCCTCTTCCTTCTGCATCCCTTGTACAGGACTATTCTCTGAGTCCAATAGCCATCTTGGGGACTTCAGTCATGGGCTTGCTGACTCTTTACATTCCCTCACAGAAAGGCAGGGAGACCCTCACCTTCACTGTAGGCAACTCTACCCCAATAGCCGGTGCCCTCGGGGAGGGACTAGAGTAGACTGGACAGGAAGACTAGGGGGTGAGGCTCCACTTAAACACCTATGAGAAGCCACCAAACCTCTGGGTGAAGACTTTCTAGTGAAGCCTTTGGGGGGGGGCACCCGACACTAGTAAATAATCCTTTACCTATGCTACGCGAGGAAGTCCTATAAACTAATTGGTTCCCGAGAGGGAGCTTTGGTGTAATCCTATCTCAGTTTGTTGTTAGGACCTTAGGAGAAGGGATAGATGCTTCCCCATGGGAAGAAATTTTAGCAACAACACTCATCTTCCACCCTGGTCTTCCAACTGCACCTTGTGCCCTCATCCTCATCTTGGCCCCATATTCCTATTCTGGTGCCTCATCTCCACCCTGGTTCTTCATCCCCACACTGCTTCCCCCCCCCCAATCCTCACTCTGGCTCCCCACGTTCATCTCTGGCCTCCAGGGAGTCTCCCAAGCCTGTTCTTCTGTTTCTAATCAGAGAAGCAATGGGGATGTCCCTTTCCACTCTTGTCAGAGTAAACTGAGGCGACACCCACATGTTTGCAAAGGCCAGCTGAGCATTTGAGGAGCTGAGGATATTTCTGTTAAATGCGCTAGTCTGGAGTTCTGAGCTTACTGTGAGACCCCTACTGGTCTGCATTTAACTGGAGTCAAGGACTATCCAGCGAGCTGTGTTCTATGCTTGGGAGGTATGGTCTAGCCTCAATGCAGAGGAGGCTAACCCTAGAGCTCCAGATGTGGTGGTGGGTCAGATATTCTCATTTCCCTGGGATGACCCAAACACTGGAGGCAATGCCTCAATCCACCCTCCATCCACTTCCTCGGATGTTGACTGCCCTTCTGAGGTGCCGTGTCCTTCTCTGCATGCCTTCTTTTTTTGAGGTGTGGATTGATCCATAAATAATATATAATGTTGTTTTGTGTGCTATAAAAATTTGCATAAATGGGATCACATTGCCTGGTCTCTTCCTCACCTTCTTTCCCTCTGCACAGTGTGATGATTTGGGGATTCATCCATGCTAATCAATGTGCCTCTCTTTTACTCATTAATGCTTGCGTGAGGAGAACGAGCTGTGGCTTGTGTCCCTGCTTGCTTGTGGAAATGATTTATGGGCTCACAGGTCCCAGCTAAGTCAAGGCCTGCCCTTGGGTGCTTTGTCCCCCTGCTCTGTTCTCTAGGGGCACCCAGCTAGTCACACTCTGCTCTTCAGACAGCACTTCTAGGTAAGATGGGGAATATATCCAGTTGTTCATATCAGCCATTTGGTCAGGAAGGAACCCTCCACCTGACCCTCCAATGTGACAGCTTTCCTGTTTTTTTTTTTTTTTTTTGTGCAGGGCACCCACCCACAGATTTCAGGCCCATGCTCAGCTGAGAGACTCGGGTGACTGTTGGAGGGTGCCATGGTCTGAGCTTGTGGCTCCAACCATGTTCCACTGCTGGGATTCAGGAGGGGACAGGTGGTGCCCTGAGAGGCATTGCCAGTACAGCATGGGCCTTCACAAGTGTATATGAATGGAGTTAATGGCCAGAGGTGACTCACAGATGGAGAGTGAGGTGGCAGGGGCCTGAGAGGCTTGGGGGGTGGGAGGAGTGGGGACTCAGGATGATGCCACACTCTGACATGGTCTGTGTGAGGGAGCATGGCAGAGGCCATGCTGGAGATATGGGTTCATTCTTAGATTATAAGTTTTAGAGGAAGCAGTGTACTTCAGTGCCTGGGCCCGAAGGAAAAGTTTTTCTTGTGGTGTTTGAGACAACCCCAGAGCCTCACACACGCTAGGCAAACACCCTGTCCCTGATCCGTGCTCCTGCTTCCCAGACCTGGGTGCACAGAGGTAGAGCTTTAAACAGCAAGATTAACTAGAGACTCTTCTGAGATGGCTTCTCCACATGGCCTCTGATAACTCCCAGTCAAACAGGAAAGTTGGCAAAACTATATATATATATATATATGTATATATATATATATATAAAATCTCCACTGTTGAATCTCTAGAAGGTATCCTGAGGGCACACAGCAAGTAATAAACAACCCAGGAAAGCTGGTGAAGACTCAGGACAGTGACTGCTGGTGACAGGAGCTGAGCCTCACTTCCTTGTCCTCACCATGGCACAGCTTATGGATACCTCTCCCAGGGGGATGAGGCGGGGGGGGGGGAGGGGGGTGAAACTGGACTGGTCCTTCCCTCAGCTTCCGTGTCTCAATGAGCAGAGCTCTCATTTAGGCATTTTTTGTCCTTCTAACTCCAAGAGGAACCCTCAGGGCATTGAAACCATTCAGAATAAAATTACAGATTACGATGACCTGAAATCCAAAACCACAAACGAGCTGTGGAGATGGCTCAGTGAGTAAAGGCTCCTTGCCTCCAAGCCGATGACCTGAGTTTCACCTCCGGAGCCTATGTGGTGGAAAGAGAGAACTGACTCTGCGGGTTGTCCTCTGACAGGAATAACCGAGTGGAGTGACGGAGAGATCAAGAAGGAAACACCCAAGAAAGGGAAGATGGAGACAGAATGCCCAGACGCACAGCACGCAGTCACAGCAGTGCTTCAGCAGAAGATGATGATGGAGATGGGGAGGAAAAAGTAAGGACTGGGAGGAAAGGAAACAGGAAGCAACGCATAAAGGTTCTTCACAAGGCTCATAGAATCAGTGCGAAGCCTTTAGCCAGACTCCCTAAGAAAGGAGAGTGCTCCGATTCCTGCAATAAGGAATGAAAGGCGGGACTTAACTGGGTATAAGTTCAGCAAAGGAAGTGTGAAGCGTATACTCCAAAAACTTCAAAGCAGCATTGAAAGAAATTAAATTCCACCTAAGTAGATGGAAAGACGTCCTAAGGTCATGGCTCAGAAGCTTAAATGTTGTCGATATTGTTTAATACTCTCCCGGTTGGCTCTGCACAGTCAGTGTAGCTCCTATCGAAGCCAAAGTTTTGCTTTGCGGGCAGAGAAGAATCCACTCTGACATTAATATGCGGTCTGGAGAGATGGTTCATGGTTAAAGCACTTGCCATCATCTAAGCATGAGGACTGAAATTTTGATCCCTAGAAACCCATGTAAATGCAAAATGGGGGTGTCAGACAGCCTACCTGCAATTCCATCTTGGGGAGATGGAGAGAAGGGACTCTCAGAGGGAGCTGACTAAAAAGACTCCTTGCATCCATGAGTTCTGTGTTTGATTGAGAGTCCTGCGTTGGTGAATAAGGCAGAGGAGCCACTGAGAACGATTCCTGACATGGATCTCACCCTTCCACATGCAAACACACAGACCTGCACTTGCATCCCATAGACACTTGTGCATCATGCACATGGAAAAACTTGCATACACACATGCACACCACACACATACACACATATGCAAGGTAAAAACAAAATAAAACAAAACTTGAGAGCCAAGGCCATCTCAGAAAAAGAGCCTAGTTGAAGGGTTCCCACTTCCTTACTTCATAAGGTACTATATGGCAGCCAGAGGATGACATTGGGTTCTGTTCTGCCTGCCTGCTTGTCTGTCTGTCTGTCTGTCGTCTCTCTCCCTATTCCCTTAAGACAGAGCCTTTCGTGAATCTGGAGCTTGCAGATGTCTTTGGCTAGCTCCAACGATCCTCCTGTCTCCATTTCCCTCAGCTCTGGGGTTACAGGCACAAGTGGCCATGGCAGACTTTTTTACATGGGTGCTGGGATGCAAATTCAGGTCCTCATGCTCATGTGAGAAGTGCTCCTATCCATGACCCCATCTCCCAAGGCCCTCAGTTGCTTCTTTTTTTCTTTTCTTAAAATTGTATTGTTTGTGTGTATCTGGTTTGTGTGTATATGTGTTCAGGTGTGCATTTCCATGGAGCTTGGGTGTTTTCCTCAATTGCTTCCCACATTTTTAAACATTTCATGGGTTTGGGTGTTTTGCCTACATGTATGTCTACACACCATATGTGTGCCTGGTGCCCACAGCGGCCAGAAGAGAGATTTGGATCTTGGATCCCTGGAACTGGAGTTACAAATAGTTGGGCACCATCATGTGGGTACTGGGAACTGAACCTGGGTCCTCTGGAAAAACAGCCAGTGCTCCTAACCATTGAGCTATCTCCCCAGCTCCTCAGTTGCTTTAAAAAAAAAAAGATTTATTTATTTTATTTATATGAGTACACTTGTAGCTGTCTTCAGACACACCAGAAGAGGGCATCAGATCACATTACAGATGGTTATTAGCCACCATGTGGTTGCTGGGAATTGGACTCAGGACTTCTGGAAGTCAGTGCTCTGAACTGCTGAGCCATTTCTCCATCCCGCTTCAGTTGCTTTTTTTTTTTTGGATAAAGCTGCTAAGACCACTATTGGGAGAGAAGAATTACTTTTCATCAGATGCTATTGACACAACTGGATACTCACACAAAAGAGTAAATTTGGATCTTTATCTCTCAACAGATAACAGTAAATCAAGGGAAATCAAAGATCTGACTGAAAGAAGTAAAACTCTGAAAAATTGTAGAAGAAAACAGATCTTCATGCCAACAAGTGCTTGCCGACAGGAGCCTGATGTAGCTGTCTCCTGAGAGGCTCTGCCAGCGCCTGACAAATACAGAGGCGGATGCTCTCAACCAACCCTTGGACTGAGCACAGGGTCCCCAATGGAGGAGCTAGAGAAAGGACCCAAGGAGCTGAAGGGGTTTGCAGCGCCATAGGAGGAACAACAATATGAACCAACCAGTACCTTCAGAGCTCCCAGGGGCTAAACCACCCACCAAAGAGTACACACAGAGGGACCCATGGCTCCAGCTGCATATGTAGCAGAGGATGGCTTTGTCGTTCATCAATAAGAGAAGAGGCCCTTGACCCTGTGAAGGCTCAATGTCTTAGTGTAGGGGAATGTCAGGACCAGGAAGTGGGAGTGGGTGGGTTGGTGAGCAGGGGGAGGGGGAAGGGAATAGGGGCTTTTTGGAGGGGAAATCAGGAAATGTAAATAAAGAAAATATCTAATACAAAAACCATAGATCTTCATAACCTTGGTTCCTCTCTCTCTCTCTCTCAATGTTTATTTATTTATTTTATGTATGTGAGTACACTGTAGCTGCCTTCAGACACATCAGAAGAGGGCGTCAGATCCCATTACAGGTGGTTGTGAGCCACCATGTGGTTGCTGGGAATTGAACTCAGGACCTCTGGAAAAGCAGTCAGTGCTCTTAACCGCCGAGCCATCTCTCCAGCTCCAGGAAGTGGTTTCTTAAATTCAATAGCCAAATCACAGGCAACATATGGAAAAGAAGTATGGACTCATTTAAAAACAAAATGGTTTGCAAAGAAGACATTGTCAAGGAAGTGAAACCATATAACAAGAGAATGTGTTTGCATAGTCTATATCTTATAGCTGGTTTATTTAAAAGCATGGGTTGGAGAGATGATGGTGGAGGGATTAAGCTTGCTTGCTACACAGCCTCGAGCACCTGAGTTCAGATCCCAGCACCTATGGAAAAAGCTGGGCATCTAGCACACATTTGTAACTCCAGCTCTGCCAGGGATGGAGGCAGGGGGATCTCTGGGGCTTGTTAAAGTCTAACCTAGCCAAGAAAATAGGAGTCTAAGATTCAGGGAAGAAATTTTGCCTCTAAGTATTATGTGGAGAGCGCTAGAGTGGGCCATTTCACATCTGTGTATGTGTGCACAGCTGAGAGCATCTGCACACACACAGACACAGACACACACACACACAGACACACACACACACACACACACACAGACAGACACACACTCAACTCTTTAAAACATAAGACTTATAGAAAAGTACTACCTCATTCAATAGTAGAAAGATTGATTTAACAATGAGCAAAGGATTCGAATCGAGTTCTCTTCAACCGAGGTATGTTAATACCTCAGTCAGGACATGAAGCTGTATTCAACATGACTACCCACCAAGTGTGGTCAAATCAAAACCATGAAGAGAGAGCACTTCAACCCTTGGACTTCATGGACAACAACTGTCCTCTGGTTGGCACGCAGGAACAGCCACTCTAAGGATATGGAGGTTGTCAAATGGTGCAGCCAGCTTGGGGACATTCTAGAAGATCCTGAAAGGTCCAAGGCAGAATTACTAGACGTGATTATCTTTAAAGATTTATTTAAATTGTATGTGAATGGTTGTTTTTGCCTGGATGTTTGAAGTGTCTTCCCTGGGCCAGAAGAGGGCACTATATTCTCTTGGAGCTGGAGTTACAGACAGTTGTGAACCATCAAGTGGATCCTGGGAACTGAACCCAGGTCCTCTGGAGGAGTAGCCTGTTTCAACTAGATTGGCAGGCTAGTTAGCGCTTCATCCCCATGCGGGGGTTACACCTATGCAAACCTTAGTTCTGGCTTTTTTTTTTTTCTATGAGAATTTCATACATGCATACTTTTTTTTTAAATCATTATTTTTGAGACTTTCATACATAAGTACTGAATTTCATTCTCTCTCCATTTCTTTCCCATGCTTTTTATCCATCCCAGGACTTTATCAGTGGTATGGTGTTGCCCACATTGAGGGTTCGTCTTCCCACCTCAGTTAATCCGGTTTAGACATTTCCTTAGACGTGCCCAGAAGTTTGGCCCTCAGGTGATTCTAGATCCTGTCACACTGACAATCAAACCAACTCTCTCAGTGCTTCTTGGTGGGAAGGCCCAGGAGGAAGAAGCAAGGGTATGAGTTCTCTGTTCTGACCTGGGAGGGGAGGGAGAGATGCTTCAGTCCTGCGGTTTTTGGACTAAAAAGTGTGTGATAATGATAGTCAGAACACCATGCGGATCTCAGTCATGGGCCTGGAGGGGAGACGACATGGAAGCTGGGCTGGGGATGGCTGGGGGTGATCAACTTCTCTCAGAAGAGCTGGTTAGAGGGTCTAGTTTCAGACCCTGACTTGGACAATGATGTCCCCAAGGCTCTGGGTAGGCAACTTGTTTCTCTCTGAATATTGGTTCTATCTATCCAAAGGCAATTGAATGGCCACTCCTGTGTTCGCATTTGGTGTAGTAACCGCTCTGGTTCTGAGGGTCCTTGCCTCTGGGAGACCTTTCTTGGCCTGCTGGCTCTCCATAGGGCTTTCTGGACACTGATGGGCACAGGGCTAGCAGCAGACTTCATAGATCAGGACAGAGTGGCAGCAAGATATCGACCCTGGGGTGGAAACGGGTGAGGTGGGGTCTATAGGGTGGCCGCAGTGGTCACAATGACCAAGGGAGGCTTTACCGAGGTTACTAACGCAAAAATTAAGCAACCTCTCAAGGTTGGAGAGGAAGGTGTTCCAGGTAGAAGACAGGTACTGGTTTATTCAGATACCTTGTGAGGCAGAGGGTGGTATATGTGAGGGTTCCGGGATCCCAATGAGGAGCCTGGAAGGCTGAGGCCTCCTGGTGAGAGCAGAGGCAGGTGGGTCATTGCTCAGAGGGGAAGTGTTCTCCTAGCCTCTGAAGAATGGCTTGAGGCTTAAACAGAGGCAGATAAGCTGAATGGTAGGGTGCAGTTTCCTTGAGACTGAGATTGGCTCCTGAGTTTTCAGAAGCCCAAAGGAGAGGGCAAGGCTTGCTGTAGAAGCCCCTTCACCCTGAACTCCATCTCGTGCTCTCCAACAGTGGCTGCTCAGAATTGTGACTGTTGCTTACTTACTGTGACCTTGGGATCCACCTGCATCACTCCTCAGGATCAGGGAATGTTTCAGGGAGAGGAAAGTGCTTCCTGCAGGTGGGGTACCCACCACCAAGAGTTTGAGGTGAAGAGATTTATCAACACGCAGTGTCTTTTGACAAAACAAGGCATTTTCTCTAAGTGATATTTGCAGCTGAAAGAGAACTCGACTTTTCAGATCTGTAATCTGTGTCTATTCAGAAACCCACCCCCATGTGGCCTCATCCTGTGTTTTATGAAATAAAGTCAAAATTGCCAACACACTTCCTTATCTCTCTGTTTGGGAAGAGGATATGAATAACCGGGCTTGGTGGAAGCTGCTTGCTGATATAGACACACAGCTGTGAACTATTCCCAGCAGAATCAGCAGCAGTAGCAGCCCCCAGATGCTGGGTCTAGTTTCAGGATGTGTGACCATGGGGCTGCCCAGGAGGGGCCAGGGTTGCTCTGCAGGGCCCAGAGGCATAGTATCCATTTCCACTGTGCGTGTATATGGTCTGGTATGTGTAACTATCAGCCTAGGGAAGAGGGGATCGCGTGGGGAGCTGTCGAATCTCTGCCTCACAGGGATGCCTGATGTTTGTGGCAATTCTTGGGTCCAGAAATTTTTTCTCTCATGGGAATCAGGCCTGCAGCATCTTTACCCGAGGCTACTGTCATGGGTTTATCCTGACACTGTTCTAAGGTGCCCACCTCACAGCCTTCCTCAATCTTTCTATGAGGAGCTGGGATCCCATTATTTAGAACTGCAGGCCTCTCCGTTCAGGTCCTCTTCAGCTTCTGTTTGTAATATCTGGAGCACTGTGCCCAGGGAAGAAAGAACCCAGTAGCCAGGAAGTGTGTTATTCACTTAGCGGAGATAGCCTAGAGACCATCAGACTCTTGATAGGATAGGATCCCTGAACACAGGCTGACCCTATGACCTTTGGACACCAGAATGGTCAGGAGCCTGAAGTTTGTGTGACAGATGGTGCTGTAAGCTCTGTCCACCTACCCTGGCCTCTATATCCAAGTCCACTGTGAGATGCCCCAATATTATACCACAGCGTTGAGCAAATTGCCAGTTGGTGTCTCCTAGACACACCTGAAGAGGGTTGGTCAGCACTATGGACAGCGTCCCCCAGTGCTGTCTTTAGATCCAGTTTCTGATTCCAGAATTACTCACTCAATTCTTTTTAAAAAATTAATTTTTTTATTTATTCCCACTCACTGCTCCTCCCAGTCACACCCTCCCATAGTCCTTCCCTCCTCCCCTTCTCCTCTGAGGGAGTGGGCTCCCCCTTGGGTATACTCCCTACCTAACACTTCAAGTCTCTGCAAGGCTAGGTGCTTCCTCTCCTATTGAGTCCAGACAATGCAGCCCAGCTAGTAGAACATATCCCAGGGACAGGCAAGAGTTGTGGAATAGCCCCGTTCCAGTTGTTTGTGACTCACACGAAGACCAAGCTGCACATCTGCTACATGTACTTGGGGAGGCCTATGTCCAGCCCATGTGAGTTCTTTGGCTGGTGGTTCAGACTCTGAGAGCCCCAAGGGTTCAGGTTACTTGACTCTGTTGGTCTTCCTGTGGAGTTCCTATCCCCTTTGGGGCCTGTAGGGGACTTTTATGGAAGAACAGGAGTCACTTGATTCTTGCAGGTGCTTTCCCCTTCTCTTCCTCCCTCCTTTGAGGACAAGTCTGGGCACTCTTCACTCTGCCCTGACACAGGCAGTGGGCCTGGTTCCATGTATTGCATTGTTTGTCCACCCCCCATTTAAAAAATTTTTTGCAACAAAATCATCAGGGATGGGGTGGGTGGGGGATGGCCAGGAGTCAAGAGTCTTGTCTTCATGGCTGGTGGCAGGAAGGCAATTGTCTCCAAGGAGGGCCAGCAGCACAGCTCTAAGTGGTGGCTCTGGAATCATGGTGGTGACGGAGTCCTGCCGAGGACACCCTTTCCTGCCTAGGCCCGAGTGTTGTCTGGATGTCCATCCTTCAAGACGCTGTACCTTACGGGCCTTAGGAACCACTCCGAGGTTACTATAGGGAGGGACTTGGCTGTCTCTTGCCTGAAATGCGCACACCGACCAGCAGAGGGCAGGCTTTTCTCAGCAATGAGCTACATTTCTCCAATGTGGCTTCTGATGACTGCAAATGAGCGTGCGTGCGCACCTGAAGGTCCACAGCTGGGACTCTGAGAATTATCACGCAGGGAAGGCTGTGTGGGTGTTTGTAAGGCAGAGCAAGGTGTGTGCGGGGGACCCACAGACTCTTCAGGTTGCCCCGACAGTAAGGACATCGGTTGTGGGATTTCCCCCAGGCTTCTGAGGTAGAAATCACTGCATCTCTCCGGCCAGTTTTACAAGCCTCTTCCCACAGCAGACTCTCCTCTGCAGTACAGCTACCCACGGTGAAGATCTGTCCCTGTGGAGAAGCAGCCGCTGGATTTTCTTGAGGCTCTGCAAGTCCCGGCCACAGCAGGTGTACACCCTCACGGTCATTTGCAGCGTAGGATGCAGGGTCCATTCCTACCCGACAAATGTGTCTGCTTCCCGTGCCTGGTTATCTCTGCTCCAGTTAGATGTCTCTTTTGAGGTCTGGGGGTGGGGGAGAGCTTCAGAAACAGCTAAACTCCCCCATGCCTGGCCCCCCAAGTCAGCAGTTAGCTTTGCTGAGACTGAGCAATTTCAGAGGACTGATGGGCAGCTTGGCTGAGGGGCGAGGGAGTTCCTGGAGGGAAGCTTGGAGCCATCTTTGGGTAGAGGGCGTTGGGTAGAGGGCATGTGTGTGGTGGGCTCATTAAGGAAGCCTACCAGTTTTAGAGCTGCCTGGGCTCTGCTTCACCTGCCTGGACCACTGGGCACAGGGAGGTTTTCTGTGCCGAGCTGCTGTCCTGGCACCTGGATTGACTTCTGCTCTCTCATTTCTCAGCTGGACTTATTTATTTATTATATGTAACCACACTGAAGCTGTCTTCAAACACACCAGAAGAGGGCATCAGATCTCATTACGGATGGTTGTGAGCCACCATGTGGTTGCTGGGACTTGAACTTTGGACCTTCGGAAGAGCAGTCGGATGCTCTTACCCACTGAGCCATCTCACCAGCCCTCTCAGCTGGACTCTTAGTGCTGATATTTCTCTTCTTTCCACTTTGAGACTGTCACTCAGCCATGTTGGCAGTGTGCAAAAACATTTACTTTTTTGGGGGGGAAAAAAGAGTGACATCCTTGCAATACTGTCCCATGTGTGGCCATGATGGTAAGTAACATTGAGACTGAGTGTTACCATCTTTGAGATGGTACTTACTGACCTGTGTTCCTTCAACCCTTGATACAGAAGAGATGGCACACGAGGCAGAGCCACTCATGAGATTTCAATTCTAGTCAGAACAGGGGCCCAAGTGGGAAGAAGACAGCTTCTCCCTGCTCGCATGGGGCTCAAAGGCTGGCCAGGAAAGCTGGTAAGCAGATGTGTGGTCCTGGTCCCGAGGCAAGGGTTACAGTGCTGAGTGGGTCCAACGGGGTCCAGGAGGAGCGCAGTAACTCAGCTGACAGCTCTGGGAGAGACATGTCCTAAACTGAGGCTTCAAACGTAAGAGCCAAGCTGGTCCTATCTAGGTTTTTGAAGGAGGATTAGTGTGGACCAGGCTCTGGAGATAGATGATTCTGAACGCACTGCTCAATAACTCCAGCGACCACACTAGAGAAGCCTCCTGAATCCCAGGTGTGCAAGCGGTCAGAGCACAGCATGGGGCCTGCTTGTTCTGTCCATGAGGAGTCAGGAGCCTAATTTCTTCTGTCAGTGATTTCTCTATCTTTTACAAGGTTTTAAAGCTGGGCTGAGATCTCCTCTGTCCAGACAGAGAGGAAAGGAGTCCAGGATGCTATCTACAGAGTTCACGGACCAGTATGGAAATGGTGCGGCCCCTTTACCAGAACCCTAGACATCCCTATACCATAGGAGGCTAGGAGATGCCATGTGTCTGTCCAGGTATGATAAGAAGTGGATTTGGGGACCTAGCGGCCTGTTGATGCCATACTGTGTTCTCTTGACTAGCACACAATGGCTCTGCTGTCATGTTTCCCACTCATAGAACCCACCCCAAAGGTCTTCATTAGACCACACATGGCTCTAAGTCCCAGGTCCCTGAGATAGCTGTCTTTGATATACATAAGCTGCAAAATGAAAATCTTCTTGCAATTGCACATAATTATGAATAGCCAAATGCAAAAATGGAGTAGAGGAAAGATATATGTGTGTACACACACATACACATATATGTATATATATATATATATATATATATATATGTATATATATATCTGTATATATGTGTATATAGTAAACGGGAGACTCACACAACAAATCTAGCAGTGTGTTCAAAGAATACCTTGCCTGAATCAAGACCTTGCCTGAATGCAAGGATGGTTTGACATATGAACTTTGTTCATTGTGATAGACCCTTTTAACAGAATGAAGGAAAGAAGTCAGATGACAGAGGAGAAGCCCTTTATAAAATAGAAAATCTGATTCAAAAACAAACAAACCCACAAACTAGGAGCAGAATAAAACCACCTTGGCACGATCAAAGCCATCTATGATACACATCATACTCACTGGCCAAAGGTTGAAAGTTTCTCCCTGAGGTCATGAAGTATGTAGAAAAATCCCAAAACCTCCACGAAAATCTGTTAGAACTAATGTGGGAACACAGTATTTAGGTGTCCCAAATCGCACAGTACAGAGTCAACAGAGAAAACCAGCTACTCTCTATATACTGACAGTAAACAATAAGAAAATAAATAAGAAAAAAATTCTTTTTGTAACAGCATGATAAAAAATAAAATTCTTAGATTTTTAAAAACTGTACCAAAGAAATGAAAGACTTCGGGTGGGAGAGATGGATCAGCGGGTAAGAGAAGTGACTGCTCTTCCGAAGGTCCTGAGTTCAAATCCCAGCAACCACATGGTGGCTCACAACCACCTGTAATGAGATTTGACTCCCTCTTCTGGTGTGTCTGAAGATAGCTACAGTGTACTTACATATAATAAATAAATAAATCTTTAAAAAAATGAAAGACTTGTACTGTGAGAAACTCAAAGCACGTAAAAAAGTAAATACAGGCTGGAGGGATGTCTCAGCTGCTAAAGGTTGGGCTCATATAAAACAAACAAACAAACAAACAAACAAACAAACAACCTGGGAAGACGCCCCATGTTTCTTGACATCTTACCTATGTTAGGTTCAGTAGTTAAGACATCGGTATTATCCAAGGCATTTGATCCAAGGTCTGCAGATTTGGTGGCGTCCCTCTTAAAATCTCAATGGATTATTATTAATTAATTAATTAATTAATTAAACTAAAAAATCAAAACCTCCAAACCAACCAACCAACTAAATAAATGAAAAACCTAACCTAACTAGAAAAAAGAAAATCCATTTTAAACTTTTTTTGGAATCTCAAGGGACTCTGAAGAGCCATGAGAAACATCCAATAAAGCAGAGAGGTGGCTGACAGACACACAGGTTTTTCTTTACTGGGAATGTCTTGGAAGGACCCCAGCTTGGCACTATTGGGGTGGTAGAACCTGTTAAGAGGTAGCACCTTGGTGGGAGTTCTTCAGGTCGCTGGGGCCCCTTGAAGGTGTCCTTGTCCCCTCTTGAAGACTCCTGATGTGCTTCTCAGCTGCCACAGGGAACATCTTCCTTCCTGTGTTCCTGTCTCGATGAGCTGTTTTATCACAGGCTCAAGAGCAGTGGTGTCCGTGAAGTATGGCTGGAACCCTTAAACTGTTAATCAAGACAAGCCCTATCTCAGGCTTGTTGTGACAGTCACAGAAAACACGTAAGAGAAAGTTAGCATGACTAACACATGCTAAAGACAGAGGCGTAGCTCTAAAGGACTAGAGCAGAGAGCCCCAGAAGACAGCGTCACGGCCATGATCATGACAGGGGTGTGTAGACCACTGAGTTATCAAAAGGGAAGTTTGTTCAACAGTCCTTTGGGGACACTAGCTATCTGCATGTAAAAGCATGAAACCCAGCCCTCACCTACAGCCATATATAAACCAAACTGAATTGCAGACCAAACAGGAGAACCAATACTCTCGGAAGGAAACAGAGGTGAAAAGCTGCCTGGTTTATCTGGACAGCGAGTTCCTAACCGGGACGCAAAGGACAGCAAAAGGAAGAACAGGTAAATTAGACATCATTAAAAAAAAAAAAACAAAACCTTCTGAGTCAAGGGACACTTTTAAATGACTGAGAAGGGGGATCTATGTGCTGGGAGATAGCTGATGGGAGATTAATGTTCCGAACACACAAAAATCTACAGCTCAACAACAGAAAAATCCACACAATTAAAACACAGGCAAAGGAGTTGGCCAAGCATTTCCCTGGAGGAGACAAACCAATGTCCAATAAAGAACACAGAAGATGCTCAATAGTCAGACTCACCAGGGAGACGGAAACCGAAGACAGAGCAGTTGAAGTGGTGGGAAGGAGATGGTGGGGGCTCCTGTGTGCTTCGCCAAACTCACAGTTCACAGCTGTTGTGGGAATAGTGTGTGGAGGTCATGGACATCACTGGGAAGCCCATTCCTGGCTTCACACCATGCTTAAAATAATTGAGAGCTGAGACTTAAACAGAAACAGTCTGTATGTATTCACGGACATTGAGTAGAATCCACCGTCCATTGGGTGAGTGAAGAACAGGACTGTATGGCAGAACACCACACAGCCTCAGGAGGGAAGGGAGTCCGACACATGCCACAACGTGGACGAACCTCGAAGATGTGCTGAGTGTGCCGAGTGAAATCGGCAGACAGAAGGGAAGGTGTACAGCATGACTCCGAGTCTGAGGGTCGGCCCCCAGTGTCATCAAGCTTAGGGACAGAAAGTGGAATGGAAACATCCCGGGATAGAATATCGGGAGTTGGTTCAACAGGGACAGATTCAGCTCGGAGGGTGACCATGACCAATGCTGTGGCTCAGGACAGCAGTATCTCAGTGGTTGCTGGGACAGCAGGAGCAGGGTGGGGGAAGGGGCTGGTGGTCTAGTGTGCTAGTTCTTACAGGATGAGACGAACAGTGGAAGTTGGGTACTCAGTAGTGATGCGTTTATAAAAAGATAAATAGAGGTGGGATATGTTTTATGGATGTGTAGTCAGGTATGGGGGAAGGGGGTAATCTCGGCGGGCCCATGCTGACACATCCCTTCCCCCCGAGGGACCAGCCACATGACGATATAGTATAGAATAGAGTTTATCCAGAGCATGGGGAGGGGAGTTAAGAGGGTAGAAGAAGTAGAGAAAGGCAGAGAGAGAGTAGAGAAGTAGAGGAGTAGAGGCTAGCCGTGAGCACTTGGAAAGAGAGAGGGAAGGGAAAGCAAGATCGAGAGAGAGAAAGAGAGAGAGAGAGGGAGAGGGAGAAGGAGAGGGAGAGGAGAGAGAGGGGGGGAGGGGGAGGGGGAGGGGGAGGGGGAGGGGGAGAGGGAGAGGGAGAGGGAGAGAGGAGAGGAGAGGCAAGTAGCCCCTTTTATAGTGGATCAGGCCTACCTGGTTGTTGCCAGGTAACTATGGGGCAGAGTTTAGACAGAATGCTAACAAGTAGTGCCCACCACACAGTCGCAGGTGTGGAGGGGGTCGTGCTGAATGTCATATGGTTCAGAAGTCCACGAGTAAATAGCTACTTAACAGGGTAAAAGTCCAATTGAAAATTTTCCTTAATCTTTCAGCTTTTCATTGTAATATCTAGTTCCAAGACATGTGGGAGGCACCTCTCTCTCTCTCTCTCTCTCTCTCTCTCTCTCTCTCTCTCTCTCTCTCTCTCTCTTTCTGTGCGTGCGTGTGCGTGTTTCTGTGTGAGCAGGGGCAGAGGTCACCCTCTGGTGTTGTTCCTCAGCTGAGCACCTTTTGTTTGTCATAGAGTTTCTAGCTGGCCAGGAACTCAACAAAGCAGGTTAGATTGGCTGGTGGCAATCCCAGGGGTCCACAATGCTAGCATTGAGATTACAAGTTAGGAGCCATTATGGCAGGCTTTTAAAATATGTGGGTTAGGGATCAAATTCAGGCCTCAAAGCACTTAACTGACTGAGCAATCTCCTGAACCCCCTCTGGGACTTTTAAAAGAGTTGTTGTGTGTTTGTGTGCAGAGAGAGCGGGGGTGGGGTGGGGCTGGTGCTTGTGTTCTAGCAGATCCAGCACCTTCTTCTGAGTGATACACACACATGCATATGCAGCAAAACATGTATAAAACACATTAAATAAAATAATTCAAGAAAATTTAAAAAGAAAAATGTTAATTTCATATAAAACGTACTAAACTTTTCTTTTTTTCAGAAGTATTTTTAATTGTGTGTGTGTGATATGCAGATATATGCACATGTGTGCAGTGCCCATATAGGTCAGTAATATCAGATTTCATTGGATCTGGAGTCATTGCGGATGTTGGGAACCAAACTTGGGTACTCTTAAAGAACAGCGAGTGCTTTTAACCTCTGAGCTATCTCTCCAGCACCTATAAAATTCTTAAAGGTATTCTTATATAATGAATGATGCAACTTTTTTGTTTATTTATTTGTTTATTTCTGGAAACAGAGTCTCAGGTACCTGTGCTGGCCTTGAGCTCATTATATAGTTGAAGATGACTTTGAACTTCTTCTGACTTTCCTGACCCTGCCTCTTAAGTGTTGGAATCACAGGAGTGGACCATCATGCTAGGTCAACACTGTACCAGCTAAACTCCACCCAGGAGATACAGAATATGAGTCGCATTTATGTATTCTTTCCTCGTCTCAGGAGGCATCTGGAATAGTGTTTGGCAGATGTGAGCAAATATTGATTTTTTTTTAATTTGTTTTTGCTCAGTGAGACTTTATAGTTTAATTCTTTCTTTTTGCCCATATTGCCTTAAGATTTTTATAATGAGTGATGTCCTATTTTAAAAATTTAGGTAACCTATTTTTTAAGAATTAGGGTAACTCCTAGAAATTGGATGGATAACTTTCAAAAATGGAAAAACAGAATAAAGAAAGCTCAACACAAAACTGTCAGGAAAAAGTAACGCAGCGTAGGAAAGTAGGCCGCCCAGAGAAGCGCTGAGGCAGCCTCGGGGAATCTGCTGTCGTCATAAGTGAGAGAGGGTTAGACTGGGTGGACTTGAAGCTGAGCACAGAAACGGCTGCCGCTCTGCTAGTGTTTTTTCACGTTTTCATTTTGAAGTTTTATTTTTAGTTTTCACTTATGTGTATGTGTGTCTGTCTCTGTGTGTATGTCCATGTGTGTGCAGTGCCAGCAGAGGCCAGAAGGGGGTGTCATGCCCTCTGGAGATTGAGTTGTCGGAGGTTGTAAGCCATGTGACAGGGTACTACTGAACTAAACTCAGGTCCTAGGCAAGAACATCAAGTGCTTATCACTGCTGAGCCATCTCTTCTGCCCCTTTACCGGTATTTAATAGGAGACGCCAATGAAGGAGAGTGAAACACAGAATAAAATAGCATTCTTTAACAGCTCAGCCCATGCTCCGGTACCATCCTGCGCGCAGCAGATCTGCTCTCCGTTGGTCAGCGGGGCTGTGTCCGCACAGAGCCGGAGCCCCTTGGAGAACACTGTTCTAAAGGTGGCAGACAATTGTTTCTGCTGCTGCGGAGGATGTTAGACAGCCCCAGGGATGGAGATACGAGTTAGTTTCATCCTTCCACAGCAGGAAGAGAGTACTCACTTTATACATACCTGTTACTTATCAGTGAAAAAGAAAACATCCGGATATTAGTATCGGATGAAATAAAATCCAAGACAGAAAACAGTAAAAATGAGACACAATTTTTTTCTTTTCTTCCCTGATAATTCAGAAGTCCAGACCATGTAGTTTAAGGCAATGGTTGTTAGTAGACAGGCAATGCTACTGGCCTGCTCTCCCGGACCTTAGCAGCTGCTTACGTCATTACCTGCAGCTGCCTAGGTGCTCCAGGTGTGTGCTGAGGATAAAAGGGCCCCCAGATACCCCAGATTTCTCTCTGGGGTATCTGGGGGCCCTTTTCTCTCTCTCACTGCCTTTGCCTCTCTGTCTGCCTTTATCTCTCCCGTAGGTCCCCACTCCTCTCCTCTTCCCCAGTAAATCTCTTACACCAGATTCGTTGCGCGGCATAATTTCTCAGGGGCACACCTCGGCCCCTGACCACCAAAAGTACCTACCCCCTGGCATTTTGTTATCATAACAATGGCGAAAGTCTGATAAGCATGCTCTCTCAAGATCCTGCCTCCCCCAAAGTTGCAGACAAAAGCAAAAATCTGATGACGAGTGTAAGATCCTCTCTTGCTGTTGCTATGCTCAGTGTGAGCAGAATCCAGAAGAGGTTATTGGATCGCTCAGGTCACTGGGCGTGGCAGCAAGAGCTTTAACATTTTAGCTGAGACATTTTAGCCCTATTTTTAGGTTATTTTGGAGGGCTTTCCACCCTGATTCCCACAGTGGCTGCGCTCATTTTACATTTCCAGGGCAGTGTGTAGCTCCCACAGAATTGCCACTGTCCGTGGCTACCGTCTTAACCGCGTTAGTTCTGAGTGGAGTGAGACGGGAATCTCAGTCTCTCACTTGCTTTAAGTTCCTGAGCTGTGGCACTTTTCCTTGCTTACACCTGTATCTTGAAGTATTTTTTTCCCATGTTTTTATTTAACACTTTTAGAGCATCAGGTCTTCCATTAAGGGGTTTGATCCATTTTGAATTGATTTTTTTTTTTTTTTTTTTTTTTTGGTACAAGATGAGAGGTGGGGATGCAGTTTTGTTCTTCTATATGTAGGTGCATATTTGGCTTTTCCAGCACCGTTGGTTAAAGACGTGGACTTTTCTCCCGTGTGTGCTTTTGGAGATGGTTTAGTTTGTAAAGTGCTTGCTACACAACCATGAGGCCCTGAATTCAGATCCCTGTCCCTTTTACCAAGTATCAAGTGGCTGTGGCTGTGTGAGCTTATTTCTGGGTCTTCTATGCCATCGGTCTATGTGTGTGTTTTGGTAGCCCCAGTACCATGTTTTTTTTTTTTTTTTTTAACCATGGTTCTATAGGATAGCTTGAGACTGGGCGTGGTCATACCCTCAGCATTGCTTGCCATTCCCAGTCTTTTGTGCTTCATCTGAGCTTTAGAACTGTTTCTCTTTTTCTATCTCTGTGCAGAATGTCATTGGATTTTCTTATCTTTAATTATTATTATTATTATTATTATTATACAGTTCAGTTGTTATCCTCCTCCCGGTTCACCCTCTGACACCTCCTCATCCCATTCCTCCTTCCCCCTGTCTCCAAGAGGATGTCCCCTCCCCCAACCCTACCCTCTAGGCCTCCCCACTCCTTGGGATCTCAAGTCTCTCAAAGGTTCAGTGCACCTTCTCTCACTGAGGCCATATACAGTCCTCTTCTGTATATGTATCGGGGGCCTCATATCAGCTAGTGTTTGCTGCCTGGTTGGTGGCCCAGCGTCTGAGAAATCTCAGGGGTCCAGGTCTTCCTATGGGGTCTCCCTCCTTCTCATTCTTCTCTCTCTGTTGGTTGGGCATGAGTATCTCTGTCTCGGTCAACTGCTTGTTGGGCTTCTTGGAGGGCAGACATGCTAGCCTCCTGCCTGTAAACACACCCTAGCATCAGTAACAGTGTCAGGACTTGGAGCCTGTCACTAAACCTCCTTTCCTTTAGTCTGTTGTCCATTTTTGTCCCTGCAGTTCTTTTCCACAGGGACAATTCTGGATCAGAGATTTTGACTGTGGGATGGCAACCCCATCCTTCCATTTGATGCCCTGTCTTTCTACTGGAGGTGGACTTCTACAAGTTTCCTCTCCCCATTGTTGGGCATTCCATCTAAGGTGCCTCCCTTAGAGTCCTGAGAGTCTCTCACCTCCCAGGTCTCTGGCGTATTCCTGAAGTTGCCCATGTCCGTTCATTCTGCAAATACACTGTGGCTGCCCCCTCTGAGGTTTGAACTCAGGACCTTCAGATTATGAGGCTGACGGGCTGCCTACTGCGCTAAGGAGGCACCCGCCATTGGAATTTTAATGGGGATTGCATTGAATCTGCAGATTGCTTTTGGTAACATAGACATCCTTGCAGCATTAATTTTGATTTTGTCTGTCCATAAGGTCATCATCAGCTTGATTCTTCGCCATTTAAACATTTTTTATTGTAAGGTCTTTCATCTTCCTGGTTAGGCTTATTTCTAAGGTACTATTTTTTACTCTATTGTGAAAGGATTCTTTTCCTGATTTTCTTCCTCAGTCTGCTCATTATTGGCATATAGGAAGGTTACTGATTTTTGTGTCTGACTGCTTTGTTGAAGATCTCAGAGCTTACTGGGGGGCAATCTACAGCCCCCCTCTAAATCTTTTAGTCTTATTTTATTTAATTGGTACGAGCGGCTTTACTGCAGGCATGATTTTTGTAGCATGTGAGTGCCTGGTGCCTGTGGAGGTCAGAAGAAAGCATTGAATTCCCTACAACTGGGAGTTATGGGTGGTGGCTGTGAGCTACCTTGTGGGTGTTAGGAACCAAACCCAGATCCTCCACAAGAGCAGCCAGTGTTCTTAGTCACTAAGCCATCTCGCCATGACCCATGAGCTCAGGATCTCTTGTTTATAGGATCGTGTCTTCTTCTACAAATAGGAAGTATGTGACTTCCTTTCCTATTTGTATATCCTTCCTCCCTCCATCCACCCTGTCTTCCTTCCTTCCTTCCTTCCTTCCTTCCTTCCTTCCTTCCTTCCTTCCTTCCTTCCTTCCTTCCTTCCTTCCTCCCTCCCTCCCTCCCTCCCTCCCTCCCTCCCTCCCTTCCTTCCTTCCTTCCTCCCTCCCTCCCTCCCCCCGTCCCTCCCTCCCTTCCTCCCTCTCTCTCTCTCTCTCTCTCTCTCTCTCTTTCATCTTATTGCTCTTATTAACACTTCAAATACTATACCAAATAAGAGTGGAGAAACTGGGTACCCTTATCTTATTCCTTCTTTCAGTGGGTGCACTTTGAGTTTCCCCCCCTTAGTATAAATGTTAGATAGAAGTTTGTTGTATGTAGCCCTGATTATATTGAGGTATGTTCTGTCTAGTCTTAGTTTCTTCAGAGATTTTTTTTTTTTTAATCACAAAGGGATGCTGAACATTGCTAACGACCTTTTTAAGTTATGTGATTTCTGTCCTAAGGTCTACTTGTGATGTGTGATCTATTAGATCAGTGTGCATATGTTGAACCATCCTTGTGTTCCTGGAATGAAAACCAATTTGATCACGGTGAATGAGGTTTTTGGATGTGTTATTGAGGTAGGTTCGCTATTTATTTTATTAGGGATTTGTTTTTGTGTGTATTTACTCATATGTGTGAGAGGAGAAGAGGTTCCCAGAAACCTATTGAATGATGAAATTCCAAAGTCTTTTAGAATTCTAAACATTGTCACCTCTAAGAGAGTTGAAGAATGAGTCTTCTTCAGGAAACCCACACCTGCCTAGGCAGTGTGGCGCACACCTTCCCAGCACTGAGGAGGCAGAGGAGGGCAGTTCTCTGAGTTCAAGGCTGGGATGGTGCACAGAGCACATTCCAGGACAGCCAGGGACACACAGAGAAACCATGTCTCAAAAAAAGACAAACAAAACAAAACAAAACAAAACAGAAGAAGAAGAAGGAGGAGGAGGAGGAAGAGGAGGTGGTGGTGGTGGAGGAGGAGGAGCAGATGGCTAACACACTTGTACTTCTGGACATAGCTTGTTGTTTTCTGAATGCCTTCCCCCCCCCCCAATTTTTATTAAACTCCACCCCTGCTTTACACAGGCTCATCCTGAAATTTTCTTCTATATCAAAGCAAAAAAAAAAAAAAAATCACAGTTTTGTCTGAGTGGAGATTTCTTCAAAGAATTTCTCAGGCTGCTGTCAGGGGCAACACGCCACATGCCTTGGTCCTCACATCTGACATCACACATTGGTGTCTGCAATGACAGGCTGGAGGACAGAGGCTCTCTCATGAAGAACGGGATCCCTAGTAAAAGATGATGGGGCCACTTATGTAGGCTTTCCAGCCAATTGCAGATACTCGCTGCATTGCTACACTGAGACCTGGTGAGCCAGTCACTGTAATCTGGACACTGAAGCTCCTGACTGCACCCAGGCCCACTGTCGCATTTGGTGGCTGGAAGGAACCTTCTGCATACGTGTGATCTTGGACCCGTGTGAGACCTTGAAGCATCCTGCCTTGATTATTTTAAAAGACATTGTCCCAAGAAGCTATGTGGGGCTTCCAAATGTCAATACCCTTCAGTAAACAGTGTTGAAACCCACTTTATGTCTACCTGGTCATCACAAGGGCTCTTTTTAGCTCTCAGAGTCTAACAAGCATTGATACAGATCTTTGAAGATTTTTACTTGTGCCTGGAAATTTAAATTTTGTTCTCGGTGACAATCCATCCTTGTCTTTCTTGGTGTGATGACCACCTTCCACCCTTGGGAGAATGTCTGCCAGACACCTGAGCTGCAGAACCAGTAATGCTGATCTGTCTAGAGAGATGATGCTCTTGAAGGAAGTGGTCGGCTGCTGGTGGTGAGTCAGAGCACACGTTTCCTGAGGATGCTGCTGCTTCTCAGCCCAGGGAGAGGGCTCCACACACACCCATTTGTTGTATGTCCCATGAAGATGCCCAATCAGATGCAGACAGAATCGTTTAGGTGACAACTGGTAGAGCTGACATCCTCATCCCGAGTGGAGCCAGATTCCACAGTCACACACCGTTAGACTCAGTGCCAGCCAACGACAGGACAGCCTGTGCTGAAGGATCAGTGAGGACCAGTATGGACATTGGAGGAGGCAAGAAGATCATCTCTGGGGGAGGTGGTAGGCACAAAGGGATATGTGCTCTTGGGGAAGAAGGTAGTGGCTATGAAGCAGGGGTGTGCATCAGGGGAGTCTTTATGGAGTCTGAGAAGCCTCTGCTGCTTGTGGGGCTTGCTGTGGTCACATGACAAGACTGATGTTGGATGGGTGGGATTGGGGTACCAGGGAGCTGCATCAATTCTCACGCTTCCCACTCAACGTCAACATTCCCTGATCTCTAGAGCAGAGGCAGTCAGACCCTTGCACTGAGGAGCAAGAAGGAGAATGGATTCCTAGTTACTGACTCTGGGATATGGAGGCATCTTGTCCAGTACACAAATCAGAGCTCAGCTCGGGGAAGAATCATCCTCAAGGGCGGGGGCAGGGAGAGGCGGGGGGGGGGGCTGTGGCTTTGCTGCAGATGGCTCAGTTTGTGCCATTTTGAATGGGCAGTTGAGTCCCCACCCATACATTCAGTCAAATGTGGTCTAGGTGTGTCTGAGAGACGATGAAGGAAAACCGCCCTCCACAAAGGAACAATGTATCAGGGAGCACAAGTATTGGACTAGATGCCGAACTAAGTTAAAAAAAAAGAAATGAAAAGTAACACAGTAATTGGAATTATAGTTCAATAATTGGGTTAAGTGGGATTAGTGTTGGCTGAAGGGAATTTGCATTCTAATGTTGAAAAAAATCAGGAAGAAAGAAACAAACAGCACAAGCCACTGTGTCGTTCGTTTGAGATACCGCTGGGTCTGCTATGCTAACGCTCTGCGTGTGCTTGTGATATCTTCTTGTGATGTGTAGATGCCATGTTTTTCTGGCATCATATGTATATTGGGCTTACACCTCTGAAACAGGGGAATGGTGTGGGCCTGGACAGTCTCACTGAGAAAGTTTCTTAAGTAGAAAATTTTATTTATAATTACTATTACTATTATTGTTGTTGGTCAACTTGATGCAAAGCTAGACCTACCTAGGAGAAAGAAATATTAACTGAGGAATTGTCTTCCATGGACACTTCTGTCAGGCATTTTCTTGATTGCTGATTGATGTGGATGCCACCCCTGGGCAGGTGGTCCAGGTGCTATACGGAAGCAGGCTGAGTAAGGCATGGGTGGGGTGAGGGGTGGGGGTGGGGAAAGAACAAGTTGAAATGCAGGATTCTCCCATGGCCTCTGCTTCTGTTCCAGACTCTAGGCTCCTGCCTTGAGTTTCTGCCCTGACCTCCATTCACGATGGACTTGGTAAGCTACCTTTCCTTTTCTAGTTGCCTTTGGTCACCGTGTTTTTTTCACGCCACAGAGAGCAAACTAGGACAGTTAACTTATGCTGTGTACCAAACCAGTTCAAAATCACAACTAAATAACAGGTGATGACTATCACAGGGCTCATGGTTTTTTTTTGGGGGGGGGGAGTCAGACACAGGGTATTTCTGGGGTCAGACCTTGGGTTGTGGTGACCTGGCAGTTTCTACTGGTGCCTGGGACAGTGAGGTGGCTATGGTCATGGGCGTTGAGGATCTGGGAACAACGGGAGATAGAAATCCGTTCTAGACCAACACTATGAGGTGGTTCTCAGTTACCATGATTCTCTTAGATGCTGTTATCAGCTCCAGAAAATGCCCTGGCATCCTGTCAGCCAGACCAAGCACTCCTGTAACTGTCCCCTGTCCTGCCACTCCTCAAGGTCCCCCTGCCCTCCACTAGAAGACTTGCCATTTTCTTATGCCTCTGTGTTCTGAAAATCCCTGACTGGAATGTGAAGTTTGTCTCCCTCTTGCTGAGGGCCTGTTTCCATGAAAACACCTTCACTTTGCTTTTGTGCTTAAGCCCCCGATGCTAAACACACATTAAAACTATTTATTGGCTTTTAATAGAAGAGCCCTTAACCGTGCAGCCAGAGTGAATTTGTGGGTTAATTTAGCACATGGTCCCCTCAGTGGCTCGGCAGAAACGTTCTCTGGAAGGCGCGGCTGCTATTGCTGTGTAGCTGAGCACAGCTGATGAAAGGGGTTCTAATGCCTGCTGATTGGATCTGAGCTTGAAATTAAATTGAAGTGTAGGGTTTCTGATCACCTGTCAGAAGGAGGGGCTCACCTGTTCCCTGTAATATTGAGACTGTCCCGATGTACGCTGTCGGGAGGCTTTGAAGGTACCACTGTGGATGGCTCTGAGCCCAAAGTGGCCAGCCCTGTTCTTTGGGAGACGTGATCTGCAGACCAATTTGTCAAGAGTGTGAAGGCCTTGATCCAGGCAAGCGGAATATTTAGAAAGACAGATCAGAGGACATGGCGTTTGCTCCCCACTAGGTTGTTCTTGTGTATTAGCCCTGGGCCGTCTCACTCCAGTGACTCCCCTCAAGTCAAAGTCTGCGGAGGAGGAGAAACAGGACAGCTCAAAGGGGTAGTGGTGGCCGCTATGACTTGGTAAGGTCCGGGTGAGCTCTGTGGGGGATGGTGCGAACTTCTGGGACCTGTACTCTTTCTGCTCTGACTTGCGGTGGCCACAGCAGGCCCATCTCGCTATTCTTCTGTGACTTACTTTGGTTAGTAAATGCAATGACGATGTCAAGGTGCTGGCTGAGGTCTAGTGGAATTCTGCGTTCTCTTTGGGTGCTGTAGGACCAGCCTCCTGGAGGATAATACGATGGAAGAGGCAGATAGGGAGGCCCTAGGATTCCCTCAGTGAGCCTGCGTTACTTAGAGCAATCTTCTGGCTTTACCTGAGTAAATCAACTGAGATTAGACTCTCTCAGTTGGCCCCTTGTTCACGCGCAGATTCCAGGCTCATTTTCAGTTGCTGGGCTTGGGATATTTGCCATGCAGGAATAGATGGCTGGCAGACAAGACTGGAATGGGGCTGGTTTGCAGTTTACCAGGAACAGGGAGGAGGAGCCAGAGAAGCTAAAGGGAGGGGAGGGGAGGGGAGGAGAGGGAAGGGCCTGGGGTGAGTGCAGTCAACCACCTCTGCATCACCTGTATCTCTCTCTAGGGGGCGCTCCAGCCCCTGAGGGCACACACACTAAGGACCAAGAGGAGAGAGGGAACCTCCTTACAGCCTGCTTGCTAGCTTGATCGCTTCCACCTCCTGCCTGCAGAGGGGAGAGCCGGAAATGGCAATTTGGAAATTTAATTATAGCTGCCGAAGACATGTATGCTTCTTAAAATAATTTTATTTAAAAAGCCCTCAAAATATAGAGCCTATTTCACCCCCGCCCCTCTATCTTGTGATTAATTCAAACCAAATAAAGGGAACCTGTGAACTTGTATTGACACCCTATGGGGAGTTTTCATTTGCAATACCTGTAAACCTTGAAATCTCAATTTGTGTCAAATAAGCTCCTACAGGTACAGTCTCGGCTCTGGCAGTAGCGTGTCACATTCTGTTCCATTTAAATAAATTACATACTCTATCACGGCGGCATTATTCCGTCTTCTAATCAAATTGGCAATCTGGCGAGTCCTGGCCGACTGGGCCTGCTGGGGAGGGGCAGGCACGCAGCACTGGGCAGGGAGCAATGTAAATGCTGGCAGCCCTGATCAAGAATGAAATCAAGATGTAAATAAAGCTATAAATGAGGGTGAAGCAGCTGTGGCCCCAGGGGGATGGCTCCCCTCAGCTCCTCAGGGTTTCTTGGCTGTTCCTTCATAGGTGCAGCAGGTGTTTACTAAGACTTCCCTAAGCCATTCCCGTGGTCACGTGTAATGGTGGGAGGGGCAACGGGTGCATGGAGACAAGTGTCTGCCCGCATGTGGCTTCCATCCCTGGGCACAGCTAAATATTAAGGGCTGGAGCCTGGGAGTCCCCAGGTGGTTTTAGACATGTGCATGTGTTACGCTTGTGCATATGTGTGTACTGTGAATGTGTTCATACATGTGCATATATCTATATCTAATCTATATCTGTATCTGTATCTGTATCTGTGTGGCATAGGTGGGTACACCGGTATGTCTTCATTGGTACATGCCTGCATGTGTAAGCTGTGTGTGCATGTGTACTCCTGCTTGGATGTTGTGCCATACGCATAGGTGTGAAGGACTAGAGAGTCAAGAGACTTCAAGCTGAAGATTAAGGTGTTAGTGGGGCTGGCTCCTTCTAAGGCATTTTTTCCTAGCTTGCAGGTGCTGTATGCTACTTGTGTTCTCATTCACCCAGTCATTCATTCATTTTTCTCTGTCTCTCTGTCTTTCTTTCTCTACTCATTCTCCTTCTCCCTCCCTCCCTTTTAAAAATCCTAATCTCCTCTTTCTCCTCCTCCTCCTCTTCTTCCCCTCCCCCCCCCACAAATCAGGGTTTCTCTGTGTAGCCCTTGCTGTCCCCGGAACTCACTCTGTAGACCAGGTTTGGCCTCGAACTCAGAGATTCACCTGCCTCTGCCTCCTGAGTGGTGGGATTGAAGGTGTGCGCCACCACTGCCAGGCTCAGAATTCAGTATGTTTATTTGGTGGTAAGGGCACAGCTTAGCCTATAGCACGTGGTGGTATGGTATCAGAGTAAGAAACAACTCCCCCTGCTCCTGGATGTTAGTGTAGGTCCCGGAGGTTGTCATCTGTCAGGTTGTTTTCCTCGTCTGTTGAGATGATGGATTCTTATTTTTTTAATCTACCAACACAATGAATTGCAGTGACTGATTTTCAAATGTTAAAAGCCTTACCCCGTTGGGACTAGCTCCATTAGCTGATGTATTATTACCCTCTTTGGATATTATTGGAAATAATTTTTTAACGTTTTTTTGTTAAAAACTGTTGAATTTATGTTTCCTAGAATATTTGTAGGAGTTTTCTTGAAATGTCTTTTTCCCATTAGAGCAGCGTTGGTCTCTTGGGATTTTGGTGAATTAACTACTCATTCTTCAATTTCCTGGAATTATTTGAGCAAAAATCAGTATTATTTCTGCCTTCAACACTTGGTCCGAATTCACTAGTAAATTCATAGAGGCTTGAAAGTTTTCCTTGGGATATCTAATACAAAGTAAATATAACACCTCACACACACACACACACACACACACACACAGACACACACAGACACAGACACAGACACACACACACACACACACATGCATGCATGCATGCATGCATGCACGCACATTGACTATTCAGACTCTCTCTTCCTGGGCGAGTTTTAGTAGTTGGTTTATTTTCATTTTAGGAACTAGACCATTGCGTCAAGCTTACACGAGCAAACTTGCACACTTTATTTCTTTCTCTCTTAGGATTCCCTGCGGGGTCGTAGGGTCTCACCTCTGTCCTGATGCTGTTTGTTTCTTATTTTATTTCTTTGTTAGTTTTTAGAGGTTTTGAGTTTTACTCACCTCTGAGACCCAGATCTTGGTTTTATTGATTTATTTTTACTTTTATTTTTTCTGCTTTATTTATGAATACCTCTCTCACCTTTTCACCTTTAGCTTTGGGAGGCTGGACCATACTCTGGCCTGAAAGTCTCTACATAGCTCAGACTGGCCTTAAGCTCACAGCAATATGCTTGCTTCCACAACCCCTTCCTGTTCTTTAGAGTAAGACAAGAGGTTCCTGATTAAGGGCTTTTTATATATAGTAATACGGCTGCACACTGATGTCTGTGGGGGCCTCTTTCCTGGCTGCTCTGCAGACAACAGACCACAGCTACTTAGTTCTGATGGAGGTAGAGCTTAGAGTCTCCATAGGATCAGTTTCACGCTCTCACATGCCTTAAATTCTCCCACAGTTGCTAATAACAAGGGATGCATTGTAAATGCTATGCAAATGGATGGTTAAACACTTGCCATTGTTTGGGAAACAATGAAGAGAAAAGACTATGTGCATGTTTAGTACAGACAAGACTAAGAAGAACCAACCAATTCCTTGGTGCCAGGTCTGCTGACATAGAACCTGCACATCAGCGCTCACTATCAGTACTCAGTGCCTGACCCGTCCAGCAGGTCCAGTTATTCGAGGGTTTCAAGGAGACCTTCTCCTAAGAACCAAATGGTGGGGAGGGAGAAACGAGAACCAAGTGCAATGAACAACACACGGAAGCAGTCTGATTAGCATCAAGGTATCGCTGTATTTAGCAAGGCTCAAGGCTTTTATTAAATGCACAAGCAAAAGGGGAAGTACTTCTCAGCAGGAGGAATGGGGCAGTGGAATTTTTTCTTTTGGCGACTACACGGGGAAGCAGGAACTTGGTGGTATCAGGGTACATCTTGTTGTCAGGACATCCGGCGCTGACTTAGGGCTGGAACAATCTGTGGTGTGTCGGTGGCCTGCTTTTGACCCCCTTTTCTTCTGGGGGGGGGGAGAGGCCCAATTCAGAGATCAGGACAATTGTGTTGTCTTAATAAGCTCCCAATATTTAGTGATTCTAATTCTACTCCCATGCCAGGAACCATTTTCTTCATTTCATTCCACTGTTTGGGTTTCATGGATTTCATTGGTGGATTTACTCAGTTCTTCTTTAAGGTCCTTGAAAATATTCATAATAGCTATGCTCAGGTCCCTGTTTTCTGCTTCAGCTATATTACCCTTCTTGGGGTCTACAAAGGGTCTGTACTTACAGAGCCATCTCTCCAGCTTCCCTCCCCCAAACTTTTTTATTTAACTTAATGATTTCTAAAATAGCTTTTGGTTACTGGTTTCTAATTTAATTCATATCATCGGACATTATCATCTATCTATCTATCTATCTATCTATCTATCTATCTATCTATCTATCTATCTATCTATCTATCACCATGATCATCTATCTATCTATCTATCTATCTATCTATCTATCTATCTATCTATCTATCTATCTATCACCATTATCATCTGTCTGTCTGTCTGTCTGTCTGTCTGCCTGCCTATCTATCTATCTATCTATCTATCTATCTATCTATCTATCTATCTATCCACCTATCTATTTATCTATGTTTTACCTTTTTTTTTTTGTTTTTTTTTTTGTTTTTTTGAGACAGGGTTTCTTTGTGTAGCCTTGGCTATCCTGGAACTCACTTTGTAGACCAGGCTGGCCTCAAACTCAGAAATCTGCCTGCCTCTGCCTCCCAAGTGCTGGGATTAAGGTGTGTGCCACCACCGCCTGGCTATTTTCTTTTCTTTAACACAGGATCTCACTGTGTATCCCTGGCTGGCCTGAAATTCACTATATAGAACAAACTGGCCTTAAACTCATAGAGATTCACCTGCCTCTGCCTCAGAAGTTCTGGGGTTAATGGTGTGTGCCAGCCTGCCCTGCTACTTGTATTTTAAAATTACATTTTTATTTTTGGGGAGTATCATGCATATAGTATATTTTGATGGAGCCTGCTCTCCAGTCGCTCCTCTCTGATTCACTGCTCTTATTCCCCCATCACTTTCTCTTCCAGCTTTATGTGCTCTGTTTTTAAATGGTGCTGACTTAGTGCCTGTGTGTGGGAGCATCTCCCGGAGCATGCATGGCCTTGCACCACCCCAGTATCTATCAGTTGATCCTCAACATTGCCTGTTTTGGTGACAGACACAGCAAGTCATGGGGGAGAATTTGTATTTTGTGCATGTGTGTGTGCTCTACAGCTTTGATTTGGGTCCAGTTGTTTGGCAGTGTTGGCCAAATGTTTGATAGCTTTGCCCATTTTAAAACTTGACTAAATATATACATATGCACATACCTATACATGTGCGTATACATGCATATATATGTGGAGAGCGCAGGGGGATGGATGTCAGGTGCCTTATCTTGTTCTCTTCTGCCTCACTCTCTCTATACAGGCTCTCTCCCTGGACCAGAAACTTATTTTAGCTGGGCACAATCTGCCTGTCTTTGCCCTTCCAATGTTGGGGTTGCAGCCACGTGCATCCTGCCCAGTTTTTTTTTTACACGGGTGCTGGGGATTAGAACTCAGGTCCTCATGCTCCCAGAGTACTGCTCTTCTTACCCCCCCCCCACCTCCCCAGGTCTAGGTTTGCTGATTAATTTTAGCTCTCTTATTCACTCAGGTAAGGCGAGGCATGTTGAAATGTATACACTGTGAATTCCACACCTAGATAACGTGGATGTGTATCTTGTATCTGCTTCAGATTTATAACCCTACTGCTCAGAACACAGCTGCCCAGTTGTACCCCTCCCAGCAGCTTGTTACACCCCCCTGAAGAGCTGGATTTTTTAGTATCATGAAATGACCCTTGTCTCCTCCAGTGCCAGGTGGCACCCCTGGGAAGAAGGCACCGGAGACCCTTTGTGACTCAGTTTCTATGATCTTATACCTTCAGGCTTCATGGTGAGTAGATTCTTGGGATTGTTTTCTTTCATCTCCAGTGAGTGCTGGTAGAGAGGTCTCTTACCTGAATGGAATCATCAGGGAATGTTTGGTTAGGAATTGCCATATGATGGAGGTCCAGGGAGTGTAGAAGCTAACCGTGATGAAGCTGGAAGTTACAGGATGGGTCAGTGGAGGATCACAGTCTCTTTACCAGGGAGCTCTCCATGGTGTTCAAGAGACTGATATCCCTGTCCCTCCTGACCATTCAACCTACACACTCCAAACTTCCAAACAGAGGCAGTCATGTTCTGAGGTCCTCAAGTATCTTTTGAGTATGGGAGGCTCTTATTTGTCACACTGTGGTTAGCAGGGGTGCTCTTCAGGGAAGCCTTGTCATGCATTCCAGATGCCTCTGAATAATGAAGTATTTCTCTTTGAAAACAAATAGACTCCCAGTGTGACAGTAGACAAGTGTGGACACTTAGTCCCCTAAACGTGGTATTGCTAACTCTTAATAACACTGGGCATTCTGTACCACCCTACCCCACAGCTCAGACTGTCTGCATGTCTCCTGTTCTCCAGCATGGACCTTGTGATTGAAAACCACCCCCCAATAGCAGCAGCTCCCAGGAAGGCGGAGGGAGGGTGGGAGGCCGCCTGGTCTGCAGAGGGATGTCAGGATGCCTGGGATGCTGCAGGGCCTGATAAGTGGGATTTATCCTCGGGAGCGTAATGAGAGTTGACACCTATTTCTGACATGACTGTATCATAGATTGCTGGGGGGCAGGATAGCATCGCCATTCCGAGCAGGCAGAGATGTATTTGCTGAAGGTGAAAATGTCATTTAAACTGTTGATACCTTTCAAATTGTCTTGGCAAGATGCCACAACTAGCCCAGGCCTTTCCCAAATAAATGTGTACAGTCTGAAGTTCCTCGCTGAGAATGGCGGCATGGGGTGGTCATGTTACTTCTCTGCCTGTCTGCCTGGTAAATTCACACTCTGTGCTGAGGGACTTTGATGGGCTATGATAATGACGTGCAATCAATGCTGCTACAGGCTTTGCTCCTCACACCCCCCACCCCCTCAGCCTGCGAGAGGCTGTTCTATGGTCTAGACCTGGAGACATGAGCTGGGGACCTGCAGCCATATTTTTCTGGGTTCCTGAGAGGCCTGTCTCTGGTGCATGTATGAAGGAGAGGAAAATGACTACCCAGTTGCCCCATGGAGAGAAAAGGGGGGTTCACGAGAGTAGCTCTGGGTGTCTCTGGGAGGAAAGGACCCTCCTTGGGAAGACTTTGATCATGGCTATGGGCAGTGGACACGTGGCTCAAACCTGCTGGCTCTTCATTATGGTGATAATATGTTTCTCCATTGCCTAAGTGCACGGAGATGTTTGGAGGAAGAAGCTGCGTGGAGCAGCCTTCCTTTCATAGTGTGTGTTAACTTCTGTGCTGCTGTAGACAAAACATCCCATAGAAACACCTAGAGATGAAGGTTTCTTTTGGCTCAGGTTTTCAGGAGGATTTTCATGTCTACCATGGCAGAGAAGGCAGGACAAAGGTCCCCTGTCTGCGGAGGCAGCAGCAGGAGGTGGAAGTGTGTTACATTGTAGCAGAACAGGAAGCAAGTTCTGAGCCAGAGTCAAGGAAAATTATAGCCTTCAACAGCCCACCTCTGGCAACCTACATATGTCAGCCATATCTAACCTTTTAAAGGCTGCCATAGGCTAGAGAAAGAAAACATCTAAAACACGAAGCCGTGGGAGCACATTTCAGACTCAATCCGGTAACATGCCGCCCCACTCCAACCCATCCATATCCTTCTTCACTTATCCATAGCAAATCACCTGAGCTGGGTCTGGTGGCACAGGCCTGTGATCCCAGCTACTCTGGAGGCTGAGGCAGAAGGGCACAGAACAGGGTTCACGGGCAGTGTGGTCAACGCAGTAAGATCATGTCTTAAAGAATGAGGCAAAGGAGCTGCAACTGCAGCTCACTGGTGTTTGTCTAGCTTATTTTGAGGCCCTGGGTTCAGTGCCATACCAAAACAAAACAAAACAAAACAAAACAAAACAAAACAAAACAACCAAAGCAAAAACAAACAAACAAAAAACAAACAAAAAACAAGACAAAAATTTGAGCCGTGTATGTGGTCAGGAACATCCAGACAGCATGCTTGGTGGGGCTTGGATGACTGTATCACAATATGGTAGATATAGGTGAGACCAGCGAATGAAGACAAGACAGAAAGCCAGGGACCCTCATGAGCCAGGCTGGTTCTTCTTACAGGGACTGACTTCTTACTGGGCTCCTATGAGAACTGCACGAATCCCTTCGGAGGGTAGCACCATCAGGATTCAACAAACGTTAGGAACTAGAGGGTGAGGTTTGAAGCTTAGGAGCCATTTAGAGACAATGTACGTCCAAGGCACAGCACACTCTGATAATACCGTTGAGCAAGAGGCTGCTGGTCTCAGTGGTACCATGGGCAAAGAGAACCTCTGAATCCAATTAGACCAGCTTGAGACCCATGGTGGTTTGAATATGCTTGGCCTATGAGAAGCATCACTATTAGGCCATGTGACCTTGTTGGAGGAGGTGTGACCTTGGAGGAGGTGTGGCCTTGTTGGAGGAGGTGTGGCCTTGTTGGAGGAAGTGCATCACTGTTTAGGTGGGCTTTGAGGGCTCCTAGTGCTCAAGCTCCGCCCAGTGCAGAAGAGACACTCCTAGCTACCAGCAGGAGAGTCTTCTCCTGGCTGCCTTTTGGATCAAGATGTAGAACTCTCAGCTCTTCCAGCACCATATCTGCCTGCACGCTGCCATGCTTCCTGTTTCGATAATAATGGACTGAGCCTCTGAAACTGCAAGTCAGCCTCAATGAAATGTTTGCCTTTATAAGAGTCGCGGTGGCCATGGTGTCTCTTCGTAGCAATAAAACCTTAACTAAGACAAGACCTCTTGGAGATTAAAAGATCAACGTTTTCTATTATGGAAAACTTCAAGCGGGCTTAACAGGGAGGAGAATGATAAACTCTCTTGTGCCTTTTGTTTTTTGAGGTGTGTCTATACATATGCAGTGGCCAGAGGAAGACCTCGGGTGTCCTGCTCTATGCTTATTCCTGTAGGGTCTCTCATTGAACTTGGGGCCAGACTGACGGCCAGCAAGCTTCAATGAACCTCATATCTTCACCCTGTCACCATTCTGGAGTATAGGCTGGCATGAGTCCATGCCCAGCTTTTTACTTGGGGGCTAGGTAGGGATTTGAACTCAGATCCTTTTGCTTGCACAGCAAGTTTTCTTCCCCACTGAGCCCTCTCTCCAGCCTGAGACTCTTCCTCTCATGGGCACTCTTCTCAGTGAAAACCTCACCTCTGAGCCCAGGGGTGACCTGCTTTCCCAGCCTGACCCCTAGGTGTCCTGTTATGACATCTTCAGGCAGGAGCCTTGTCCGTGGTCATTTAAACATAGAAAGGGGTTACATTGTATCCCTAAAAGATACAATGATGTTAAAGCATTTTTAAATGTCTATGTTATTATTCTCACAACTAAAAGTTGTCTGCAGTGGCTCTATACAAAGACAGCGTCTCTGGAGCCATAAGAACCATGTTCAGAGTTCATGCTTTCTCCGATAACTTGCTGGTCCACAGGCAGCCTTTGGGGGTTGTTATATCACTTAATGTCACGGAAGTCATTACTCTGTACTGCTCCCTCCATGCCCCTCCATAGCTCCTCCATGGAGTCTATTTGTCAAAGAAGCAGAGGCTCTTGACTGGCTGACTTCCCTACTGTTGGATCTTGCTGGTTACATCCTGCAGGGCTGCTGGCATGCTCTCCTGTCTCTAACACCTGATAGGCTTCAGTCTTACTCTTTGGGAGAGAACACTTCATGGTTGGTTCTGAGTTCCTTGTTAGGATGCATGCGATGCTCACCTGTGCCCTTTTGTCAGGCAGCCACTGCTGATGGTTAGGAACCAGAGCTGTTTTAAATGAGGAGTTTGCAACAAGGCCACACCCTACTTCTGTCCTCCTCTCCTGTGAGACTTTACTTCTGTTAATGTTATCAGTCAACTGCTCTGTCCAGATAAACCTTGTGGGTGAGTGAAGAGAAGCATTCCCACTGTTTTCAGTTTCAGGACCTTTAGTATCCACGGCCTAGGAGCTGGATCTGCAAACCCACAGGCTTCTAGCTGCAAACCCCAAGAGCGAGGAGCCTGTTGCTCCAGGCATTAGAAGCTGAACACACATGACTTCATGTATTCAGGTCAGAGGCTTATTGTTCTGGGCTTTAGCAAGCAGCAGTTTGGCATTTTGAAGCTATTGTAATATTCTGCTGGCTCTTGGTGGCTTGTGGTACCAGTTTTGGATCTAGAATGCCAGAACCATCGTCAGCCCTTGAGAATGGCGAGTGTTATAGTCTTCAGGCCTGATGTATCAGAAACTCTTGGCCCTTAAGGTTTAAAAGCTTCCTGGAATTCTTCCAGTGATTGATGGCACCTGGCGGTTTCTTTTCTGGTCTTTTCTCTGTCTTCAGCCTCTGCTCTCTGCCTTACCTTGTGAGACTCTAAGGAGCCTCAGCTACTGGGACCCCCTGCTAGCCCTCAGTGAACTACGAGGAGCCAGAGATAACAATGCAAAAGCAAGAGGAGTTTATTGTTCCAGTGTGCTGGGGCTGTCCTGCTCCCAAAGGAGAGGCAACCCAGGCAGCTCGTTTGGCAAATTTTTATACAGTTTCCAGAAGCAGAATAGAGCAACAGCAACTAGGCACAATATGATTGGTGGAACAGTGTGACCTTTAAACTGATTGGTCCTTAGGGAATGAGGTAGCAAGGGCTTTCCATATCTGCAGGTGGCCAATGTCTGTCTGTTCGGTTGGTTGTTCGGCCCTGCGGTTTTCCTAATGAATGTAATCAGCCCCTCCCTCCCAGGAAGGGAGGGGTGCCTACGTACTCCATTGACCTCTCCTTTCTGGGAAAGGAGGGGCCTTCATGTTCTGGGGCCTGGTGGAATTTTCCAAAGGCTCTGAGCTGACCTCCTCACCTTCTCTTTACTTCTATCACCCCTTCTTGACCCGGTGCTTCTGTCTCTGTGCTTTGTTTCTATGCTCCGGACCTTCCAGCTGTCCTCTGACACAGGCTTTCTGGACCACAGCCGACCTGCATGTAAATGAAGGGCTGTGCTTGCACCAATCACAGCACTATCCCTCAAGCGAATGAAAGACCATGGTTGCTTCATTTCCAGCATAGTCCTTCTGCTGCATCACCAGCGGAAGTTCTTCCTCTGGTGTAGGTAACAGGGTTATTTGGAGTTCAGAGTTCTGGGAGTTAGGGCAACAAGGTCTGGCAAAGTTGCCTGAAACAGTTACAGCTAAGGTGATGCTTTTTAGAGCATTGCCTAAAGCTGCTCATTGACAGGAGGCAGTCGTGATTGCAACATAGTTTCCTCAAGGCATCTATACGCTGTGCAAAGCGATTAGGCTGACATGGAGGCAGTCTCACTGGCTATTTGGCCACTAATCCTCTGCTTAAGGCTACCATACATGAGGGAAGGTCTCACCAAAGTGCCTGTTCTTGAGTTTCAGCCCTTTATTGGAAACATTAAAAGGGGGCTTAGAAAAGATCCAATGGAGGCTAAAACACAGAAATACAGTTCTCATAGCATTCAACAGCACTAAACAGTTATTTACTCAATTTGTTCACTTTACATCCTGCTCACTGCCCACCTCCTAGTGACCTCCTCCCAGAATCCTTTCCCCACCCTCCTCCCCTTCTCCTCTGAGTATGTGTGTGCCTCCTACCCAGTATTCTCCTCCCACACACAAGTCTCTGTGGGGTTAGGCACATCCTCTCCCACTGAGGCCAGACAAGGCAGGCCAATTAGAAGAACATATCCCATGGACAGGCAACAGCTTTTGGGATAACCCCCACTCCAGTTGTTTGGGACCCACACGAAGACTAAGTCGCACATCTGCTACATGTAGTGAAGAGGGTTTTTTTTTTTTTTTTTGACAAAGTCTCTCTCTATAGCCCTGGCTGTCCTGGAACTTGCTATGTTGACTAGTCTGATCTCAAATATACAGAGATCCTCCTGCCTCTGACTCTGCCTCTGGTGTGCTGGGATTAAAGGTATGTGCTACCACACATGGCCAGTTACACAGTCTTGAACAATGTGTGAAGGTGCTGAACTCCTGCCACAGCATCCAATGAAAGCTATGTCCCAGCCAGGCATGGTGGCACACGCCTTTAATCCCAGCACTCGGGAGGCAGAGGCAGGCAGATTTCTGAGTTCCAGGCCAGCTTGGTCTACAAAGTGAGTTCCAGGACAGCCAGGGCTATACAGAGAAACCCTGTCTCGAAAAAAAAAAAGGAAAAAAAAAAGGAAGGAAGAAAGAAAAAAAGAAAGAATGAAAGAAAGCTGTGTCCCTCTACCTGTCTCATGAAGAGCCATTTTACTTCATTCACAAGTTGCAAACTTCCAGATGTAATTTATAAAGGAAAGTTGGATATAAAATGCATGTCTGACTGTTGCCTGTGAACCAGAGGGCAAGCTTTTATTTTTCCCTTTTAAAGTGATGCGGGGGATATCTCCCAGTCTCAGACATGCTAGGGGAGTGGTGAGCACCCACCACTGAGCTAGCTGTGTCTGCAGCATGCTCCCATGCTCTTGAACTCTCAGGTTTTATGTTTGTGTCAAGGCACTGCACTGTTTGCCTCGACTGTCTCTTCTGTCTTTAGGTTAGGGCCATTGGAATGGGCTCTGGTTACTGAAATGAAAGCAGAGCTGTTCTTTGATGGAGCTAAGAAATTTAGGACAGACACAGGAGTAGGCAAAAGCAACAAGACCCTTCAGGGGCACAAACACCCCCTGGAGGATGGAAAGCACACCCATAGAGCTGAAAGTCTCCCAAGTGCATTGGCTTTTTGGATCCTCCACTTTTTTAGGGCTCAGCTGGACTTGTTGGAAGAAGTTGCCCTTCTCCTGCCTTTCTGGAACCCCCCTTTCTTCCTCTTTTTTTTTTTTAAGGTCTTCTCCTTCTTCTTGGATAGACTGTGACCTTGAGTGTTTTGACTCTTGATTCCTTGGGATTCTAGGCAGGAAACCTTCCCAGGGCATGTAGAACTGGGGGAGAACCTGCTCTCAGGGAAGAGAGTGAGGTTCATCTTCTCCACAGTCTTCAGCAACCCTAGAACCTGGCTTGTGGTTGAGCTTAAGGCAGAGCTCAGAACTAAGCTGGGTCCTTGACCACCCTGGCCATGTGTGGAGGCACAGCAGCACCTTGACAGAGGGAGTCAGAGCCATAGAGCTGCCTGGATTTGGGGTGTAGAGTCGACACTTCTAGGAGCCTTCCTGCTCTCTAGGCACAGGTGAACCCCAAAGGTCAGATCTTCATTTCTAATTTGCCCAGACAGGACCCTTGTTGAATGGCCAGTGTCCCCATGACCTGAGCTATGTCCTCGATGGGACAGCTTAGGGCAGGGGTCCCTTAAAATTTCCCCTTCAGCATGGATACTGCCCTCCTATGAGCCCCAGGTTGGCCCCACCCTGGGGCAGCGGTGGGAAGAACATAGCCCCCAGTTGAGCTGTTCTTCTTGCTCTGGGAGAGCTGATGTAGTGGCGGCCAGGCTGGGCGGGAGCAGCTGCTTTTGTTGATTAGTTTCCTTCAAACCCTCCTCTGGCTTCAGGAACCTGCTGGAAACGAGGCTGGGCTGGGCAGCAGCCGTGAAGAGAAGATAATCAAGACAAATGAGCCGTCTGGAAGCCCATGGACGTGGCTGCACTCAGGCCTGGCACTCCTTCCAGACACGATACAGCCCCAGTGGCCATCAAAGAGGGTATCCTAGCTGCTCGACTGCCTAGAGACTATGGTGTCTCCAGTCTTGGCCATTTCCTCCTGTGCAGCTGAAGGAGACCGAAGATTCCGTTCATGTTTGACATTGTCATAGTTCTTGTCCCTGGCAGCTGGCCCACACATCCCTGGCCGAGCCTGCGTCCCTGGATGCTCTGTGGCCATTTTGCATTTATTTTTTTTCCTGCTTTGAGATAGAAGACTGGAGATAGTTTTGATGGACTGCCTGTGCACTGGGCTGGTTGCACAGGTCGTGCCAAGGCTTATGGGTGCTGGTTGGGTCACAAAATGGTGTTCTAGGGTTCTATGGAGTACATCCCACCTGCTATGGATTACATAGATTGTATGGCCGGGCTGGAGAGGACACTGCCGAGGCCATAGGCTCTGGATGAACCATTTGTGTGGGTGTAGGGGGTTAGTTTGTATTCAATGATTTCCTATAGAGGAGGGCCAGGACCAGTTGGACAAGGAAGAAGACTTTAGGAAGAAGACTGGGTGGGAGCAGGAGGGAGTTCTTTGAATCTGAGATGAACAGGTGTTACATGGGACACTTGGGATGATCAGTCCTGGACCAGAGGTGGCTTTTGTTTTTGTTTTTGTTTTTGTTTTTTTTTTTTTTTGTTGTTGTTGTTTTTGTTTTTGGAGGAGGTTTTAGGGATGATGAATAGTGAATTCATCATGTCCTTCATTTCCAGCAGTTTCTGTACTTGAACCAACTAAAGTTTGGAAAATTTGGAACAAACCTCTCCCACCCCCCGCCCCCGGAAAGACCTGATCACACACCATTAATTAATCAATTTGTTCATTCATGCCATGTGCCTAGAGTTTCTTTCTTTTTTTTTTAAAAAGAATTATTTATTTATTTTACGTATATGAATACACACTGTAGCTGTGCAGATAGTTTCGAGGCTTCATTTGGTTGTTGGGAATTGAATTGAGGACCTCACTGTAGCTGTCTTCAGATGCACCAGAAGAGCAGAAGAGAGTGTCAGATCTCATTAAGGGTGGATGTGAGCCACCATGTGGCTGGGATTTGAACTCAGGACTTTCGGAAGAGCAGTCTTACCCACTGAGCCATCTCTCCAGCCCTGGAGTTTCTTTCTTGCCCTTTGAGCTCACTGGTAGAGGGGACTCTGTTCTTAGGGACCCATGTGCTGGATAGAAATGAGTGTGCCTTGTCCTCTAGAATCATGATGGGTCCCGGGGCTTCACAGACTCACACAAGGAGTCAGTTGCCAGGACTCCAGGGCATGTCCTGGGTTCCTAAACTCTGTCTATCACACCCTTGTCTGGAATGATTAATCCTATCCATTTGAGATTAAGACATATCTAGGGGATTAGTAAGGCCCGTCTCTGGGTGTTAGATTAAGAGGGCTCTGACCAAATCAATGGACAGAGTCAGCATTATTGAGAGGCGATAAGAGGAGGTGTGTGTGGGGGGTGTAGTGGAAGGAAGTAGGTTGCAAGAGGAAGTAGGTCACTGGGGACCTGTCTTCTATCTTGTGTAGCACACTTCCTGAATTCCCATTTCTCTGCTTCTTAGCAGAGGAGCTGCCTGACAGCAGGCTCAGAGTTCTTTCTGTTATGGACAATAGCCTATGCATGGCTTCCTCATAGTTCCATATGTTTCCTTCATATGTGTCTTAGTCAGGGTTTCTATTCCTGCACAAAACCTCATGACCAAGAAGCAAGTTGGGGAGGAAAGGGTTTATTCAGCTTCCATTTCCACACTGCTGTTTATCACCAAAGGAAGTCAGGACTGGAACTCAAGCAGGTCAGGAAGCAGGAGCTGATGTAGAGGCCATGGAGGGATGTTTCTTACTGGCTTACTTCCCCTGGCTTGCTCAGCTTGCTTTCTTATAGAACCCAAGACCACCAGATGGCACCACCCACAATGGGCCGGGCCCTCCCACCCTTGATCACTAATTGAGAAAATGCCTGACAGCTGGATCTCATGGAGGCATTTCCTCAAGGGAGGCTCCTTTCTCTGTGATAACTCCAGCTTGTGTCCAGTTGGTACACAGAACCAGCCAGTACAATGTGGCTTTGTCACTGGTCTATGTGGCTTTCTCAGGTTTGTGTGGTTACGCTGTGCCTTGGAAATGTTCCTAGGTCCAGGGAATTCTATTTGTATTAAACTTTAAGACTTGTGATTCTTGGCTTTATTCTTATTTTATTATGACTATGTAGGATGGTCACGTGCTTCAGAAGTGAAGACTAGACAGAGACGTGTTCAGTGACAGGGCCCTATCTTTATGCATTTTCCTCCCTGTCAGCACATCAATAAACGCCCGTTAGGATAAGTATGTTATCTATAGGGATCCTGACATTAAGCAATCTGCTTTAAAGCAGTTGTCCTTGTTAACTCGAAGGAGCTGCCCTGCTGATTCTCTTCCTAGATTTCAACCCCGTAGCCATCTAGCTGCTTAGGGAAGACACATGGTGACCCAACTTGCCTCAGCTCTCTGCTTCAAGGCAGGGGATGAGCGGACGGTGTGTTCCTGAAGCCTTCAGTGATGATCTGAGCTTGGGATGGGCCTGTAGGTGCCTTGGGGTAAGAGGCAGGATTGTAGTCTTAGTGAGTGGGTGGTCTCTTACTATCCCATGAAGTCCTTCCCTAGGTGTCTGGTCTCTGAGGGTCCCAGAGTAGTGCAGGATTCACCTGAATGAGTTCTGAATACAGTGATCTTCTTGGGTAACTCCCCTTGTGCCTTGGGTAGAGCATGCCACATCGGCCTTCCAACAGTGACTGCCACAGCAGATGAACAAAAGCTCTCCCGTAGGCTATACCTTCCCATTTAGGACTTCACTGGTTAAAAACGACAACTTAGAAGATTTCTCTGTTTCACTCCTGGCCTTGTCTCCTGGGTTGGAGAAAGGCTGTCTTTTTTTTTTTCCCCCAAAACAATTTAGTATTTTCTTTAAGTAAATTGATATGTTTGTTAAAAACTGTATCTTGTTACACTCCAAACAGAGATTACAATTCTCTGTAGAAATACATTTTGTGCATAAACAAAATAAATCACGGTCTGCAACGAGAGTCGCTGGAGGGGAGTGGAGGGGAGTAGAGCCGAGTGGAGCCGTGCGCCGTGAGGACATAATGAGATCCTAATTACTGCACGGTGATTACATTATCCCGGTAAGAGGTTGTGACAGATTATTTGTGAATGCGGACACAGTGACTAATAAAAGGGGCTGCATTTCTGAGTTATTTGGTGACACTGATTTATGAGATGACAATTTGCCGACGAGGAGGATTCGGGACTGTGTGGGTATCTGGGCTCGGGTAAAGGAGGTGACGTTGGTTTGGCAGTCTCTTCAAACCTGTCCTGGAGAGGAGCTGGTCTCTGCTCTGTGACAACTGCCCACCCTGGGCCGTCACAAGCTGTGCAAGCAATCTGGTAGGATTTGGGGTGGGGGTGGGGGTGGGGATGGGGAAAGATCCTGAAGGGAGGTGACATTGCCCCAGACCTCAGGCTGCAATCTCCACTAGGGGGCACTCATAGCCTCTTGGAGTTCCCTGCTGGTCACTCAGGCTGCCTGTTCTGCAGAGCTGGAGGCAGGATGGCAACCCCAAGACAACCTTGTCTTTAGAAATGTCTCTGCTGGGTCTTAAGAGCTGAGTTTGGGACCAAGGAGAATACACCTTCATCTCTGGGCTGGAGTCTCAGACTGGGTGGTTTTAAGGTCTTAGGGACTTTCTCACTTCCGTTGGGTTCGGTCCAGCTCTCCCTAGCACCAACTACACACTGTGAGTTTCAGATAATCTACAAAGCAAGAGCACAACCAGAACATTGAGGTGTTCCGTGGTGTCTCAGCACTAACTGTCTCCAATCGGACAGGTCTCTGTGCTAGGCAGACATGTCACTTTTGCCAACCCTGGTCATACCGCCTAGCTGTGGAGCAGTGCAGTCTGAACCAAGCAGACGAAAGTGCATCTGGCTGGCACAATGAGCTGTTATCTTCCTGCAAAGCTCAGTCTGTCTTTCCTTCCTCGCACATGGGGTCCCTGACCCTCTATGAGGCAGCCTCATGGCTGAGTGCTGAGGCTGGAGCAGAGAGCCAGTGTGGTAGACCTCTTAGTTCACTGGCTGTCGAGGGCAGCTGAAATACCCTTCCGGGCAGGTGCAGAATGCTGTCCCTGAGCTTACACGGTCCGGCTAACATTTCTTTCCATCAGCTTTCAGCAACCATCGGAGTGTTTCTTGGGAATCCAGACGTTTTTCTCAGCCCCCTCCCCCCTCCGCAGTCTCAACCTGCCACAGAACGGCTTTTAAAGAAGATAAGCTTTCTTCAAGTTGTTTTCTTAAAGGGCCGATTTCCCTTACGCAGCATCTTCGGAGAAGCATGCAAACGAGGCTCGGAGTATATAGATTGAGACAGGCTACGAGATAATTGCTAACGATGAAAACGTGCCGCGTTGCTGCCAAACCCTCAAATTCTAATTTTCCACGAGAATCAGTTCTCAAACGTGTAATCTCAACTTCATCGGCTGTCATTTTTATGCCCGTGCAGCTTAGACTTCACCCCAAAGTGATATCCAATCTGTCTTGAGAGAATGTTTACTGTGAGTTTGGCAGTGGCGTTTCTGTGCTCTCCCGAGGGGTGTTTATCAAGCTGCCACCCAGACACAGTTTGTGTAATTTGCTGGGGTTCATTATTGCAGATATCAGCAGTCAATATATTTTTTCCCCCTTCTAAAAGGACATTAGTTGGCTTTTTAGTAACTCTCAGAAAGCTTTGCCCCATCTGAGTGTTCATGGTGTGGGCTGCTGGCTAATGTTCTGGGGACAGAGGACAGACAGTCAGGTTCTTCTTAGAGATTGAGGGTGAGTGGGTGCTGAAGGGCAGAGAGACACAGAGAGATAGACAGATGGAGAGATAGGTAGATAGATAGACAGATGAGGAGAAGACAGACAGATGAAAAAGATGGAGAGAAGGTTGGAAACAGCTAAGAGAAATGGATGAAAGGTCAAGAAGGAAAGGATCTCTAGGTCATCAAGGCATCTTACCAGGAGGCAGGGGGGACCATTTGGGGTTCCTGTGTGAGTCGGGAGGGGAGGAGCTCCCTAAGACATCAGGCAGGGGCTGCAGGATAGCTCAGCTGGCAAAGCGCTTACCGTGAACGAGCGCTTGAGTCTCATTCTCAGAAGCCATGCTAAAAATAGGAGCGTGGTGGTGTGCACTTATAAGTCTCGCGCTGGAAGGCATGGAGAGGTGGATTCCCGTGGGTTGCTGGTCAGCCAGCCTGGCGTTGGGATGCGTTCCCATCCAAGATTCAGAAATTTTCTGGAAACACCTTCAGACACGCCTCGAGGTTTGTCTCCTAGGAGAGTCTAACTTCAGTTGAGTTGACATGGAGATGGACTGTGACAGGGAATGAGGAAGGATCCATCAGCACAACATAAGGGTTGATTCCACCATGCCAAACTATCCAAACTGGCATGGATGTGTCGAGAGCTGCACATGATCACCTGGGCATCCAGTACTCCATCTGAACCAAGTAAGCAAGCAAGTACCCCAAGATTTCTAGGCCCCCAGTGGGACAATACCAACCTCACTTCTCTTCCATCCTCTTAGGGAAGTACCATTTGAACTCTGTTTTCTATGACCTTTAAAAAGATAACATTTCCATAATCCCAGTGCTTTGGAGGCAGAGGCAGGCGGATCTCAAGAGTTCAAGGCCAGCCTGATCTACAGAGTGAATTCCAGGATGTCCAGGGCTACACAGAGAAACCCTGCTCAAAAAAAAAAAAAAAAAAACCAAAAAAACAAAAACAAAAACAAAAAAACAAAAACCTCCAACCAATTCACTAAACAAAAACAACAAACAACCCCACCCCCAAAAATCAAATCAACTAACCAACCAACCAAAACCAATTCTACATCAGCAAGAGCCACTCCTGGATAGCAACTGGACCATAACCACATGAAGTCCAAGAGAACTCCTCATGCTGAGTGCATGCCGGAATCTAAATGTGCCACAGTTGATGTCCTCAACCTCCATTGTCAGGGATTTGGGTTTTTCTTTCTTTCTTTCTTTCTTTCTTTCTTTCTTTCTTTCTTTCTTTCTTTCTTTCTTTCTTTCTTTCTTTCTTTCTTTCTGTTGTTTTTTGTTTTAAACATCATGTATTTAATGTATATGAATACACTGTAGCTGTCTTCAGACACACCAGAAGAGGGTATCAGATCCCATTACAAATGGTTGTGAGCCACTGTGTGGTTGCAGGGCCTTTGGAAGAGCAGTCAGTGTTGTTAATCACTAAGCCATCTCTCTAGCCCCCTTGGGTTTTTCTGTCTTGTAAAACTAATAAAAATTTCCTGATGAACCCCCTCCCCTTTTTGTTTGAGACTGAGTTTATGTGTGTGTGTGTCCTTGGAACTTGCTCTGTAGACCAGGCTGACCTCAAACTCAAGTTTGCCTCTGCCTCCCAAGTGTTGGGATTAAAGGTGTGAGCTACCGCCATCAGGTCGGATGAACTTTCTTGATCAGGTCCAGAGAGGGAGCCACACAGCAGTTCCTTAGATGTTCAGAAGTCTCACTGTCTACCCTGTGACCATCAGGGTGACTCAGAGAAGCCTGGTGGCGTTGTCCCACCAGAGTTGTGGGGTACTGTTTGCACTTCGTCCCCTGATGCTGTGGTGGGAAGACCCTGAAAACTGCTTATAGGGAGGGGCCCATGTCCCCAGATCACAGGTGACTCTAGGGATACGTGTCCCCTGTCGGTTTCACATAGCCCTATGAAAGTTTCCCAGGGAATCTGCAGAAGCTGGAGGGCAGCCTTCTCACACTGCCTCGGATTTTCCCACTGATGATAGATTAGCAGAAGCATTTTAAACGTGACTTTACTTTGCATCCACCTAGATAGATATGATTCTGAGCTCACCGGCCCCACTCCTCCTCCGTGTTCAGATCTGATGCGCACTTTTTAACACAAGTGATTTGTCCGCTTCGTAGTGCTTTGGTGGAGTTATTTATACATTCCAGACACTAATCCGTTGTCAGCCTAGTACGTTACAAATATCTTCTCCCAGTTGGTGCCCTGCGCCTTCCGTTTGTTTATGCTGTTTGATGAATTTCAATGGCCCTGAATGTGCAGACTCTTCCCTCCACGTTTGTGATTCTGGGGTTTTAAGAAAGTGCTCCTTGCCCTGCAGCCACGGGATGGTCTCCTGTGTTGACTTGGTTGTGCTCTATAAATGTTTGTTATCGTTAAGCCCTTAGGCCATTTGGAACTGAATTTTACAACGAGGTAAGAACCTATTTTCTCTCGTTCTTTTATTTTTAGATATTAACCAACTCCCCCAGCATTAACCGTTGCAGCCTCCACACCCACAGTTTGGTCTTGCTCAGGCTGGTCTTGAACTTAAAGTCCTCCTGTCTTAGTCTCTCCTGAGTTGGGATAACAGATGGGCAGCATCACATTCGGCTCTTTAACTGGTAATGCAGAATTTCATTAAAAGCCTATTGATGCTTATATATGGATGCCTTACCTTTTGTACACGGATAACCATGTGTGGGTGCACAAATAGCATTCACATGTACACATCTGTGCAAGGAATGTGTACATCACTCCCTTCAGTTTCTACACTGTGAGGCCTCAAGTTCTGTTCCCCAGGGCTCGATCTGAAACCCTGGTGGCTTCAGAAGGAAGCCTATGGCCAGCGTAAATCCAGGCCTCAGAGTGTGCAGTTGCCCACTCATACTGGCAGGTTTTAGAGCTTCCCACGGGCAGGTAGACATTCAGAACCTAGCACAAACATGATATCCACCCGTGACCTGTGACTCGCTTATGGTGTACAGGTGGCCCTCAAGCCAAGCCCTGGGTCCTCTGCTCCTTATTCAACTTTGAGCTCTGGGCCCTGGGACGTCCTCTTCCTTTGTCACTTGCACATCTCCTTGATGTCACATTAGAACTGGCATGTCTATGTGCCTGGATTGGAGAATCAGACAGGTGGATGTGCTATAGACTGAGTCATAGCTATTTATCCCAACCTTTCTCTGACTGTGGCCTGACCACACCCCTTCCCTGCACCTCCCTGAGCTGCCCCCTTGGCTATTGCCTGAGTGGACAGGCCTTCCTGCTTTCTCTGTGTATTGAAAGGTCCTTTCTGCTAGGTAGCTTCAGAGGTACTCACAGAGTTCTGTGTTCCCAGGCTGGGCAGACGAACCCTTCAGGGACTGCCACACTCATGCCCTGGCCAGGGTTTCAGAGGGCTTCAGGTTAGCTCCCAGACTCATATGCCCTTTTGCAAACCAGAACATCCGGGTGGAGAATCAGGCCAAGCCACCCTGGGCCAGGACACTGTCACATTGTCGTGGCAGGCAGTTTCTCTCCTCACTCTGCTGTGTATTCCCAGAGGGGAGACCTTAAGACCCGGATGCTCCAAAGCCATCCCTGTTGCACATGTTTCACCAGTCATTCACAGCTGCCTGGGCCCCTGACTGGGGGCAGGCATCAGGTTGCACCCATTGTGGGGTTTCTGCTCCTCCATTCAAACTGGGCCTGGCCTCTGTATTATTTCATGATTAAAATTATAATCCTTCAAGTATTTCAGCACTGAGGCTATAATTTCCAAACATACCTTTGTTTTCAGAGCCCCCCAGGTGTTCTTCCTCACTAACAGATCTAACTGTCTGCAATGTCATATTCCTCTTGGCCTGGCCTTCAGTGGTAGCTTCCATTGGCAAGCACCTGCCGCCCCCCCCCCCCCAATCTCCTTGTAAGCCCGGCTACAGCTGGGAAGTTCATGGCTTTGGAACCTAGCGATTTCACCTGCAGGATGATCCTCTGATCTCATTACGTTCTCACTCTGCCGTGCGGAGCTAATGCGGCTTCATCTCTAATCTTCCCAAAGATGGTTTATGGTTCGTTACTGCAGACAGTGCTAGCTGGAGCTCTCTCTCTCTCTCTCTCTCTCTCTCTCTCTCTCTCTCTCTCTCTCTCTCTCTCTCTCTCTCTGTGTGTGTGTGTGTGTGTGATGGGAGAGGGAGTAAGGAGGGAGAGGTGTGGCTTAGCCATTTGCAAAGCTGAGAGGGCTCCTGAGCTAGGTCCCCACTGGACAGTTTCTGGGTGGATGGGAGCAGCTAGCTGCCCTGTCAGAAGGGACCCCCACCCTGTCCTGTGCATTTCTATTTTAAAGGCACAAGCTTACCATGTGTGGAGAAGAGCTGCTCATGGGTTTCTCTCAATGGTATAGGACAATATGGGGACAGGTGACAGACTCTAGGGCAGGTGACAGACTGCAGGATAGGTGACAGGTTGGTTGCTGTTGGCTGTTGTTGGTCTGTCTCTTGGGGCCCTAGCATTTATATACCCTCTGAAAAGTCTCCAGAATTCCAAACATCACACAATTGCAGAAACCATCTGCTGCTGGCAAAATCACGCCCTTGCTAGAGCATGAAGCAAATTATAGCTGTTGAGGACAATCTAAAGAAGCCCTATATCACACTTCTGGGATCAGACCAAAAACATTCTTATATTTCTGTGAATCTTTTAAAAAGAAATCAAAATACCAAAATTGTCACTACACAGTTATCACACATCACATATCACACATATATCACAAACACACACACACACCACATATCACACACACACACACAACATACATATATCACACATCACACACATACATTACACATCACACACATCACACATCACATATCACACACATACCACACATATACACCACACACCTATCACACATCATATACATACATCACATATACACATCACACATATCACACATCACAGACATCACACATCATACACATATCATACACACATCATACACACATCATATACACATCATATACACACATCACACATAATATATACACATCACGTACACATCACATATCATACACATTACACACACTCATACACACATCATACATACACATCACACATCATGTATACACATCATGTTCACATCATATATACACATCATGTACACATTTGCTCACTTTACACATCACATATCACACACATCACAAACATCGTACACACATCACACAGACATCATACGTCACACACACATGTCACCATACATCTCTGGTTCTGTCTCTCTTTGGGTCCTTGGGCACCCTGGCTGATGTGCTCCATCCACAATGGTCTTTACTCTGCAGTAAGATCCAAGGATGTTAAAGTAGAGTCTGAGAAAGTAAGGAGGGCAGTTTTATTCCCCCGTGAATTTTGAAAATTATGCTTAAAATTACAGTTGATGGGAATTCAACAAATGTACTTGTAACATATGCAATGGCATCAGCAAGATGGTGGGATGGGGTCAAGGACAGGCAGGGTTCCATATCCCATGGATGTAGACAGTACAGAAGGAAAGTCATGAGTAGGAGACCAGAGAAATAGAACAGACTCTGACTGGGAATTCTCAGATACATGGTGAAGAAATCCCAAACTGAAAATCCCATCTTCAGCCAAAAGTGCTAGTTATAGAGTGTTCTGTCTGATATCCTGTCTCTGTAACCAGAGGCTTGGTCCAGGATTGAATCTCCATCAGCTAGGACTGTCCTTATTTGCTTGGCAGAGATCTGCACTGCAAACCATACCAAATTTCCAGAGCTAGACTCTGGCTGATCTGGACTGCCAGCATTCACTTAGGGGTGGAGTTCATATCAGGCCGTTGCACACAAAGTAACTTACCCAATGGGGCACATCTTTAAGGTACAGATGTGCTCACTTCAGCCTGCTGCAGCACATCTGCATTTTACAGCTAGTTACAGCCAGCCTGCTCTCTGCTTGCAGGGTTCTCAATAGTCTCTTCTTTCCACTCTGCTCTGAGGAGAGAATTCACTCACTGTCAGTAGCTCTTTTCCTCTGCTATGGTGGCCAGTCCTCTACAGATGAACAATGCTGTCTGTATTCTGTGACATCCCTGGGACTGTCACTAAAACGTCACACACAGAGACAAAGTCAGCAGCTCAGCAGTTGAACAAAATACAAAACATCTGGAAAGGTCAGAGACAGAATGAATGGAGAGACAGGGAATGCAGAGGAAGGAAATAGAGTAGTGGACCCCAATTCAGCCTGTGAGCTCTACAGTAAACATCAATGGTCTTTATTCACAAGGCCCCAAAAGCAGGAACAACTGGAGTGTCTATCAACAGAGAGGTGGGAATAAATGTTTATATACAATTGAGTATTATCTGGTATAAAAAAGAATGATGCTTCAATACCTGAGAATGTAGTTGCTATTCATGTGCACAGGTTTTGGGTATAGATGGTGGGATCACGTATGATTAAAATGTTAAGTAGCACATTAGGTGTGCTTTAATGGATGTCTTTAATTTCAGCACTTGAGAGACAGAGGCAAGGTGATCTCTGTTGAGTTTTAGGCCAGCCTGGTTTACATAGAGAGTTCTAGGCCAGTTGGGCTACATAGAATGACCCTGTCTCAGACAAACATACTTAAACTGATTAGAAAGGAAGAGTCAAGTGTCAAGGAAGTGAAACAGGGACCAGTAGGTGACAGTCTCTTGAAAACCACAACTTGGTGTTGTGACAAGACTGGGCTTCAAGGAAATTCTGGAGCCACCTGGGATCTAGCTCTGTTTTTCATGCAGTCACAAACATAGTAGCCCAGGCGGATTGCGTTCTTTTAGAATCTATAATCATGACACAAAGACTGCTCTGAGCTGTTTTGCAGACAACACCATGAACTGTGAGGGAATGACCACAATACCATCTGAGGGATGCAGGTATGCGCTTACACAGCTTTAAACGTGGACAACTGACCTTGGTAATCACACATTTCATCTAGACATTTGCCAGTGATAGAATGAGCCGAACTAATCCTCATCATGTGCTCAAGATTAAATGTTTCTATAAGACCTCTGTCCTGATGCAGGCATTCCAGATGCAAGGAATGCTACAGCTTTGACAGGACAGTCAACAGTTTAGTCAAAGAACAGCAGTTGTCAGAATGAAGGCTGGAGGATGGCTCAGTAGCTAAGGTGTTTGCAGAGCAAGCATGAAGACTGGAATTGGGGTCCCTAGGAACCCAAGTCAATGCCAGGGAGATGTGTCAGCTCCCTTTTAATTTCAGCAGATTCCTAGTCAGCTGGCTAGTGAGACAAGCTGTATCAACAAGTTTTGGGTTCAACTGAGAGACACTGGCTCAATGAACACAATAAAGGGACAACTGAGGGTAATTTTTAATGTCAGTATTGGGCTCTTCAGCTGCCCATTCACACATATGTGCTCACACACATGTGCAAAAACATGCAAACACCCACATTCGCAGCACACATACACACATGAAAAGCTGTCAGACTAATAAGAGAACGTGCATCAACCATGCACAACCAACCAGACATTCCGTGTACCCTAAGATAAAAGGGGTCCGAATAAAGAAGAGAGAAATATGTGCAACGAACAAGGAGAGCTGGGGCCACTCTGTAAAAGTCAGACAGAGTTGTGTTCAGGGAAAAGATGATTATGAGAGACAAAGGAGATTATGCATGGATCAAAGCTCAGCCCACAGAGGAGGCGATGATCTCAGATGGGCAATCAACAACCAAGGTAAGACGCGAAGAAGAAAGATGAAGTCAGAAACAGATGCACCTACAGTTGTTGGGGGGGAGGTTATTGTCTACTAGTACTTGGTGGGATGGATAGAAAGCCGGCAGGGGTATAAAATAATTTACCTTCATCCTCACTCATCTAGGGTCAACTCAACGTTTTTAAGGGTGCTTGGGGTATTCACTAAGATAGGCCATATTCTACCTCATTCTATAACAGCCGTAAAATAGTTGAAATCAAACCGTGCCCATTCTTTGAATACAATGAAGCTAAATTAGGAAGCAGCGGGAAGATCAAAGAGAAAAACTCAGACACTAGAAAATTAAACATGACACATCTAGATAATCCACAGTCAAAGTTGTCTCATGGAAAATTAAAAACAAAAACCTTTAAATTGAGGAGAATGTGGAGCTTAACTGTATCCAAAGAGAGGAAGGACTGAAATCAACCATCCAAGCCTCCAGCTTAAACAGTCATCTTTCCAAGGGGCTAGAGAGTGAGCTCAGTGGCTAAGATTACATGGCGCTCCTGTAGAGCACTGGGGTTCAGTCCTGCATCCACAAGAAGCAGTTCACACCGGTAACTCCCACTCCAGAGGATCCCACACTCTCTGGTGGCTTCCATGGTCACCTGTACTCAAGGGCACACACTCCTTAACATCCATGCATAGTTAAAAATTAAAAGTTAAAAATTAAAGATTAGAAATAACTTTTCTACTCTGGGAAGATGGTGTAGAGAGTAAACTGTTTGTTGTACAAATGTTGGCACTGAAGTCTGGGTTCCTGGTACCCACATAAATGCTGGGCAGGTGTTGTGGTCTACCTGTAATCTTAGCACTCAGGAGGCAGGGGCCGTGGATCTCTGGAGCAAGCTTGCTTGCCAGATCAGATGAATTTGGCAAGCTCTGGATTCAAGCAAGACATTCTTCCTCAATATATAAGGTGGAGAGCTATTGAAAAAGACATCTGGCATCAACCTCTGGCCTCCACATGCACACACACACACACACACACACACACTCCTATATACTTCGAATACATATACACATCCATGCACACACATGCACACACCCACACATTTTCACAGAAGCAAGATAAATTTAGTTTGTGCAAAGGAGGAAAAAAGTAAAAATCACTGGACTTGAAACAAAGAAAGGATGGGAAAAATGAATATCATAATTGAGGCTTTGAAAAGATGAACAAAATGGCTAAAGTTTCATTAGAACTGACACATAGAAAAAAAGGACACACATCACACATATCAGGTGCAGAAAGACAGGCCTTGCTCCAGAGTTAGGGGGCAGAAAGAATGCAGACATCACAGCCTGAGGCCACCCCCAGGGAGAAAAGAAGGTGCAGACCCTGATTCACCAGGGACGAAGCAGGTGGGAGTGAGAGTTCTGAGACGCTGGAGAAGTCGCTCAGTGGTTAAGGGCTCTTGCCGTGCAAACGTGAGGGCCCGAGTTCAAATCCCCAACAGCACATAAAAGCCTAGGTGAGGAGGTGCACATTTGTAAGTCTAATACTAGTCAATGAATGTGTGTGTGTGTGTGTGCATGAGGGAGTGCTCCTGATCTCCCCCCCCCCCCCCCCCGTCATGGGACAGGAACATGAAAGAAAAAGTGAAAGTTAAGGCTAGAAGTCCTTTTGAGAAAGATTCTCCAGGACAGATGGTCTCGATGGAAAATTCCAGCAAATATTTAAAAACATCATCATCACCACCACCACCACCACCACCACCATCATCATCATCATCATCATCATCAGCAGCAGCAGCAGCAGCAGCAATGGTGATGAGAACGTAGGCTGTTTAAGAAGACAGAAAAGCAGAGAACCCACACATTTAATGAAAGCAGTATTACCTTGATTCCAAACCCAGACGTTATATCTGGGCTTACCAATGTCCCTCCTGAGTGTGAAGCCTGTCAGTCACTGTCCGGGTGCTGTGACTACACTGCCTGAAAGCATCAGTCCATGGGAGGAAAGGTTATTAGCTGTGGCTCATGGTCTCAGTTCATCGTGGCTCCAAAGGCCTTGCAGAGCCTTCTCTAACCACAGCAGAGCAGGAGGCAGAGAGGGCGGTGGAGCTGTGGGAAGCCATAGCCTGCAGAAGCCCTCCCCTCCTGACCCACTTTTGCTAGCTAGGTCCCATCTCCTAGAGATTCCACAGCTTCCCAAAATAGTGCTCCTCGCTGGGAAAGACGTGCTTCAAACCAGGCCCCGTGGGGGATATTTCGGACTGAATTTCTCAGCAAAATACTAACAAATTGTGCAGTATCCCAAATTACATTTATGTATACACACACACAAAACACACACACATACACACACCACATGCATGCACACACACACACACACAAATGCACACACAGCCACAAATGCACACACAGTCACAAATGCACACATACCCCCCCAAATACACCCCCCAGATGCACACACACACACACACACACATACACACACACACACACACACACACCCCACACGCATGCACACACACACACAAATGCACACACAGCCACAAATGCACACACAGTCACAAATGCACACATACACACACCCCCTCAAATGCACCCCCCCAGATGCACACACACACACACACACACACACACACACACACACACGACATTTAGCCTAAGAATTCAGGATCAATTTAAATATTTAGAAGTATACATATTCACCATTTAACTCTCTAAAGAAGAAAAAATATTTGGTGATACTATCTGACACAGAAAGAGTAACGCTGTATGTATGTGTGTGTGCATATGGGCATATGGGCAACACTATTTGTACACGAGGTTGGAAAGAGATAGAGAGGGGGCTCTAGAGGAGCCGGAGAAAAGTACTGACTGTGTATAATGAATATGCATTTTATAAAGGTCTGGAACTTTCAAAGAATAAAACATATAAAAAGGGCTGGAGACTTGGCTCGGCAGTTAAGATCACTTGTTGCTTTTGTAGAGGACCCGGGTTTGGTTCCTGGCACCCACATTGTGGCTCACAGCCATTCAAAATGTCCAGGACATCTGCAGAACCTTTTCTGACTTCTGTGCGTCCCGGCTCTGCATGGGATGTACATGCATACACGTAGGCAAAACACTCATACTCATAAAATAAATAGACCTAAAGAAATATAATACATGAAATCAAAACCCAAAAAAGGATGGGAGATAAAAATTAACTCTGCTGGGGACTTGCTAAGATCAGCTGCGGTTGTTAATTTTGTTACCGTGCCTAGTTTATAAAGATAAAGTTAAAAGTTAATAGAGCAATATCTAAAAAAAATATTTTACTGACAATGGTATATCCTCACAGGGCAAAATATGACATAATGCGTCACGCAACATTTAAATCACACTAATTAGGATATCTATCATCTCACAAAATGACCATTTATTGCGGTTGGACCTGTAAAAATGGACTCTTTTAGCAATTTGCAGGCGTACAGGACACCGCCGTTAACTCTGGTCGCTGTGCCTCACGGTGGTCACTTGACCCTACTCTTGTCTAGCAGGACCTTGGAACACTGGCCAGGATCTGTCTTCCCCAGCATCTCATAAACACAGCGGGGGGTGGGGGGGGGAAGACATCACGAAAACAAACAGTGTTGAGTGGAAAGACAAGTCCAAGGCAGCCGAGTATTGCCAAACAGTTTATGGGATGTGAGAAGTGAGAGAATCGAAGAAACCAGCAGAAGCAAACATCCCCCTCTCCATCTCCCTGCAGAAATGGAGGCCAGTCTACTACAGAAAAGGCAAAAATAGCTGCCGAGTCTATATGGTGCATTTAGTGGTTTGAATGAGAATGTCCTCCAGAGGGATTTGAACCTTTGGTCCCCAGTGGGTGGCGTTGTTTGGGGGAGGCTCAGAGGGTGTGGCCTTACTTGAGAAAGTATGTCACTAAGGGTGGGTTTTGAGAGTTTAAGGACTGCTGCTTGCTGGCGGGCTTCATCCCCACCCCCTACCCCCACAGACTCCTGTTCCACTGGAACCACAAGGCAAGAAGACCTCTTCTGTTAGCTGCCTTGGTCATGGTTATTATCACAGCCATAGAGAAGTCATTAGGACCAACGGAGACAGTGATCTTTTAAGGTTCCAGACTGTGAAATTCCTGCCCTCTTTCCCACAAGGCTGGTCTGTCAGAGATGGTCAATCTTCACACTTGTCTAGCACAGCTCCCTCCCCAGATCCTACATCCCCCTGGCTTAGGACACAAAGCCTTAATCTAAGGTATCAAGTGGGGCTGGAGATGCCCTCCCTTTCTGATGTGTGGACTCAGGCATGTAGCACAGTGCCTGCAACTTTCCAACCTTAGGATGATCTGAGAGCGTAGACAAGAGGTTGCCAGTGGCCAGCTAGGGAAAATGGGGGCCTGGTGCCCCCTGTCTACCCGGGACTCTCCAGGGAATTCTAACGGCAACTCATACCCAAAACGGATCACGTGATTTATCTCTTGCGCGGGGTAAGGGCTTGTATTTAGAAAAACTCCACCCCAGCCAATTAAAAAAAAAAATAGGCGAAGACTTGAGCATATATTTTACAGAAAAAGATGCTGAGACGACTCCATTCAGACCAGACAACCATCCACGCGGAAAGCAGCCGAGAAGCGATGGAAATGAAACACAAAAACCTTCCAAGATGAAACCTGTGAGCTCCGCAGGGGGCGCGGGAGAGGAGCCTGGCATGGGAAGGCAGCATGGGAAGGCAGCATGGGAAGGCAGCCGGACCTGCGTGCTGAGCATGGAAATTGAACCTCGGCACACTACTACTCACAGGTGACTGAACACAGTGGGAGACCTGGGTGTAATCATCCGAAAGTATGGCAACGGAACCCCCAAACTCAGAAATAAACAGAGCAGCGCACCAGGCAGCGGAGAAGACTCAGTGTAGCGTCTGTCTCCCCCGAAACCCAGCAAGATCCCGCCCCTCCCCCTCTCGTCTCATCATTTATTTTTGATTTGATGTATTGTATTATTGTTGTCATTGTTATTACTATGTTGAGACAGAGTCTGTATAAAACGTAGCCATGGCTGTGCTTGAATTCACAGTGTAGACCAGGCTGGCTTCAAACTCAAGAGATCTGCCTTCCCATAGTTCGGATTAAAGGAGTGCACCACCATGTGTAGCTAATTATTTTGTTGCTTGCTGTGACTTTCTAAAGAACATTTTTAGGTTATTTTATGTGTAGGAGCGTTTTGCCCATATGCATGTATGTGTATCATGTGCGTCCTAGAACTGGAGTTAACTGACAGTTGTGAACTGTCATGTAGATGGTAGGAATAGAACCTAGGTCCTCTATGTGAATGAGTGCTCTCTTAGCCACGGAGCAATCTTTTCAGCCCTAATTTTATTTATTTATTGATGATGATGATGATGATGATAATGTGTGTGTGTGTGTGTGTGTGTGTGTGTGCCGGCATATGAGTGCATGGGCATACATGTCATAATGGACATGTGGAAGTCAGGGGACATCCTTTTGGGAGTTAGCTCTGTCCTCTTACATTGAGGTGGAGTCCCTCCTGTTTCTCCTGCACTGTAAGCTTTGGGATAGCTGGCCCAGAACTTCTGCCTTTGGGCAATTTTCTTGTCTCTATTACCTGTCTCAATAGGGATTCCACACATGAGCTGTTACACACCCAGCCTTTTATGTAGGTCTCAGAGATGGAATGTGGACCATCAGGTTAGCCACCTTTCCCTTATCCCTGCATTTGTTTCTCACGGGAATTTTAAGTTCAAAGCAGAATTGAGCTGAAGGCATCAGCCCCACCCCTGAACACTCTCAACGCTCCCTGTAGATCTCTTTTCTTACCTAAACTTAGAACTCTTACTCTTAACATGTAAATGGAAAAGATGTAAAAGAGTTACAACGCTCTTGGAAGGAAAGTCGGAGAAATTATTCCACTTGATGCTACAGCAGCCACAGTCGGTTACACAACCAAGGGCTGTGTGCAGAGACCACAGAGATGCTAGAGAAACCAGGAACAGACCCTCCCAGATCTGAGTGAATCTGACATTGTGCCAAAGGGAGCCAGTGGGAGAGAGACAGTCCATCAGCACACAGGCTGGAGCAAATGAGCTCACAGAGTCCGTGGTGAGCCTTGTCTAAATCACAGAGAAATACTCAAGAAACCAATTAGAGAACAGGCAGAACGCCTCAGAGGCAAAACAGGCACAGGAAGAGAGAGTTCTCCCCGTTAGCCGGTAGAGAATGAAAACCACACGAGGTATCACCACTCAGCCACGAGAAGGGCGACATGAAATGCCTGGTGTCATTGCCAAAGGCTGAGAGGGTGGGGGAAAGACACGTCCCTCATCCCTGCTGGCAGTGGCATAAGGTGTGAATGACACAGGAAACAGGCACTGCAGGATTTTAGACATGTCCTGTTCTGTCACCTGCAAGTGCAACCTTGGGTGTTGGCGCCAGAGACATGGAAATGGACATGCGCACAACTGCCATATAATGCCCATAGCAGCCTCATCTATAACAGGTCCAAACTGGTCAAATACTACAGTACCATACTGCCAATCATACTTATCAATAAAAGACAACTTCTAACATAAGCAAACTTAGCTGGATCTTCAGGACAATACAATGAATAAAATAATAATAATAATAATAATAAAAATAAATTAAAACTCTTGAACAATGGCATGCTGTATAACTTCATTTATGTAGTGATTTTGAAATGATAAAACCACAGAGATGCAGGTGGTCTTAGGTGAGGAGGGGAGGGGCACTTATAAAAGGGCAGGTCTGCGCTGGTATGGGGCCAGCACTCTCAAGTTATATGTGCACGTTTGTACCATGGTGACATCTGCTCAGGGTTGGTAGGTGGGATCGGTACAGACTTCCTGGTGTTGGCATGATGACTCGGTCGTGAGAGGTGTCACATGGTGACAGAACAGGTAAACTGGCTGGTTTTATGTCAACTTGACCCAAGCTAGAGTCATCAGACAGGAAGCAGCCTCAATTGAGAAAGTGCCTTCATGAGATCCAGCTGTAAGGCATTTTCTCAATTAGTGATCAATGGGGGAGGGCCCAGCCCATGGTGAGTGGTGCCATCCCTGGGCTGGTGGTTCTGAGTTCTATAAGAAAGCAGACTGAGCAAGCCATGGGAAACAAACCAGTAAGCAGCATCCCTCCACAGCTTCTGCATCAGCTCCTGCCTCTAAGGTCCTGCCCTGTGTGAGTTCCTGTCCTGACTTCCTTTGGTGATGAACAGCAATGTGGTAGTGTAAGCTGAATAAACCCTTTCCTCCCCAACTTGCTTTTAGGTCATGGTGTTTTGTTGCAACAATGGAAACCCTAACTAAGACAGCAGGTTAAGGCACTAGGAGCCCTCTGCTGTGTCTTACAGGAGGGACCTCCTGTATCCTTACCTTAAAACAGAAGTTATACTTCGTGATTTCTACCCTCTGTTTTAAGAAAACTCTGGCCATTCTTGTATAGCTTGATCAAAAGACAATATATCCCGGATATATCCCAGATATTCCGGCCATTTCCCATGTCCAGTGAGAATTTGAGTGAAATATGAATAGACAAAGCCAATGAAAGACTCCAAGTCAGGCCACCAAGGTGGCTCATCAGGCAAAGGTATTTGCCATCATGTCTGATAATTCGAGAGATACTCAGCATCCACGTGAGAGAAAAGCACTTCATCACAAGCACTATAGCATGTATATATCCACCAAATAAGTAAATAAATGTAACAAAAAGATTAAAAAGAAAAAAACAAACCAAAGCTAGGGTATATTGATAAACCACAAAGCAAAGACCCTAAGTAAAATCAAATCTACCAATATGAAAGAGAGAGAGAGAGAGAGAGAGAGAGAGAGAGAGAGAGAGAGAGAGAGAGAGAGATTGAGAGAGAAACTACCAATACAATGGAACTGGACTTGTGAGAAATGCAAAGACCATTCAGAACCCAATGATGCTCTTCGAGCTCACGGTAGAAGGCAGGGCATCATCTTGTGATTACTTTAGAATGTGCAGTTGGAATTAAACAAGTGTGAGTACCAACTCAGGACAGGTGGTCATAGGGATGCATTTCATTGCTTTCCATCTGACAGCATGGTAGAGCTACAATCGGGCACAGGGAGCCCAATTTCCTCGGGGTTCCTCCAACACCTGGCTTTCCTTTGCTGTTTTGTTGCACAAGAAAATTTGAGGAATATTACTTTGTATTCTGCCATGTTGGTTTCCTTCAGGGAACTGGCTTGTTCAGGTTTGTGTGTTGCCGTGCTTTGCTCTGGACACCCATGAATGACTTTAGGCCATATCATGGTGCTCATTCACTTTGTAATGTTCTGGGGAATGAAAAGGGCTGAGCCAGGTCAGGGAGACATGGGAGCCACAGACGGCCTTCATGTTTGCGCACTTGGTCCGTCTGCCCCCTGAGTGTGTGTTCTGATACAGCAGCTCCGTTGTCGTTTTGTCTGAGTAGATGACGCACATTTGGCTGCAGAGCATCACCACGGCAAAGAGGAAGCCCATTATCGCCACCAGGAGGAGAAAGAGGATAGGGGCAGGTAGGGACACGGTGCTGCTCGAATCCCACTCGCCCCGCATGTAGCTGCACAGGACAGGGATGCCCAACAGGAGCAGAACGTGGGTCGAGGTAAGTCCAATGTACATTGTGAAAAGCAGGAAGTACTTCTGGTTGTCCTCACCCACGCAGTTGTTAATCCAGGGACAGTGGTGGTCGTTCTTGCGGATGCAGCGCTGGCACACTGTACAGTGGCAAGCTGTCCTCGGTATGGCAGAGTGGCAGTCGGGACAGTAGGACACTGTGCCAGGCCCGGGCGGGTTACCCAGGGGTACAGAGCCTGGGTCGGTCAGCATAGTCCGTAGGTGTGACGCGAGTGCCAACGAGGCCAGCAGATGGAAGACCACACCATTGGCTACTATGTACAACATGTTGTTAGATGGTATAAGCAGGTCCCGGAACAGTACCCATCCACCGCTCAGGACCAGCACCCACGCGGCCATGGCGCACAGGATGCCAATGGGATCCAATACGAACCAGCAGTGTTGGTTGGGGGCCTGCAGCGGGGTCTCTAGCCCGGCGCTGTGCTCAGATGTGCCGTGGTTTTGGACCGACGAGGACATTTTGAGAGTCCTCAGACCCGCTCAAGAGCTAGCATCATGATGGTAGACCCAGGGCCCCGGAGGAACCCCCTGGAAAGGAGAGGATCCTCCAGAGAGAGGAAGAGGCCTTGGCCTTCCTCTCCTGCTCAGCTTGTCTGGAATTGCCTCCTGTCTCCCTGGGCCGAGCCAGGGAGGGGCGGGGAGAGCTCCAGGACAAGCTGATCCTTGCAGCATTCTAGAATGTTCCCTCAGACAGGTTTATGAACACAGAAAGGGTCCCTCAAGGCCTCGGGGGGGAAGGCTGGGAGGAGACACCTATAGGTGGTGGCCCTTTGGTTTTGCTTTCTCCACTCTGAACGAACCTGTTGGAACCTCTTTGCTTTGAGGAAACTGAGGCAAGGGGAAGTTAAGTAAATTACCAGAAGAGACCAGGTGAGGGCTTCACACCTGTTGTGTGGTCCAGAGCCCGGGCTTCTGCCCCTTCTTGTTCTGGGATGAAGGTCTACCCAGGACTCAGGGGTTAGTTGAGAGAACATGAGTCTTTCCTCAGAAGAGGTGGTGGTGATGAATGTGACCACCACCATGGTCTGCCAAGACAGCAAAGCTCCCACAGGGAGACCTCCCTCTAGAGCCCAGCAGGCAGATCCTTCAATGCTTACTGTGGAGCAGAAGAGACACAGCAGAGCGCAGGTGAGAGGAGAGGTGTGTGTAAACGAGGGCGGTGCTGCCTGTGCACGGCCAGGTCCCGTTAGGGAACACAGCATATGGAATGTCGGAGGTACAGCATCCCCACGAAGAGCATCTGTCCAGAGGGGCCTGTGTGGCAACAATATGGTTGATGTAGTCCTGGGACGACTGTTGGATGGAGAGTGTTGGGAACTGTGGCCTCTCAGGCATGATAGCTTTGGGGGGGAGCTTCAGAGAAGACCTGGTCCAACTGCTTTCTTCTTCCACAGCCCAAATTCAGTGGTAGGGGGACAAATATGGGTGGCTGGGCTTCTGAGTGGTCTACCAGGGTAGAGGGACCTGTTTGGCCATAAACGTGGCAGAGGCAGGATGGGATGGGGTGCTTTTCAATTGTGTTGTACTCAGGACTCACTCATACAGAGGCCAGGGAACTTTGGGTTCCTCAATGTTCTGTACCCTTAAAAAAAAAACCCTTCTGTTTGGCTGTGGAGATGGTATGTGTGCACGTGCGTGTGTGTGTGTGTGTGTGTGTGTGTGTCTGTCTGTGATAAACAACAACAGGGATCATTTCTGCTGTTCCTTGTCACAGCCCAGTGGCCTCATGGATTTGTGTGAGTCACTGTCACCACACCTAACACAGAGGTGGGCATGCAGGGCATGAGGGAACAAGCTACAGCCTGCAGGTGAAAAGTCACTGTTAGCCCCTACCTCACCCCCCTCAGCAGTTCACTTTGCAATATGGGGTGGCCTTGCTTCGGGCAGCGGAATTTGTAGAGCGTTGAAGCCTCTGTGAACATACATGTTATAGTCGCATACATGCACACCATTGGAGTCCCCTGCCATGCCAGCCCCCAGCCTTCTGTCCATTCTGTTTCCCACTGCTGGGAACCTTCTGAGCTTTCTCCTTCCCAGACCCTCCTCACACACCTTGATCTCCCTGATGTGTGCTGGAAGCCATCAGCCAAGTGTTTGAGTGTCTGAGTTGTGAAATCGGAAATATCTGTTCACCTGCTTCTTTGTCCCCCATGCGTGGTGACTGGTGTGGGACTTTGAGGGAACTCAGCTCTCTGGGACAGAACTGCAGAAAATCCTCTTGGGGGAGTGGTGGGGCTTCTGGCATGAGCCTCTTGTCCATTCTTGGCATTGCCGTTCCTGTGTCTACCTGCTAGATGGCCCATCCAAACTGTCTGGCTGCCCTGGTTGTTCCTTTTATTTCTGCATGTAAGGGTATGCAGTTGCTGTCTCTCCTCATGACTCAGTTGTGGTATGTGGTTCCCCGTACCCTTCTGTGGGTTGGTACCTGAGTGTCTTGTTCCCTCACTGGGTTTGGAGTTTGAGCATGCCATGGACTGCCATCTTGCTGGTGGTGGGGCAGCATCTCAAATGCTTGCTCTCAGGGGTGCATCGCCAACACTATAGGAGTATAATGCAACTCCCCTGGGAAGCGCATGCTCTACAATTCGGGCCTGGTGGCTTAGGTTCCATGGCTGGGACCCAGTTAGGTTCTCAGTGTAGACTGTCAGGGGTGCCAACTTCATGAAACCAGCAGCAAGGAAGTGTGTTGAGAGGCTCCTGGAAAGACTGGGGGCGTGGCAGAGTGGAGACCTCAGGGTTTGGACATACCTGCCGTTTGCTGGGAAATTTGAGTCTACAAGGATGAGTCTGTCTCCTGCTAAGATGTTCTGCTCTGGGACGGGACAGTTTAGCTGTGGGCAATTGATACCCCTGGTATCCAGAACAAGAGGAGCCGGATTGGGCTGGAAGGCCTTCCTGTGGATCTGTGGCTTGCTTCCCACAGCTGCAAGCTATGTCCAAAGCTAGCTTGCTTCTGGGATATCTGCCTCCTATCCACTCCGTCCTAGTTTTCTTTCTGCTGCTATGATAAAACACTGACCAGAAGAGGAAAGGGTTTACTTCTGCTTATAGTGATGAGCCAGTCTGGCTCTGTCTTAGGATCAGAAGCCATCTTGGTACAGGGTCAAATTAAGTTCGTTTCTGTTTCCTGTACAACTTGTTTCTTCAGCTTATAATTCAACCTCACCATACAGTGAATCTCCCTGGAATTCAAGCTGGGATTCCTGACTGAATCTTCACCCACATCCACCCTTATAAGATGAGGTATTCTGCCCAAATAACTTTGAGATGTTCTGCCAAGGTCTCATGTGACCAGAATTCCTCTGGAAATCTCCCAATCCCCGGAAACCTCCTAGCTGTATGGTTTTGGGGGGTATAAAACTCCCCCTTCTCCTATGTTCAGGGTGGTTCTCTCAAATCCCCCATTTAGGGAGAGGCAGTCACCGTGCCAGCTATATTGTGCACACATAACAAAGCTTGCTTAATTCGACTAAAAACAATTGGGTCAGTGGTCTTTACTCTCTTTCAGTTGGTTGACAACAGGTTACTGCTATTCAGCATCAAGGGACTCCAGGGCAGTAACTGAGGGCAGGAACCTGGAGGCAGGAACTGAAGCAGAGACCATGGAAGAATGCTGTGAATGCACTGGCTTGCTCAGCCTTTCTTACACAGCTCCTCTGTCTTAGTTATGGCTTTCACTACTGTGACGAAACACCATGACCAAAAAGCAAGTTGGAGGGGAAAGGGTTTATTTGGCTTACACTTAGACCATTGGAAGAATTCAGGACAGGAATTCAAGCAGGACTGGAACCTGGAGGCAGGAGCTGATGCAGAGGCCATGGAGGGAGGGGTGCTGCTTACTGGCTTGCTTCCTATGTCTTGCTCAGCCTGTTTTCTTATAGACCACCAGCCCAGGGATGGCACCACCCACCGTGGGCTGGGCCCTCCCCCCTTGAGCACTAATTGAGAAAATGCCTTACAGCTGGATCTCATGGAGGCTTTCTCTCAGTTGAGGGTTCTTCCTCTCTGATGACTCTAACTTGTATCAAGTTGACACGCAAAACCAGCCAGTACATTCTCCTACATCAATCTTAATCAAGAAAACACCCCACAGGACAGTCTGATGGAGGTAGTTTTTCATCTGAGATATGTGAAGTTGATAGCCAAGATTAGCCATCTGCTGCCCAGTCCCCAGCTCTTAGAGTTCCACTTGAGCCCTACTTCTCCCCCGGCGAAGCCAAAGTACACTTTTGAAGGACAGTGACTATCATCTGGGCTGCAGGTCATTGTCCCAGAGGCTTGCTCTTACTTGGGGACTGCTGTCCAAGCTGGGCCCTGGCACCCTGAAGAACTGGAGACATGCTTGCCCACAGAGAGCATTGGGTTCAGCTGGCCAGCGTTATAGTTACATCAAATGAGGTTCTCCTGCTCTTGTGTTATCTCTGCCAGGGTTTGGAATGAGGTCGCTCTCGGCTTCAGGTGAAGAGGCTTGCTTCTTGCTTAACGCTTTGAGGGGCATAGTTCTTGTTTCCGTGCTTTAGAGGGTATACTTCCTGTTTCCTGTGCTTTAGAGGGTACACTTCCTGTTTCCGTGCTTTGCCCTCCTCAGATCACAAAGAACTCTGGGGCGAGTCTCACTCAGCACCTGTGGCTCCTCCCAGCACTTACCATCCTACCTCTGACCCCAAACCTCTCTAACCTCTCCTATCATGGCTGGGTGCAGTCTGCTGGCCACATTCAGTCTGGATCCTTCCTACTGGCTCTTATCTACAATAAAACCTTCTCCTCAACTGTATGTTTGAGGAGCAGTGATGTCCCCATTTTCATTCACCCCTGTCACAGGCTTCCAAACCCCCTTCCCCAGACTCTGTGCAGTTCCCTGCAATTTCCATGCCTTCTCTGGGGCACGCAGGGTATCCTAGAATTCCGGGCTCACACGGTCCGGAATGTTCTGTGTATGTCAGTGTTTACCGAATCTGTGGTGATCTTCTGTAGTTAACCCTGTGCTGTGGCTGCATCTGCCTAATCTCCTTGGTTGTGGGAGCTCAGAGGTTCTGAACATTCACTGGCTCATCCAAAGATGAGGGGGTAAAAGTTCTAGTTTCCCAGTAATAGACAAGAGGCCGGTCCCTCCTGGATCCTGCTGCCCCTGGCAACTGCAGCAGACTGAGGTCTCTCTTCCCTCTCCCCTCCTATCTCCTCCTCTCCCCTCTTCTTCCCTCCCTTCCCTCTTCTTCCTCCTTCTCTCCTATTACCTCCTTTCTCCTCCTCTCTTCTCTCTCTTTGCCACTGCTTCCCTCTCCTCTCCTCTTCTTTCTTTTCCAAGTCAGGGTTTCTCTGTGTTGCCCTGGAGGACTTAGATTTTGCTTTGCACACCAGGCTAGTCTCAGACTCAGAGATTCACCTGTTTCTGCCTCCCGAGTGCTGGGATCAAAGGTGTGCGCCCCCTACTGCTTGCTTTCTCTGCTTTTCTTATTCAACAGTGTGATGTTGAGAGCTGGGACATCTCTCAACCCTGCCCTCCATCTCTCACTCCAGGGACTTGACTTCTGGTTTCTTGCCTGACATTTTGATTGATTTATTTACACCCATGTCTTTGAATTGAACAAAACTGGATGTTTTGAATGTTATTATTATTTTTTTCTATCTAGACAGTAGGACAAGTGGTTCCTCTCTTCTGAATTTATTGCGTGTTTTATCCTGCTGACTTATTTGTGATTAATATCTGCAAGTCCTTTGCGAATTTTGGAGGGAAAGCGTGTGATGGGTCTGCACCTATGTATTTATTAATTGACCATATTAACCATGTAATTTATTTCTACAGTCTCTCCTATGTTGTCCATTTCAAGGCTGAGCCGTGGGTTAATTCTTCCACTACATTGCATCTCTGTCAAGCTTCCAAGTGTTCTTATTCGCCTCACATTAACCCGTGTGGGTTGTTGGTCAGCACCTGTGGTCTCGCTGAAGTGGGTCAGTATTTGGGTTGGACCTTTTATCCAATGATGTGCCATCCCCCCCACCCCCACACACCACTGCTCTGTTTGCCTATGTTGTCTCATCACTCCCCTGTGATCACTTGAGCTAGTTATTTTTCTCATCCATGTTACCAAATATCAGATGAGAAGCCAATTAAGAGAAGAAGGACATAATCTCAGCTCCGAGTCCCTCATGGTGGGGGAGCTGTTGATGCAAACCCCAGCTCTGACCTCAGTCGCCCATCTTCTGAGACACATATGAACAACAGATTCAGGTTGTCCTGAGTAGCATGCTCCAGCGTGGAAGAGGTAGCAGGGCTTTACAGTTTCAGGACGGAAGAAATTCCTAAAGGGATTTTCAGAACCGATGGGGGCAGCACAGTGAGAAACAGTCTCCTCTGTAGTCCTCAGATGCTGTCGGAAGGCATTTTTAGACTTCCAGCTGGTGGAAGCTGGTGATTTGCTCTGAAAGGTTTTAGCTAAAGCTCACAAGGTTGTTGTTAGGTCTGCTGCAGAGGTGAAGGAGGCTAAAGAGAGGCCAGGCTAGTTGGCTTTGATCTCCGACGTTTGAATGCGGGAGCGTGCAGATCCCATGAAGCCTGGCCACGCACAGTTGGCTCTGCTCAGGGCCACATCTGGGATCTTAACTATGTGTTTTTGGAGAAAGGATGTTCTTATAAATTACCTAAAAATAATTTGTCAGGAATGAAAATGCACAGGGATTAGGTTTCTTGAAGGTCTCCAGGCTCCAAGCATTGTGAAGCTACCCACTGTGTGTAGGTAGATGTGTAAAATATTTATGCCTTGAGGCATTGTGAGGCTCTGTCTACTTTAATGTGTTTGGGAAGCATCTGACCCAGGAAGCTGGGCCTCAGTCTCCAGTGATGTGTGAGTTGAGCATTTGTAAGGAGAGGGCATGGCTCTTGGCTACAAAGAGTGAGCTAAGGCCAAGCAAGATGGGTGCCATTTCCAGGGGGGCCTCAAATGGGTAAGAGTAGCTTTTAAGAGCTATAAGGAGGGCTGGAGAGATGGCTCAGCGGTAAAGAGCACTGCCTGCTCTTCCAGAGGTCCTGAGTTCAATTCCCAGCAACCACATGGTGGCTCACAACCATCTGGAATGAGATCTGGTACCCTCTTCTGGTGTGTAGGCATACATGCAGACAGATGACATTGTATGTATAATAAATAAATCTTAAAAAAAAGAGCTTGTGCCCTTGCACACAGTGTGTCCCTTGCACCCAGTGTGTCTGAAGGAAACCCCCAGGTAAGCTGAAGCATCCTGCAGCAGGACCTGTCCTGTTGTGATTTGTGTATGCTCACCCCTCTGCTCCAAGAGCCACGTGCTCTGCCTAGGTTCTCTCACTTCCTACAAGATTCCTCATAGCGGTCCCGCCTGCCTGTGAGATCTTCTCTGGCTCTCTTCCATCCTTGCTTCATCTTCCTGTACTGCCTTGGGTACCACTTCCGACCTTTTTGAGTTGGCTCCCTACATACTCGCATTCCTGTTTTGGGATGTGGCTATTTTCCCTGTGCAGGCCATGGCAGCTTTAGCACTGCGGCAGGTATGACAAAGGCGGGTCCCTGAGTTTGGGTAACCCTTGAAGAGCACAGGGACGGAAACACTGGAGGCTCAGGGGTAATGGCCTAGCTCTCCTTGAGAAGCTAGCTGTTATGTCGGCGTGAGAGGCTGTTCTGAGCAAGAGATGATGGTTACCAGACTGCAGGTCTAGCCAGGGTCTGGGGAGAGGGAGGTGAGAGACTGGCATGGGATTGAGTCAGACTGGGCACAGGGCTGGGGTGTCTTGATGGGCAATCATGGTGGAAGACAGAACCAACCTTTGCAAGTTGTCCTCTGATCTCCACACGTGCACCAACACACACACACACACACACACACACACACACACACACACACACACACGCGCACTAAAAATTTATTGTTCAGTTTATTTCTAAGAGGCGCCCCCTGTTAGTTCCCAGGCACTTGTAAGCATGTAGTCTTCCTCACATTGACTCAGGCTGGATAAATCTTAATGGTCCTCTTGGGCTTTGGTGAACGGAATTCAGAGCTGTCTTTGCCTCTTGTCCAGGCCTCTGTTTTGGCCTGGGTTCTAGTGATGCCGAACATCCCTGAGTTTTGGCTAGTTGAATCTGTCTGTCCTGTGGAGATCAGGTCTACACTTCTTCCTGGTACGATTATGATTTACCATGCGCTAGTGGGGGTCTGTTTGGGGTAGCATGAGGGGTTCCCTCTAAGTTGTGGGATGCTCCTCCGTTCTTCTGCTTTGACACGGAGCTATTGTGGGGTGGGGACTGACTTGGTTCTGTTAGCGTTGTTGGACTACACAAGCATCTTACCCAGGGTAGGATGGATGCAGCTCTCCTGCTTTCTGGCTTTGCCTGACACCCACAAATTACCATGGACATGTGGTCCTGAGTCTCTGGGCTCCCCCTGTAGCTAATGCTTGGCCTGTAATCTCCCGAGGCATGCGGCAGGTGGACAGGAGAGTCAGAGGAGTGGGAGGGCTGGGTCTCCATTTTGCCCCTGGCCTGCTTGGCTGGAATGTCCTTGCCTTCTTGTTAGTAGCGTGGAAAGTCATTCAGCTTGCACAGGAGAGGATCTTTGAATTCAATAAATACAGACAAAGTAGAAAAACAAGAGATGCAAGCATCCCAGAGGCTTAAGTGACCTGTTCACATAAAGCAGACAGATGGGGACTTTAGGAGAAAGGACACTCCAATTAATCAGGAGACAAACCAGCTTTAAGTGATTGTTCTGGGAGAATTGACCTTCCTTTGTGGCTCTGTGGATTTCCTCCGTGGATGCAGAGAGTACACATTTAGAGAGAATGTGCTCAATTACACTATCTGGGGCACACTTATATATACTGACCAATAAATCATACTGCTCATCAACACACACACACACACATTCCATCACATGTGCACACAAGCATTCACACACTTCTCAGTAACACTGCCCAATAACAGACTGTCCAGAATATACATTCACATACACAGGACTCAGTATATATTCACATAAATATACAAAACCACATTCAGGTTGCCCAGTAATAGGCACACACATGCCTACTGCACACATACATGTGCACACTGCTCAGCACACACATAAACACACATTTACACATATACATTGTCATACACCTCAACATACACCAACATCCCACTTTTCTCAAAGCCTCTTTTCTACTCTGGTTCCCTTTCTAATACAGGAACATGTATCGTTAGAGCAAGTTTCTGTTTGCTCAGAGGTGATTTTTGTGCCGACTCTGTAAGTCCCGACACAGTGACACAAATCCTTTTTGGAGTGAGGGCAGAATGGATGCTAACCAATGAGTCTCAGCTGGGTGCTGGAAACAAAACCACAAGAGCAGGAAACACAGGCTAGTGTTTTCACAAGTCTATTTCATTTTCTGACAAGAAACTTCAATTAGTGAGTACTCAACCAAATCCAGTCCCTCGAGTATTATGGCTTTGAACTTAAGCTTGACACTGGTAATGAGATGTCAGTCTCTAAATTCTGACTTTGTTATGTTTTTATGCACCGTCCCAGTGAGGCCACTGGGTAGATTTCAGGAAACAGGAACAGGGAGATAATTTTGATGACTTTGGTGGCCTCTTTCTGTGTGATTTGTTTCCTTCTTTCTTTCCTGGGTTTTCTTTCTTTTCTTTTGTGTGTGTGTGTGTGTGTGCATGTTTGTGTGTATGTTCTTGTGTATGTTTACATGTGTGCATGTTTGTGTGTATGTTCTTGTGTATGTCTACATGTGTGCACTTAGAGGCCAGATCAATTTCAGGTGTCTTCCTTGATCATTAACTTTTTTAATCTTGTTTTTTTTCAAAAAGACTTAAAAATTGTGTGTGTGTATGTGTGTATGTGTGCATGTGAATAGGATACTAGAAGAAGGTGTTGGATCCCCTGGATCTGGAGTTACAGGCAGCTTTAAGCCACCTGACATGGGGTTCTCTGGAACAGCCGGACACACTTGTTAACCAATGAGCCACCACTCAAGTCCTTCCTATTTTATTTATTTACCGAGGCAGTGTCTCTTAGTGAGCATGGAGTTTATTGGTTTGGCTGGAGCAGCTGGCCAGTTAGCTTCAGGAACACTCCTGTCTCCCATCCCCTAGTTCAGTGGTTCCAGATGTGGACTCCTGAATCTTGCTTTTGCTTGGATGCTTGGGATCTGACTTAAGGTCCTCACACTTGTGTGGCAGGCACTTTACAGACTGAGCCTAGAGACCCCTTAATAGTGTCAGTCCTTTCTTTCAGTCCCTATGACCTTTCTGAGTTTAGAAGAATCTCCAGAGAGTGCTGATTGCGCTGTTTGTGTCTATGTTGGAAAGTGTGACAAAGCCACAGGGTTAGATGGTGTCCAATTACTTCAGATGAAATAAAATGTCTGCCTTCTCATGAGCTCCAGCTCTTGAAAGCTTGTGGCTGTCTGAAATGCCATCTTTACTATTGTTTCCTGATTATCTCAAACCAGTGTTCACATGCTGTCTTGCCTCGGTGTCTTTTGACCCTTGGCTCCTCAATGGGATTATCTGTTGGCCCTGGTTGCCAGGTAATACGTGCCCAAAAGAGCCAGGAAGGGCCCAGGAGGATTAATGTAAGGGTCCTGGATGTTCTCAGGTGCCAGCTACACCTGCCACTGGCTCTGGTGCAGGTTTCCTGGGCTGCTGTGACTACCAGCAAGGGGGACGTGCATCTACAGTCATTTCACCTCTCACAGTCTGAAGCAGAAATCTAGGGTGGAGGAGTGACAGGACTGAAAGTGTGAGAGGTCCCTCCTGCCTCTTTACTTCCAGTGGCTGCAAGCACTCTTGGCTGGTACCTGCATCACTTCATGTTGTCTCTCCTTCACAAGGACACCTGTCGGTCAAAGATCTAAAAGGTCTGAATTTCAAGTATCTTAGTTGCTGTTCTATTGCTGTGAAGAGACACCACAACCAAGACAACTCTTATGAAATAAAACATTTAATTAGGGGGCTTGCTTACAGGTTCAGAGGCTCAGTCCATTATTAGCAGAGAAGGGAGCGTTTCAGAATACAGACAGGTGCTGGAGCAGTAGCTGAGAGCTACATCCTGATCTGGAGGGGTGGATAGATAGGTAGATAGATAGATAGATAGATAGATAGACAGATAGACAGACAGACAGATAGACAGACAGACAGACAGACAGATAGACAGACAGACAGGACAGAGAGATAGGAGAAAGAAAAAAAGGAGGGAAGAGGAGGAGGGGAGGAGGAAGAGGGGGGGGAAAGAGGAAAAGGAGGAAGATGAGGAGGGAGAGGAAGAGGAAGAGGAAGAGGAAGAGGAGTGACTGAGACTAAGCCTGACATGGGCTTTTGAAATCTCAAAGTCCACCCCTATGACACACTTCCTTCAACAAGGCCACACCTTCTAACTATTCTAATCCTCAAATAGCCACCAATCCCTGATGACTAAGTATTCAACAGTTGAGCCTCTGGGGACCATTGTCATTCAGACCATCACATCAAGTAAGTATTTAGAGATGTGAGGGACCCACTGTGATGTGACCTGCCTCTGTCACGCGTTCCAGCCATGAACTCAGCTGCTCTGCCGTGCAGTCCCCACTGTGAGCTCAAATCAATCCTCCCTCCAGTTAGATATTTAGGAAACAGAGAATGAGGAATCAGGGGTGGGGATTGCCCTCAAAGTCCTGCCCCTAGTGACTGCCTAGCTAGGACTCATCCTGTAAGGGTTCTGAAACATCCCCAAATATGTCACCAAACATTGAAAGCATGAGCCAGTGGTGGGAAGCCATAAGATTTAAACCATAATGCCAGCCCAATACCTCACACTTTCTTCTTCGGGCTCACAATTGTATGCATACTTCAAATACTTTTGAGGGGACTCAGTTGTTTGGAGACAGGGTCCCCTATAGGCTAGCCTCAAACTCCCTAAGTAGGGGAGGATATCCTTGAACTTCTGGTCCTCCTGCCTCCACGTCTCAAGAGCTGGGATGACAGGTGCGTGTCACCATGCTTGGCTTATGCATTGCTGGGCAGAGAACCCAGAGCTGTGTGTGCTCTCCCCACTGAGTTACATTTCCAGCCCATGCATGGTAGGTGCTCATTTTTAAACACTTAAAGCCCCGTATGTAAGTAGGAACTCCTGTAGTTCAGGAAATGTGCCCTCACGTATCTCTCTTGGTTTTGCATGTGAGCCTGAGCCTCTTCACAAACAGGCAATAATCCACTCGGACAGATCCAAAGCTCCGGGACTTCAGGATAATTAGTGGAGAGTGTTAACCAGCAGTGCTGCCAAAACATTTTGCGCCAGGTCCAAGATGAGCGTCTGCACACAGGATGGGCCTGCTTCCTGTGGTGAATTCCCGTCACTATGCCCCTGATTTCCTGTCCAGCTAATGATCAGAAAGTGACAGGGTGAGAACTGACAGGCTGCCTCTTGCCTCTCTGCCTGCCCACACTGCTGGTTTCAGGGGTAGTTTGTCATGCCAGAATGCCTAATGATACCAGCTCCCAACACCTGTGGCCCCAATAATCACCAGAGTGGGACATTTCTGGGTGGTGTGTTTCCAAAGAATTTAAGAAGGACCTGGCCCTTGGGAGATGGGTTACCTGGGGAAGCACTTGCCTTGTGAGCACAAGGACCTGAGTTTGAGCCTCAGAACTTCAGTTAAAAACCCCAGGTATATTAGTGTGCACGTTTAATCCCACAGCTGGCGAGGATCCTGGTACTCACTGGCCAGCCTCATGGTCTAGCCTATTCTGTGAGTTCCAGGGCAGTAAGATACACTCAGAAAATAAGGTGAATGGTACCTGAGAAATACACCTGAGATTGTCCTCTGGTCTCTACAAGCATATGAATGCACATGTGACACACACACACACACACACACACACACACACACACACACACGTACACACACATACTCAACACATCCATATGTACACAAACACACACAATACACATATATGTACACACAAACACACCCATGTACACATACATAGCACACAAAAACACACATGTACACACATACACTCAACAATACACACATGCACACAATACATACATATGTACACACAAACACACATATACACACACATACATGTAAACATACACAGCACACAAACACATACATGTTCACATACATATACACAGCACATCTACATGGACACACACAAAATACACACATATGTACACACAACATACAAAACACAAAACACACACTTCTATACATACATATACATATACACAGCACACAAACACACATGTACACACACATGCACAACACATCCACATGTACATGGACACACACACAATACACACATATGTATACATATACACACAGCACACAAACCCATACACAGACACACATTTATGCACACACACTCTCACACACATGTGCACATACATAGCACATAAACATACATGTACACACATATTCATGACACATTCACACATACACACATATACACACAACACACATATGTACACATACAGCACACACACACACACACACACACACACACACACACACACACACCCCTGACGCCCTGAGTAAAGCAATCCTTAAGCCAAGACTAGAAGCTGAAGCCTGGTATTTTGACTCATTTGCTGTGGCTATCAGGAGGGTAATTTACAGCAGACACTTTGAAGACAGACCCTTCACTTTACTCTATACTGGAGACTCTGCTCCCCTCTGGAAGGGACACAGAGGGTATCTTGTTGGTTCCATACTGACCCATACAGTTATCACAACTTCAGGTCATTAAAAGCCTGGGGTGTGTAGATACACTGATAAACACAATGAGATAAACTGCCTATCACTGTTACATGGTAATAGAGAAAGGGATTGAAGAGTAACTATATGACTCTCTGGTCTCCCTGTGTGCTGGGAGTGGGAGCTCATTCCTGGCCAACTTCCTTACATCCTGGGGCACTCCAGCTTCTGCTCTGCTGGAGGCCCTGGTCCTTTGAGCTGCCTCTTCTCATGGAGGCTTTGGAGGACTTGCATCTTGTCTTTCTACTTCATTCTCAGCTGTTCCTTTCTCATCCCACCATCCCTTTCTGCTCCTCTGGGTGTGGGATCATGTGACCTATGAGGGGAAGGCAGGAGAGGAGCTATGGATGGGTAGATGCTGAGAATACTTGGATGAACAAGAGTAGGGGGTGACCTTGGGAAGCCTGCAGCTCAAGAGCCAGCCTGCTGGAGCAGGAGGTGGTCTCGGCTCCACCCCTGAATTGGAATCAGGCTGTAACATATCTGGTTCATTTGCCAGGCCTCTTGCTCCCTGGGGCTGGAATGAGCCAAGCATCCATGGGCAATGCTGATTCAAGGCTGAGGACATGGCTGGCCCAGGTGCCCTCTTGGTTCCAGGGCCCGGCTGGGATATGGCAGCTGCATCTGAAATCCTCTGTGGCTCTGTCAATTGGTTTGTATCCCGTGGGTGAGGTTGTTAGCACTGCAGAGGGTGAATGTGTATAATGGGAGAGGAGGGATGTTCAGAATGCTAACAGAAGTGGTGGACACCGGAGAGAGCCTGTGGGTTCTGAAACCATGTCTCTGAATTCTCCAATGGGCAGAGGGAAGATGGGTGTTAGTTAAGACCACATCCAGGTGAGCCTAGGTGCCGTAGCCATGTGCTGAGCCCATCCTCTGCAGGGATGACCCCTCTGTCCTGGCCCCCAGAGATTCCTGCTCTGAGATGTAGGTAGTGCGTGGCTTCTTTTCGAAGGCACTTGGATTTCTGTTTGAGTGGTATCAGACCTGCTTTTCCTGCTCAAGACTTCTTGGCCTGCCACCCTGTGCTCTCATTCCTTGGCTCTGCTTTGGTACCTGGGGCTGAAGCACTAACCTGGCACCATCCAACCCACTACACCGCTCAGTATGGAATCTTACTTCTCAGGGCTTGCCAAGAGAGTGGACGGGAGATAATGATGCCTGGATCGGAGGTGAAGCCAGCTTGTTTGCCCACTCTCTGCAGGATGGCCGACCCGTGCATGTCTCAGCTGTCCATCACGTACCCATCTTTCTTGTTTCTTCCTTCCCAGCTCTGCAGGAACCTGGCTGAGAGACAATTGCAATGGGTATGGTGGCCTAGAGCCACGTGGATGGTCTAGTAGGTGGTGGGTGGGTGTCTTAGTTAGGGTTTTACTGCTGTGAGCAGACACCATGACCAAGGCAACTCTTATAAGGACACCACTTAATTGGGGCTGGCTTACAGGTTCAGAGGTTCAGTCTGTTATCATCAAAGCAGGAACATGGCAGAATCCAGGCAGGCATGGTGCAGGAGGAGCTGAGAGTTCTACATCTTTATCTGAAGGCTGCTAGCAGAGTACTGACTTCCAGGCAGCTAGGATGAGGGTCTTAAGTCCACACCTGCAGTGACACACCTACTCCAACAAGGCCATGTCTACGGCAACATGGCCACACCTTCTGACAGTGGCACTCCCTGGGTCGAGCATGTGCAAGCCATCACAGTGGGGTAGCTTTACCACGTCCCTACTTTTGTGACATAATCCCTTTGGACCTTCTTGTGAAGTTACTATTCTTTTCCCATTGTGTTTCAAAGCTTTTTTTATCCCCTATATAAAAATTGATTTATGAAGCTCTTTATGTGATGTAGATACTGGTTTTCTTTGTTTGTATAATGTTTTTGGATAAATGTAAGCTCTCACAGTTGGGTAGTTATGGTCAGCAATGGCTTCTTCATGTAGGGAAAGCTTTTCCCTCTGCCTTGGAGAAGGGATTAATTTCTATGTCATTCCTTGAACATTTTAGCCAGAGAATTTTATCTTTAACATTTAGGTCTGTAATTCATGAGAGTGTTTTTGGTGTGTGATAGCCTGTTTCTTGCCAGGCTTTGGTAGTGAGGTCTTTGGTAGTGAGGTACAGCCCCGCCTGCCTTCTGCATATGGCTTTTGCGTGTGGGTACAACTGACTATTGTCCCCATCTGTGGCTTCCAAATCTCAAAGAATGCTTCGCATGTGCAAGGAGGTAAGCAAGGCATGGGGGTGTGGCCAGAGTGGGGGGAGCCAGTCCTCATCTGGACCTGCCTCACTCTGGCCATCTGCAGAGCCATACTCATATGGCCATTTCACGCTCCTCCCTGGATCTGCACATCTGTCTAGAGTGGATGCTGAATTGTCCTTCTGGCTTGTGACTCAGAGTACCATCACTGTTAAGACCTTTCCTGTGCAAATCAGAAGCTCAGCCTTCTATGTTCTGCAAAAATTAACATTACAGATTGGCCAGAGGAGAATTGACATCCTTCTGTTTCCTGGTTCCTGGATAAAGATAGTCCTCTTGACGCATGGTTCGATAATGCTTCTCAGAAAGTTTCAGAAATCTGTCCAGGGTCATCTGGCCCGGAGTAGATGTACTTCTAATTCTCATCTATGTTAAAATGTTATTGTAAGTGGTTTCTTTTAGAATGGTCATTTTGTAGCAGCTTATGTAGAAAAAATTGATTTTGTTGTATTGATTTTGTCTTCTGCAGTCTTGCTTAACTTTCTTATTAATTCCTGCACTTTATCTATAGATAATTTGATCTTATCATCTATGAATAGACAGTTTATCATCTGCCTTCCTTTTTAATCTCTTTCCCCTTATTTGTAGGCAGGCATCGAGTGCACAGTGATTGGGGTTGATGGAAACCAGAGTCTTTGCCTGTCTTTTCCTACCAAGGACACCTTCTGTGTCACTCTCTTTCCCTCACTTTTCCTTCCTTCTTCCTTCCTTCCCTTCTCTTCTCTTCACTTCCTTTTCCTTTCCTTCCTTCCCTTCCTTGCTTACTCCCTTCCTCCTTTTCTCCCTTTCCTTCCTTCCCTTTCTTCCTCCTTCCCTCCCTTCATCCTCCCCTCCTTTTCCTTCCTCCCTCCCTCTATCCCTTCCTTCCCTCCTTCCTTCCTTCCTTCCTTCCTTCCTTCCTTCCTTCCTTCCTTCCTTCCTTCCCTCTTCCCCTTTCCTTCCTTCCTTCCTTCCTTCCTTCCTTCCTTCCTTCCTTCCTTCCTTCCTTCCTTCCTTCCTTCCTTCCTCCCTCCCTCCCTCCCTCCCTCCCTCCCTCCCTCCCTCCCTCCTTTTCTTTCCTGCTAGGCAAATGCCTCATCTTACAATCATATCCCCAGCCTTTCTGAAGTTCCCTTGGTAGACTCTTCAGATAGTCCTCTGGCCCCTTTCTCAGGCCACACTGCCTGGTGTCTGCTGGACTTTATCCCTGCCTGCTTCTATAGTATTTTACAGGCTCTGTGTGTCTCATCTTTGCCAGCATGTGTCACTGTTGTGGCCCCTGCCTCCTTTCCCCTGCAATGGTGTTTCTTTGTCTTCCCTTCCTGGATACTTATGAGTTTCTGTTGAAAGCCCACGGTGGTGAGTTCTTACTCCAGGATTGCTTTGCATTCTTCATATCCTGGCAGTCATCCTGGCATCTGGCTCAGGATTCTAGGCTTGGCTGTTTTTATCTTGGTGCTCTGAAGCCTGTCTGTGGGGTTCAGGGTCCTGAGCTCCTGCTGAGAATTCCTGAGGTCATCGACTGTCCTGACTGGTTCCATTGGCTTGCTGTTATGGGATTGGTGGATGTCTCTCTCCATCCTACTTCTGACTTACACAATTCTTCAAATATGTAGGCTGAGCTTTATGAAAGAATACAGACCCCCAGCCCGTCTCTTGGATGTCTCCAGTGTGTGTCCTCTCTTTCCTCTTGTGAAGCTTGGCTACTGTCTTCTATTCTGTCATTGACCTCTGCACTGATGATCACTCTCCCTCTCCACCCACATATCATCCACCCCTGCACTGATCTCACTCTGCCTCTCCATCCACATATCATCCACCCCTGCACGGATCTCACTCTGCCTCTCCATCCACACATCATCCACCCCTGCACTGATCTCACTCTGCCTCTCCATCCATACATCATCCACCCCTGCACTGATCTCACTCTGCCTCTCCATCCACACACCATCCACCCCTGCACTGATCTCACTCTGCCTCTCCATCCACACACCATCCACCCCTGTGTGGATCTCACTCTGCCTCTCCATCCATACATCATCCACCCCTGCACTGATCTCACTCTGCCTCTCCATCCACATATCATCCACCCCTGCACGGATCTCACTCTGCCTCTCCATCCATACATCATCCACCCCTGCACTGATCTCACTCTGCCTCTCCATCCACACATCATCCACCCCTGCACTGATCTCACTCTGCCTCTCCATCCACACATCATCCACCCCTGCACTGATCTCACTCTGCCTCTGCATCCACATATCATCCACCCCTGCACGGATCTCACTCTGCCTCTCCATCCACACATCATCCACCCCTGCACTGATCTCACTCTGCCTCTCCATCCACACACCATCCACCCCTGTGTGGATCTCACTCTGCCTCTCCATCCATACATCATCCACCCCTGCACTGATCTCACTCTGCCTCTCCATCCATACATCATCCACCCCTGTGTGGATCTCACTCTGCCTCTCCATCCATACATCATCCACCCCTGTGTGGATCTCACTCTGCCTCTCCATCCATACATCATCCACCCCTGCACTGATCTCACTCTGCCTCTCCATCCATACATCATCCACCCCTGCACTGATCTCACTCTGCCTCTCCATCCACACACCATCCACCCCTGTGTGGATCTCACTCTGCCTCTCCATCCACACATCATCCACCCCTGCACTGATCTCACTCTGCCTCTCCATCCACACATCATCCACCCCTGCACGGATCTCACTCTGCCTCTCCATCCACACACCATCCACCCCTGCACTGATGCTCATTCTGCCTCTCCCTCTACATCCACTCATTTTTCTCCAGCTGTGTCCATGTTACTGACAAACATCTACTGACTTTTAAATTTTTATTTCTGGATTTACATCCTAGAGATTCAATTTCAACATGTTCCAGATTGGCTAGGTTCTTCTTTCTGCTCCTTTTAAAATGTATACTGCTCTATACATTTTCAAGTTGGACATTAAAAAAAAATGCCAAACAATTTTCGGGTCCATTTTGTAGTGGTTGTAACCAAAGACCCAGGTAGAGCACGTTACTAAGGAAAGAGGTTTGTTTTACTTTGGGGGTCCAGGAGTGTGGTGCTGGCCCTAGTGTTGGGGAGTACAGATGAGGATAGCAAGCTGCCCATGAAGAAAGCCGAGGGGCAGAACCAAACCCTTCCTTATAATCCCTTCTTGAGAAAGCTAACCCAGCCCCACAGACCTTCATCAGTTCTTCCCGAGGCTGATAATCTGACTAGACAATCATCTCCCACCAGGGTCCACCCTTTGGGAGTCTCCCTGTCCCAGCACCACCATACTAGGAGCCACGTCTCTGGCACTCGCACCCTAAGGAAACACATTCAAAGCACAGCATGCCAATGGTTCAAGATCCATCTTAGTCCCCGAGGCCTGGTGTCTATCTGTGTACCTTGGTACCATCCGAGTGGATCTTCGGGGCCATGACCTGGCCAGAGCAGCCCAAGAGTTGTAGCTCTTCAACGGGAGGACAGGAACCTGCTTGTGAGTAGATTTAAATGTCTATTTTTCTCCATTATGAGGATTGTTGGGGTTTCTGAATTGCTCAGCCATACCAGGTTTTCCGTCTGGTGGCATCGTCTACTGCCCTAAAGACTGGGGTCTGCTTTTTGTTTTTGCTTCTGTTTGCTTTTTATTTTTTATTTTATTATTATTTTTATTTATTTATTTATTTGTTTGATATTTTCTTTATATACATTTCAAATGCTATCCTGAAAGTTCCCTCTACCCTCCCTCTGCCCTGCTCCCCTACCGACCCACTCCTGCTTCTTGGCCCTGGTGTTCCCCTGTACTGGGACACATAAAGTTTGCAATACCAAGGGGCCTCTCTTTCCAATGATGGCCGACTAGGCCATCTTCTGCTACATATGCAGCTAGAGACACGAGCTCTGGGGGTATTGGTTAGTTCATATTGTTGTTCCACCTATAGGGTTGCAGACCCCTTTAGCTCCTTGGGTGCTTTCTCTAGCTTCTCCATTGGGGGCCCTGTGTTCCATCTTATAGATGACCGTGAGCATTTATTTATTTTTTAAATGTTATATCTTGTTCCCTAGGGTCTGGTCCACTTTTTTCCCCTTTTGTTGTTAATTTTTCTTTGTCAAACATTAATTTATACTTTGCTAATTTTATATATGCATATAACATATTGATCATATTCACCTCCATTCTCTTGTTTGTTGGCCTTTTGCTCCCATTGAACATTGAGGAGAGGCTGCAAGAGTGTAGGAAGTGGGGGATGGAGAGGAGTGCTGATTTATTTGTCTTTCTTCTCCTGGGGAGAGGCAGTAGCTCTGCTATATGTCCCTGGGACTTGGTAGACAGGCAAGGACACTCCAGGGACTTTGGGTCTCCACCTGCACAGGCTTTGGTTCTCTGATACAGATCCACCATCACTTCATATGATTCTCTCTTTCTCTCCTCCTCTTCCCCAGTGTTGTGGCCTGAATGTTGAAGGCTCCACCCCCAGTTGGTAGATCCAACACTTACCGATGGTGGTGTTAGGACCTGTCCTTATGAATGGCTTAACCCACTGATGGCTTTTCCATTTGATGGAATTATTGGGAGATGAAGCCCAGTTAGAGAGCATGGCCTTGAAAGATATACTTTGCTCTCAGCTACTTTATAGATCTCTACTTTCTAGCCACCATGAAACTTGGTTCCGTCATGTTTACCAGCCTTGTTGTAACTCACTGTGGTCCAGAAGCACAGAACCTAGGGACCTTGAGTGCTCTGAAACCATCAGCCGTAGTAACTACTTTCATGGTGTCTTAGGGTTTTACTGCTGTGAACAGATGCCATGACCAAGTCAACTCTTATAAAGGTCAACATTTAACTGGGGCTGGCTTACAGGTTCAGAGGTTTAGTTCATTATTATCCTGGTGGGAGCATGGCAGCACCCAGGCAGGATTGGTGCAGGAGAAGCTGAGAGCTCTACATCTTCATATGAAGGCTGCTAACAGAGTACTGACTTCTAGGCAAGTAGGATGAGGGTCTTATAGCCCATACTAATAGTGACACACCTACTCTAAGAGGGCCAAACCTTTTAATAGTGCCACTCCCTGGGCTGAGCATATACAAACCATTATACCATTTTTCACCTGAACAGGGTATTTAGCCAATGGCTATCTTTGGGAAGGGAAGCCCATCACAGCGGTTTCCCAAGACACTCCCCCTCCAATCCGTGATGTGTAGCCTCCCCTCCCCCAGCCTTAATGGTTCCATTGTTTACACCTGGATGGAGCTTGCTGGCTCAATCGTTCTGCCACGCCCACTGCTGGAGCCCCGCCGCTTTGCTGTTTGGAGCCATACATGTGGTCACCCTGCTACTGGATCCCGAGATTATTTGGCAAGAATTGGGCCCCCTTCCCCTGCTTCATAACTGCGTGTGGAACAGTAAAATTGAGCTTTGATCAGAATCTGCCTGTCTTAGCTGCATTTCTTTCTCTCGTCGCCTAGCCCCTCTTCTCTTCCAGGTTTCCAAAATGCTTTTCCAGACTAGAACCCAGGCTGTGATCTGCTGGCCGGACACAACAGTGATGCGCTGTGGTGTCTCTGCCTCTTCAGTCTTTACACACTAAGTGTGTGCTGAGTAGGCCTCCCATTGAGTGGCACCATGTGGTCATGGAGATCCCGGCTCCTGTTGCATCCAGTGAGAGGCTTAGGTTTCCAAATGTCATAAAGGACCCATGAGGAGGTGACCCTGCACCATTTTTTAATTGATGTTCTCCCTCCCTACTTGTTGAACCTTGGGTTACTCTGAGTTGGCTTCAGCCATCCAGACACCAGGAATGAGGGCCATGGGGCCACTTTAGAATTCTATTCAGCTGCAAAGTGTGGAGAACTGGCCCTTTAAGTACAGAAGAAGGATGTCAGGAGGAAAAGGTAGCTCCTGAACTGGAACTATCTAGTTCATGGCCAAGGGGCAGTCAATCCTCTGAGTCTATCTGCAGACACTTGCACAGTTGCTGGCCACCTGTCAGTCACCACTTAAGCACCAGGAAGCAGGAAAGGACAAAGTGGGTGTCATGATTAGCCTTTTCAACTTGACATGACATAGGCTCATCTGGGAAAAGAATCCCAAAGAGGAATTGTCTACAATGGAGTTGGTCCATGGACATGTTTGTGGGCGATTGCCTTAATTAAATAAATAGATGTAGGAAGACTTGGTCCACCATAGTTAGGGAAAGGTGCTACCCACCATGGTTAGTTTTAATTGCCAATTTAACCACAATCTAGATTTATCTGAGAAGAGAGTCTCAATGGGGGTCACAGTCTACTGTGGGTGGCACCATTCCCTGGGCTTAGGTTTGGAACTATGTAAAGGTGGAGAAATGAAGCTGAACACTAGCTATCATGAATGCACTAATTCTCTCTGCTCTTGGTGGTGGATGTGATGTGACCAATGGTCTCAAGGTCCTGCTACCATGTGTGAGTTCCCCACACTGATGACCTCAAGTAGCAAGCTAAAATAAATCCTTATTCCCTATGTTGCTTTTTATCAGGATATTTGATCACAGCAACAGAAACAAAACCAGACCAGCAAGGCTTCCAACAAAGCTCTGGCTCCTCTTCTCACCATTTCTGCTGTTCATTTGCCTGTTTGTCCAGGGCCCAACTAGTCAGGATTTTGAGACTGCCTGAGCCTCACTTTCCTGTACCTGGATCTCTGGACACAGCTCAGTCATCTTGGTTGACCTTCCATGCCCTGTGGACCCTGTCCTCCTGCCCAGTTCCTGTGTGGTTCAGTGTAGACTGGCCTGGCCCAGATGTATACTCTAGAGCTCTTATCAACTTCTTTGCAGCCTCTGAGGCTAGGGGACAAGCAGGCAGGCAGGGAACAGTTGTTGTAATGAACTGGGAACACCCGGAACCATCCTGGGCTCTTCCTGGGATGGCCCACCTTGCAGGCTAGATTTCTGCTGTTGAGTCCATTGAGTCAAGGGGGGGGGGGCGCTGCTTATGGCTGCCAGCACACCTCTGTTTGATACTGAACTATGACACCATAGAGAGAACTAGAGACACGTACCTTTGGGTTTCTACTGTCTTGTTAGCAAAACCAGCCATTCTGACTACAAAATAACATGAACACCTCAGAGGTAGGACAAAGTGTGATCTGAAGGACAGGGCCCCGTTCTGGGACCTCCTCCCTCGTGACTGCTAATTTTAACATCACGTTCACATCCAACAAAGATGCTGGCAGCTTCGTGCAGCCCGACTGCAGAGGAGTGTTTTCAAGGGAGCAGCTTCCCCGGCCGTCCTCCTTTCTGGATCGCTGGTTTCCTCATCACCAGCGCTAACAGGCTGGTGCTGCCACGTCAGGCTCAATACATCACGGTTTAATCAGACGTGGCAGCTGCCGGGCAGCCGAGCCCAGTGACAGCTTGCAGCCGAAAAGGCTCTGATCCGACCAAAACATCTTAATGCTGCAAATGAGCCTCGGGCCGAGTCCACCTCAAACAGAAAGCCTGATGATAGGTTCCATCCTCCATGGACCCCTGATGGCGCCTCTCTGTGTCCTGGAGACCACCATCTGGAGCTTAGATACTTCTGCATGAGGCACAAAGAGCAGGTGCGTGTGCATGTGACAACAAAGCCCACATCTCCACTGAATTTGGTGGAGAGAGGAGGGCACTGTTGCATGCCAGAGTTCTCATCTGGAGATGAAAGCAAAGACACAGGGGAATAATCAGGACACCCATCCCGGCTTTGCTCCTGAGTAATTTTCTATGGTCTAGCCCCTGTCCCAAAGCCGGACTCAGTTTCTGACATCTTAGAGTACCGCCACCCATGACTCAGGGACTCATGGCTGGTGTGATCTGGAAACATTATCGTCTGGCTTGACTCTGAGGGAAATTTCTCAACTGAGAACCCCCTGGCTGAGGCCTTACTTGAGTTTTGGATAAGCATTTGTGGCAGGCAGAAAGCTCTGGCCCTGTGAAGTTTCTTTCTGGTGCTTCTGGGGGACCTTAGAGGTCTCCCTGTGAGGCCCGCTGGATTAGTGGCGGCATGGCAATCTCAAGCAAAAATATCTTGACCATACATGCCTATGCTCTCCAACTCCCTCAATGCACCATAAACTCCAAATTTCATATTCCTTCCTTTTTATAACCCACGGAGTCCAATCAGCCTTGCTGTAAGTGACTGGGTTTGGAGAAATTCAGTGGACACCCTTCACAAAGAAAAGTGACCTATAATAGTTATTAGAGTGGGGTGGCTCTCCTAATCCCCTTTCCCTGCCCATGCTGGAAATTTGGCTGGTTTGGTCCTGTGCAGGTGGCCACAGCTGCTGAGCGTTCATGAGCGCAGGTTGGGCACTGAGGACAACATTTCAAAGCACCCCTCCCCCAGTACCTCCCACATTTACACCCCCCTTGCCTCCACTTCCACAGTGTTCCCTGAGCCTTGTAGGGGGGCGGTTGATATTGATGTCTCATTTATCACCAAGTGCTCACAGTCGGTTATCCTTAGCACTTAGAGCAGTTATGAGTCTCCGTCTCAGCCATGACCCAGTGCAAGAAGTTTCTCTGATGAAGGCCGAGAGCAGTATAAGCCCATAGGTTTCAACAGGAGTGTTTTGAAGGCAGTTTCACAATATGGCCAATTAGCGCAAGAACAGTGGGGCAGGCTGTGTATTACCCTATATATACTATGTAGGCACAGTCTACCTGGGAAGGCTCTGGGCTCCTGGCCTTCAGCTGTTGTTAAATCCCAGTGCATATAGGCCTCCAAATTGGGAGCCTCCTCCATAGACAGTAGTCAGTGTGTACCCTGATGGGGGAGCCACAAAATAAAAACTACTCCGGACACTGGAAGAGGTGGTCAGGGTTCCCGTGGCCTTAGCCCTTGGACTCCCTTCTCCCTGACTCACTTGAGTCACACGTTCCCAAACCAGCTACCCTCCTGCCCGTGTAGCAGCACACTCCCAGCTGCATGTCTGTCTTGTTCTCGCACCTGGATGTCTTGTTAGGTGTGGTTTTCTCCCACCAAGGCTGATGTGGGATTTGTCTGGGGTTTCAGTGTTTGCCGTGTCTGGGTGGGTGTTGGCAGAGTGGCCAGGCAATGCCATTGTAGACAGGCCTAATGAGGGCTCCTGATCTTGTTTTCGGTGCTGTTTTGAAGGATTTGATTAAAAAGACGGGGAAGAAAATGAACTGGAAACACTGGGTTGTACTCGAAAGAAAAATGTCCTGATAATTGCGGCATGTGTTGGAACAGACCCCTCTGGGAATTCAGGCCTGTGTCACTCAGCGCTGTCCACAGAGAGAGTTGTTGCTAAAAACAAACCATAGCTCAGAGCTGGATAGGCCAAGGCACCGAGAACATAACCAAGGTCCCAAAATATGATGGGGGCTTAGCTCTGTCAAGTCTCTTCTGGGTGGTGGTGGGGGGCTGACCCGTTTTCCTCCCATGATCATGGGGCCCAAGAGGGACCACCTACACGAACATTCCCTATTCCTGGTTTATAGGTCATGCATGCTCCAGCTCAGGTGAAGAGTGCCTTGATCAGGTTGGGGAATGGCTTGGCGTCAGTGCCTGTGCGGTGCACATGCAAAGATCTGAGTTCTACCCAGCGTGGAGGGAGGCTTGAATGGGTAGGAACGCTTTCCATTTGGGGAGAGAAAGGTAAATGCTGCCAGGCCACAGTGGGCCCTGGGCTTCCAGGGTGTGGTCCCCCAGTTCACTGCTCTGCAGAACTTGAATGTGCATTGCGATGAGAGTGTAGGCTCAGCTTGTTCCTCTCATCTCACGTCGTCAAACTACAGAGAACCACAGCATTGGACTTGAAAGCCCCAATGTTCTCAGTGTTCAATATGGGTGATTCTCTGGGCTGAGGCTGGTACCAGGTGGCTCTTACAGGTCAGGAAAGTGATACTCGTTAGGTTCTGGATCCCTCCCTCTTCCTATAGGGAGCTAGTCTGGGTGGTTTTTTTGAGCTGTTTCTTGGCAGCTCAGTGATTTGAATTTACACCAGGGCCCTCGGCTGTCTTAACGTTCCTCTCCAGGCCTTCTGAATCCAAAGCCTGGGCAGAAGCTAGCAGAACCCTGTGGCAAGCCATTGTAGACAGGCCACTTGGTACAGGAAGGGATGTCACCAGAGCAGGGTCTTTGGGAAACTGCAACTGAGGCTCGTGGCCTCTGCGGGTGGTATTGCTTCCTGAGATAACTGTCCCAGCTGGGGGCAGTGCCAGGTCTCAGCCCCTTGGTGACCTATAGTGTTAACACTTAGGTATAGGATACACTAAGTCCCCTTGGCTGCGGCGAGGTGTCCACATCAGGTTCTGAATGATAAGCAGGTAGGCAGAGTCTACAGTCCAGGTTCACACGATCACCTCGCCTGTTGCCTCTACCTGGAGCACAGAATGTCCATTCTGGGGTTAGCCTAGGGTTCCTGTGGTCCCACCTGGGTCATCTGCCTGGTGTGGGTCCCTGGACTGTTTTTAGTCCGGAGCTAACTTGGAGTATCAGGCCAGCCTCAGAGCTGGTAGACACTGGCTTCTCCAAGCTGAGCAATGCCAAGCTCAGAGAGAGTTCCATCTCTGTCTGAACTGAGGTCCCCGAGTGTCTCCAGTACTTCCTTAAACAGCTCACGCTGGAGGGATTTGTAGGCAAACTTACCCATGTCACTTACCCCCAACATAAGGATGTATGAAGTGAGTCTGGAGGGAGATTACGCCAGGATGTGGAAAGTTGGGTAGCATGTCTCTTCTGAGGCCACAGTAGAGGAAAAAGAATCAGAGGGCCTGCTTTGGCCTCAGGGCACAGTTCAGTCCTGGGGCCTCAGGGTGGGAAAAGTAGTTCTGGGTGCACAGGCTGTGGAGGTCATAGCCAGGGTCACCATCACTATCTACCCAAGGGAGTCAGCATTTTCCAAAAGGCCTTGAATGTTCTGCTTTTAAGGCCTCTGGACATTTAACCCCATAGGTAAAAGACGTCCATGGCTCTATATCCAACCTGATGGCCTAGAGCATCCCTGATTGCTGTTATCCTAAGCTGTGTGCATACCCAGGGCAGGGAGATGGTGGTAACCTTGCTCCATCCCAGCCTTCCAACAGTCACAGTGTAGACAGTAAAGAGGATGGAGGGTGGACATATAAGATCCAGGGCCACAGGCCTCCTTGTTGGAGCCTGTCATCCAGTGATGTGCCTGCAGTCTGGTCTTCCCCTGGTGGCTGACTGTTTAAGTAAGGTGGGAAGGACTCCTGGTGGCCACAGCTAACTGAGGCTGACCACTATGCAGGGTCATTAGCACAGCTCTGGCTGGTGCCTCCTAGATTCTCTGTGGACCACAGTCTGTTTACCTGTTAAGGCTTTAGGAACCCTCTGCCTTAGGGTTCGGTCTCCACTGTCCCTGGAAAAACTGTTAGGCACTGTCTAGGGTGCCAGCCTTGGGGGCTTTGGGGTGACCAGCTGAAGGGACAGCTCAGTGTCCCCGGGTGAGGAGCAGGCTCCTTTTGTCATGGTGCCCAATTAAGTGAGATTGCTTTTCCTGCTCCTACTTAAAGTCCCCACGTGGATGCAAAGATTGTCAGCTCAGCATTCTCCCAGGATGGCAGCAATGGTTTCTGTCACTTCTGCTCCAGGGTTTTAAATTAAGCTGGCTAGGATAAGGACGTCTGCTCATTTATCCAGCCTGGGCTCTTCCTGGGACCCGAGCCTCCTAATGAGCGCTGGAGCTGACTTGGCAATTTCTTCCTACCTGTGGCTTAAAAATGACCTTATCAAGCTGCTGGCCGGGCAGCCCTCTGCCCACAGACTCTGGCTTGCAGCCAGGACTCTGCAGGTGCTGGCTGGTGTTGTCCACCCAAAGATCTGTCACAGTCTTAGCCTCAATAACTAAGAATGTGGTCTTACTGGAAATTGGCACAGGTGTCATCAAACTTAGGATCTTGGGATGAGGTCACTCTGGATTAGGGGGCCCTGAATCTAACACTCAGCAAGGGATGTAGAACATAGGAAGAGACCACGTGGAGATGGAACCCAACAGACAAAAGAGGGTTGTCCCAGAGCCCTCAAAAAGGACATAGCTCTTCCACATCTCCACTCCAGTTTTCTGGCCTCCACACCAGGAGGGCGAGCTTCTGCAACCTAATGCACACAGCCGATGTCATTGTGTCACTGTGGCCCCAGGTCTCGAAACCAGACTGACACTTTTCTTGAGGGTACACATTGATTTATGGCATGGACACACCCATCAACACACTTTGGGGTCTCCTCCTTCAAGTCTCTGCTTGCTGCTATGCTCACCAACTTTCTGGCCACCTGCAGGAAGGGCAGGCTAGTTGGCCGAACAGAAAGCCCTGCAGAGGTCTTCAGCCAATGCCAGGAAGCCCGGGAGCTCAGGCCAGGCTGGGTGGCACATCCAGGCTGGGCGGCACATATGTTCTTCGACACAATTGATGACTTGGCAAGTTTTAATCACACCCTCATTTGCTTGAATGGCTATAATTTTGGACATTTTACTTATTTAGATCATTTCACTTAAAATACCAGGGCTTCTATTTTTTTTTACCCTTGGGGGGAAAATATGTTTTTGAGAAGAGTTCATGGACATGACATGCCTTGAAAATGACTTTCAAGAGTGTGATCTTTCCTGAACTTCCTTAAGGCTTGAGCCAGCAGGCATGGCATTCAGGACACAATGAGCTGTTTGCAATTATAATTACAATATGCCTTGTTTTGTTATTAACTGGAAAATGAAAACCCAGAAAAATACAAAATTGGCTAGATAAGAAATCTGATGTGTTCACCTCTGGTCTTTCCCTTCTGTTCTCTTTTAAAACAAGTGTTCCCACATACCACCACCACCACTACCACCACTACCTCTTCCTCCTCCTCCTCCTCCTCCTCCTCCTCCTCCTCCTCTCTTCCTCTTCCTCCTCCTTCTTCTCTTCCCAGTGCCTCTGGTTCCTGCCTCAGGAGTGTTCACATTGTGCATATGTGGCCAGTGCTAATCAACCTACCCTTGTGTGAAGTCTGTTTAACTATCTGTAACAGGTGGTGGGCTGTTTCAAGGTCTCCGAAGACAGAAGACATGGGTCTAGCTTGATGTGCTTTGTCATGACACAATGTAAACACTTCAGCATAGCCCCCTTTGCATTGGACAGTAGAAGATTCTCTGTGCTTCTCTGTTGCACAAGATCAGAGCAGTGGTTCTCAGCCTTCCTAATGCAGCAGTTCCTCAGGTTGTTACAATCCTTTTTGTTGCTACTTCGTAACAGTCACTTTGCTACTGTTATGAATGTAATGTAAACATCTGTGTCTTCTGATGGTCTTAGGTGACATCTGTGAAGGAGTCATTTGATGCCCCTGCCAAGGGATCTTGACCACAGGTTGGAAACCACTGAGTTCAAGTATCAGTTTCTTAGAATTCACCTGTAAGGTCTCTGTGGGCAGGGTCTTGGCTGTTACCGTGTCTATAGATCCCGTTGAAAATGCAGGTTATAATGGTGCAGAGCTGGTGACGGGTGACAGAGAGGTAAGGGTCCATCAGAGTGGGGAGGGAGGTGTGGCTGCAGGCAGGCACTGCTACCAGAGCAGGAAGCTGAGTGCTCATATCCTCAACTGTTAGCATGGAGCAGAGAATGAACTGGAAAAATTTAAACTCTCAGAGCCCCCCTTCATTGGGATGTGTTTCCTGTCAAGGCCACACCTTCTAAACTACCCCAAAAGGGCACCACCAACTGTGGACCAAGTGTTTAGACGATTGAGCCTATGAGGGACGTTTCTCACCCAAACCAACTTGAGGTTTCTTTTCTTTGCTTTCTTTTCTTTCTGGACGATTCTCGAAGTCAGTGGGTGTGAAACGTTGTTCTGCCTTTTCCTGTTGAGGGGATGATACTCCTTCCCTCCTCCGTCTGAAACGCAGTAACCTGCACTGCATCCACGTTGGTACACACCCACATGTATATTTGTGGTTATTTAGTGTGCTAACAGCCAGTCCAGCTACTATCCCAGCTAGCTCTTCATTATCGCCCAGTCTTTCAAAGCGTCCCCCATGGCTTTTGCCTGGTTGACACCTTTTCCTCTGGCTCATTTTAATATTGGCTTTTAAAAATCTTTGTCGTTAGAATGTTGCCCCTCACAGGCTCTGCATTGCTTTTGTACTTAGTGCTCTTGCCTGCAGCTTGTTGAATTTCTTGCATCTGTATGTTAATGTTTTCGAGCAAAATTTGGAGGCCCTTGGTTATCGGGTGAGGGTCTGGCTATGCCTCTCTCTGCTTTGTCCGGAGTTCTAGTGTATGTTAAATCCCTTAATATTGTCTCACAGAACCCTCCAGCTCAGCTGTTATTATTACTATTACTATTACTATTACTATTACTAGTACTAGTACTAGTACTATTATTATCACTATTCAGTATTTCCCTCTTTGTACTTTCTGATGAGCTGGACTCAGGTTCATGATTCTTTTCCTTGGCCTCCTCCAAACTCCAGAGAGGCTGTCTGGAATAGTCCCTCTTTGTTACCATGGCCACCAGCTCTAGAGTGCCCACTTGTCCTCATTTCTATTGTTCTTTCCCTGAGACGGTTTCCTCCACTTAACTATGCACACCTTATCTTTAGTCTTTGCCTATATCCCAGATTAGTTTTGGAACATATTTGTAGCAGTTGCCTTGACATCATCTGCCATGTCTAATATTTGAGTCTAGCTGGTGCCAGCTTATATCCTCGTTGTGTTCTGAGTTATGGACAAACTTTCTTGTTTCTTTGCAAACCCGCCGTCTTGACTAAGAACCAGACTTTGCAGGCAGGATGCTGCAGCACCTCTCGAGCTCCTTAGGCTCCTCTGAAGGCTTTCTTCACTCTAACATTTTCCTTGCAGCCCGCAGGCATCTATGTCTCCCTGGGTTTGTGGCTGCGTGTAAGGTGCTCTTCTCCCATCTTGGTCTCTGAAGTTTAATTTTAGGATCATCCTAGGCTGGAGGTAGAGATAGGCATTGCCTAGGATCTGTGGTTTCTTTACGTCTAGGGCTTTCCCCACAATCCCAGCTGTGGGCTCAGACACTCCCTAGCTGACCACTTCTTGTGGTGTAGTGCTCATTCTGGGGGGTGGGGATGTCTTCAGTCACAATCAACAGAGATTCACAGAGATGATCAAACAGGGCTGATCAGGGAGGGTTTCTTTGGCCTTATCAGACTCCTGACAGACCCTTGGCATCTCCTGTGTGTGTGTGTGTGTGTGTGTGTGTGTGTGTGTGTGTGGCCATGGGCAGGGCAGCATGCACTTCAGTGCTTGTTTCTTTTGAGGCTCTTATGCTACCACATTCCCCCACCCCACCCCCATATTCCTGGATGCTTCCCTCCTTGGGCTTTGTACTTCCAACCAGAAAGACTATTCCTTCATTTCCTGCAGACAGAGCCAGGGGTAGAGATGTCTGAGAAGCCACAGACCTGGATTTAGGTGTTCCAGCCAGGGTTGGTTGAGGTTCATCCTCCTGGGACCTCTGCGTGCTGGATGCTTTCCTGAGTCTTTAGTGTTGTCAGATTGACTTCTCAGCTTTGATGGCTGTGATCTGTGGGCAGAGCTCTGGGGCCAGTTTGCCTTCTGCCATTATTTCATACTGCCTCAGTCTGGACATCACATTTGACTGTGGGTGGGGCAAGTTCTACGTCAATAAACGTCTTTCTAAACGTTCTTTTTTCTTTTGCTGCATAGATTTTTTTTTTTTTTTTGATTCTGGTTCAGTCACAACTGGAGCCAGTTTAGGGTGAAGGTGCTGGCACCCACCACAGTCTTGCCCGTGTGTGGCTGTTAACCTCTGAGAACTGGCTCCTCCAATGAAGTGGGTAGCACAGCCCTGCAGTGCGGTGGGTCAGTAGTAGAAGACAGTTTGCCCTGAGTTCTATTGAACTCATCCTTGAGTTGAGCCTTCTAAGCACATTTCCCACCAGATGCCTAAGATGATGCGGAGGAACCCAATTCTAGGATCACTATTATCCTGCAGTGGCATCCACTTAACACCAGGAGCCCTGGGCTTTTAGTTGAGTAAAGGCCAAACAATCAGGAGTCTGGACGGACAGCTCATTTATCAAGCGGAGACAAACGTGTCTCTGGCGCTCAGAGTGGGGGATGCGCGGTGAAAGGTTAGGGATGCGAAGAGCCAGATTCGTCTCAGTGGCGTGTGGAGATGCCTCGGAGCAGATGCTTCCATTTCCGCTCAGCGCGGTGGGCGGGGGCTTGTGATTTTCAGTGCTAATTACTCCATTTAGGAGTCTTGCCTGGGAGACACTGTCTTGCAGGGGTCAAGGCTGCCCTTTGCAGGAAATCTTCTCCGACTGTCTGTAAGAGCACAGAAAATGTCCCTGATGAGGCAAGGACGGTAAATTAACAGATAGCAGATCCCTTTCCAATAAACTCCAGTGAGTCCTATGCATTTTAATTAGCCCTCCTCCAGCGGAAGGCTGGGGGATGGGTAAGGCTATGTGTGGCGCCCCCTGGCGGTACCTGGAATAATGCCGGCGACACTCCTTTTTGCTGTGACTTTTTTTTTTTTTTTTGACACTAAGGCCAAAGGTCCAAGGCTGGGCAGGTCAGCATGATATCAAGGGTGCTGACAGCACACTGGGCAGGAACATCCCCCCTAGAGCACGATCCACAAGAGAAGCTTAGCATCATAGTCAAGGTGCTCCGTTTAGTTCTTGAGTCACCGCAGCTAAAAGAAATGAATTACTTTGTCCAGAAATAAGAAAACTCAGATGGAGTGAGGTGACACACTGGCATCCTCACATCTGCAGATGGGGGTTGGTTGCTGTTCCTGAGGGTGAACTCTGCAGGCACTGCTGTGTGGCCAGTGGTCTCTACACTACCGGGTGGGGGATGGGCACAGGGGACACAGCTCGTTTCTGACCTCTTCATGGCTCAGCTATGCGGAGTCTGGGGTTTATGCAGGTCTGTAAAGGATTGATAAGGTGTGTGCCCACAGTATAGCTTTCCTCTGAGGCCCCGATTTTCTGATGTATGCATGGCCATTCCTGGCATGAAGGTCATTTCATCTTTTCTTGACCCAGCCAGTAAGCAAGGATCTATCCCTGATAGGGATCCCACCCAGGTTTATTTGGGGCTTTGTTCCAGTGGCTGCCATTTACATGGCAAAGTTGGTAGCCCTCACCCAGAAATAAGATTCAGTACAGAAAAACACTGCAGATACCACTACATAGCAGAAGCCCATCCCTCAGCCCCAGCTGGCCTGTAGCCGAGGCAGCTATGCGAAGTGGTTGAGACCCAGGGAGTGGGACTGTAGGTTTCAACACCTACCTCTTGCCGCTGAGATGGCAATCAAATCCTTCCCATTTCTTTGGTTTTTCCTGTTTAAAAAGAAAGCGTAGATTAATTAGGAGTTTCGCTGGATAGTGAATAAATGTCAAACAGCTGTTGGAAGCATGTGGCAGGCAGACTGCTCTTGTAAGGAAAATAAATTTATTTCTCATTATCAGGCTTTAAAAATAGCCCAGGAAAATGAACCTAATGTGTGAGGTGTGTCTCCGAGGCTTTCTAGGAAGTCGAGACAGCTGCACCCCTGACAGAAGGGCCATGCCCTACCCTTCCTGATAGCAGGGTCCCCTCACGATGTAGTGTAGACCTTTCTCTGACCGTACCAGGAATGGACATCTTCCAGACTGGGTGCTCAAATGAGCAGGGACATCCAGACACTCATTATTCAAGCCTTGGGAGCTGCTGTGTGTGAGCCTCAGCGTGGCCCTTTGTCCTGCTGGAGAGGTTGTGAGAACTCCAACAGAAAGGGGTAGAGAGGTCTCTCTGATGACAGACTCTGTGAGATGAGACCCGAAAACAGTGGGCATCTCTGCTTAGCTGATTCTGGGAGCCAATTACCCCTTTGTAATCCAGGCATTGACCGTCATGAAGGATGTTCCCTCCTAAACATCTGGAACGGTATTGAGTTCCGGGTTTCATTGGAATTGTAGAGATGTAGCTTCAAAGACCAGGGCAGTAGTTTTGTGGAAGTTACAAGAGGCAAAGTCCCTTGTGGGTGGATACCTCTGGGCATACATGGGGCCTGAGGAGTCACCCTCACCTCAGCATCCACTGGCTGACCACAGGAGATGCTTAGGGGTAGAGAGACCCATGGAGAGTACGGTGCAGCGAGGGACATAGAGTCAGGTTCCAACCTTCCTTGTGGAGATGGAGGCAACTCTACAAAGATCACATGTTTCCATCAGGGCTTGCAGAACCCATCCAGTAGCTACACCTATCTCCTCATGGATGGGTAGCTTTATCTGTTTGAGACGCCTTTCCTAGGACTCCATGGAGCCCTCTGAACAGACGGTGGAGGATTCGTGGGCTGCTACTGAAGGTTCTTCAACACTTGTGTCCACAGCTCATCCCCAGCTGGTCCCAGGCAGCAGCTCAGTGGGGGCCCTCACTCATCCCCAGCTCCTGCCTGCTCTCCATTTGCATAGACAACTGCAGCTAGGGCCGGGACAGGGAAGACTGACCTCTCTCTCGTTACAAGAGCTCTTTCCCCAATGAGACGCAAACCTATCCACCTCTTACAGGGCTCTGATGACAAACAAAGTATAAGTCACCCCAAGGAATAGGTGGGTTTATTGGGTTAACTCAAAGACCATGGATGAAGGGTTACTTACAGAAGTCCGAGTGATGCCAAAGCATTGCGCACCACTGAAAAGTCTCTCCCTAGTTATTATGGTTGGTACGTGCTCGGCCCAGAGAGTGGCACTATTAGGTGGTGTGGCCCTGTTGGAGTAGGTGTGTCACTTTGGGTGTGGGCTTTAAGACTCTCATCCTAGCTGCCTGGAAGCCAGTATTCTGCTAGCAGCCTTCAGATGAAGATGTAGAACTCTCAGCTCCTGCACCATGCCTGCCTAGAGGCTGCCATGTTCCTTCCTTGATGATAATGGACTGAACCTCTGAACCTGTAAGCCAGCCCCAATTAAATGTTGTCCTTATAGGAGTTGCCTTGGTCATGGTGTCTGCTCACAGGAGTAAAACCCGAACTAAGATACAAGTATAGATGACAATTTCCCCATAGAGGCACAGATGGGGTCCTCCCCTTCAGGTAACTTTCTGTGTTTGTGGTGATTTGAACAAGAATGGGCTCATATATTTGAAAGCCTACCCACCAGGGAGTGGAACTATTTAAAAGGACTATAGGAGATGTGGCCTTGTTGGAGGAAGTGTGTCTCAGAGGGTGGGCGTTGAAGTTTCAGAAGCCCATGCTAGGTGCAGATACTCTCTCTGCACATGGATCAAGATGTAGAACTCTCAGTTACTTCTCCAGCACCATGTCTGCCCATGTGCCTGCCACCACGCTCCCCATCATGATGATAATAGGCTAACCAACCTTTGAAACTGTAACCAACCCCCTAATTAAATGCTTTCTTTTATAAGAGCTGCCTGGGTTATGGTGTCTCTTCACAGCAATAGAACAGTGGCTAAGAGCACACTGTATTCTAGCACTTCCTAAGATCATGGGACCAGCTACAGTTATGGCAGACTTTACAATAGATGGCTGGGAATCTTGAGTAAGGCTCACATGACCCCTCCCACCTCTTCCTTCTCTGAGGAAATGGCAATAGTCAATAGGTCCAGTCCTGGGAGTCTTTTGGGAGTCACCACCCTATTCTAATGAAGATGGTGGCTAGTGTGCCCGGAGGATAACACTCAACTGCTCTGAGGCTGTGATAGGAGGATTACGGTTGCTCGGGCCACCTTCCTTGTGTTGCCCCTCACTGTGCCTTTGTTTAGCTACCCCAAGGAGCCACAGATTACATGTATAAACTAATGACATGACCGGTCCAAGGTATGGTTTAAGGGAAAGTTGTTACTGTAGATGTGAGGGATAGAACAGTTGGAGGCGGCTGGAAGAGTCCAGAGTAGAGAGCGAAAGCAATGGATGAGTGAGCATGGCTACCAGATTGGGCTTGGGTATGAGAGGAGAGAGAGAGAGAGAGAGACAGACACAGACACAGAGAGAGAGACACACAAAGAGAGACAAAGACACACAGATGGAGAGAGACAGAGAGAGACAGAGAGAGAGACACAGAAAGAGAGAGAGAGATAGAGAGAGCCAGAGAGAGAGGGAGAGAAGGAGAGGACCAAGAGGGGAACAGTAGATACTAGAGGGTATGGGCAAAAGAGGGAACACAGCTGAGGGAGCACTACTGAAACATCAGGATTATAAAGACAACGAGAGACTGCAGGGAGGGAAGCCCATGAGCGGGAAAGAGTTTAGGGGAAGGGGTCGGGTGAGAAGAGCCAGGGTGCCTGCGTGGAGTCTGAAATGTGTAACAGACACTTGGGATAGATACTGAGGGATCCTGGAGGCCAGTGTGCACTTTGGTATGCTAATAGGCACCACAGATAGCCATTGGCCTCTTCTGCCAGTGTTAAGGAAATGGTTCCTTTGGTAGACGGGAACCTGCTTCACAAGTCCTGGGAAATGCTGTTTTTTTTTTTTTTTTTCCCTAATCACCAGAATTTGGACCTGACATTACCGAGCTGGGGCGGTGACCACAGGGGCTCCTACCCCAACGTACCCTTTAGTGCATACCAAGCAGCCTTGTCTCCCCGATGTGCCAACTCTGCCCCCAGCTACACTGTCCAAAGGCTGTGCCCACTCACTTCCTGCCTAAGATCAGAGCCTCTGGAATGATAATGTTTGGATATAGGAAACTAAATGAGATGTGTACTTGATGTGGCTCCTCCATCCCACGTTGCTCCCTGGGAAGACCTAACTAAAAGCCTACCAAGGTGATTTCACTCCGACTAGTCTCTCTGTGTTTACAGACCTCAGCCCCTGGGCTTCCAACGGAGCCTCTGCTTATAGGTGTTTGCAGGAGAGCAAGACGTTTCCTTCCTGGCTCACCTCATCATCACACTCTTTGGTCCTTGTCCTTGAGAGCCTGCCAGCTTGTTCATTTCCTCACCAGTGGCTTGTGAGCAGGGTAGACACATGTGGAGTCCCACATAGGCACGCTCTGACCCTTCTCTCAAAGGATCCTATGACATTAGTGACATTGCCTGGGGATAGTGGGATCTTCTCATTCCTTCTCCACAGGATCAACCATTCAGGCCACTGTACTGTCATTGGTGGAGGACAACGGGGTCTCTGAGACCCTGATAACAAGGCTGAGGAGGCAGCTGGAGCTGGGATTTGGAACAGGGTGATGAGGCATTAGTGCTGTGGGGCCGTGTGGGACTGGGAAGGACTCAGTTTAACTGACAGACTGTGCTCAGGACCCCATGAGGAAAACAGCGAGCGCAAGCATTAAAATACACTAGACACAAACAATGCCGGGGAAGTCTGCATAAACAACAGCATAGACCAAGAGGAAGGGCTCAGAGTGGGGTGCCTCTGTGACTATCATGCTCAGAGGCTGGGGTGCATCTCCAGCATTGAATTCCTTAACTGACAGAAAAAGAAACCGAAGAGGGAAACACTGACTGAACAAATGAAAAATTAACCTCTGGAGTTTAGGAAGCAATCCTAATTTGTAAAACAATGACGTCACACAAAACCACAAACATAGAACCCAGCAAGGCAGGCCTCAGAAGAAACAGAAATCAAGAGGGGGTTTGCTCTTCCTTCTGTCTCTTGTCAGAAATGTTAAACATTTTGGAAAGCTTGTTTCGTTTTGGTGTTGGCAAGGACTAGCATTGGAGCAGGGAGGGGGGCTGATCTCTGTAGGACAGGAGCCCAGGGTACTGGCCTGCTGTGAATGGCAAAGGAGTTTATATCCACTATCATACCACAATAAAATAGAATGGACACAACAAAGTGAGAATTTCTAGCTTAAAAAAAATTCACATAAAAAACAAGAAAAAAATTCACAAAACCTCGAGAATACAATCTGTTGAAGCGAAGATGAGGTTTGGAATACATATGTGTGTAAATAGGAGCTGGTGTCTCGTGTGGACGCCTGTGTCTGTGTTTGTAAATCCAAACAACACCAACAGTCCATCTGCTGTGCCTGCGTGGTCATGAGTTCACCAGTAGAGGGCACTGTGCAGTTTGCAATTTACCCTCGAGAAATTTACCAGCTTCAATCCAGGCCCACCCCTGGCAGCAGCATCTGGAGACAGCAGGATTACAAATGAGAGTCATTTGTACAAAAAATATCGGGTGAAGCTGTAATGTCCTGTGCGGTGTGGTGACATTTGCATAACATTTAAAAACATGCAAACATAGCAAGTTTTCAGGCACAGGCATTTAAGTTTGTGGCTGGTGGTAGTGAAGTGTGTGTGTGTGTGTGTGTGTGTGTGTGTGTGTGTGTTGTATGTGCATGTGTGTGAGTGTGTGTGTACTTTTAAGTTCACTGAGTCCCCTCATCTTCCATAGAGTCTTTACAATCCCTGACTTGGTCCTCAATGGCAGCCAGTGTAAAAAAATAAGTTTGGTGAGCAAACTGTAAGGCTCACAGTTTTGCCACAGAAACCGGGGAACACTAGGAAAACCGACAGGATCTGGGGTAGCACCTGCCCAAGATAACTTTCCAGAAGGTCCCCATGGCTGCCTGCCTCCACCTGATCCTCAAGGCATGGGGCTCCACCAAGCTAGTGCCCTAACCTCCCAGCCTGCCTGACTCTTGTGATGCCCAGCCACTGCCTGTGATTTCTGGAGGTGCAAAGCCTTCTCTTAGATGTAGAGTCAATGTCCCAGACGGAGCCTTTCATGCCACCGAGATGTCATGGGACAGGTTAAGAGGGGTCTCAGGTGAAACGGCTCATGGGCCACATCTTGAGATTCAGGTGACAGTGGGGTTGCTTGTTTGCTTTGGTTTGGGAGGAGAGCAGGCTCTGCTTCCGCCTTGGAGATGCGTGTGTCTATGGTGTGGTGTGGGAATACCGTGCTATGTGGAGCTTCTCCCAAAGCTTTCATTCTGCAACCTTGCACCAGCACTGGGAGCGGGGGGACTCGTCAGACCTGAGGGACCAAGAACATGCAATTGCCATGGTGTTGGGCTTGGCAGCTGTCTCAGTCCTTGACTCCTAGCCCAGTTTGAGCCACTGGCTTGCCTTTATCCATGGGCAGGAACGTGGGCATCACTGCAGTGTATGCAGCTCTCTTACGATCCCACGGGCCATTGCTTCTGTCTAATGAAGTTGTTGAATTCACAGTCATGCTGCCTCCCTCCTGAGTCTCACCATGAACTTTTTTTTGATGTGTGTGTCTGTGTGATGTGTTTGTGTGTGTGTGTTTGTGTGTGGTGTGTTTGTGTGTGCATGTTTGTGTGTGTGTGTCTGTGTGGTGTGTTTGTGTGTGTGTGTTTGTGTATGTGTGTCTCTCTGTGTGTGTGTTTGTATGTAGAGGGCAGACACGTATTCAGGGAACTGTATAGTCCAGGATAGCCTCCAACTTGCCATGTTTTTGAGGATGACTTCAAACTCCCGATCCTTCTGTGTCCGCATCTGGAATGCTGGGATTGTAGGCTTGTCCTCCCGGGAGCAATCACTGTCTACTTCTTCACGTCCAGGGTGTGGGTTAATGGAGACCAAGACTGCACACAAGTGTTGATTCCTGCACTGCCTACTCTTCCCTTGCAGACCTGTACCTGCCCACCCTTCACTTGTGGAGTGCAGCATCTGCCCATCCTCTACCTGAGGGATGGGTGCACCTGCCCCTCCTTCACCTGTGGGATTCCTAAATCTGCCCACCCCTCACCTGTGGGGCTGCTACACCTGTCCCATCACCCACCTGTGGGACTGCTGCACCCATCCCACCATCCCCCTTGGGATTCCTAAATCTGCCCACCCTTCACTGTGGGGTTTCCCTTTCCACACTGTAGGGAACTAATACCCATGCTTTCATCAGCCCAGGCTTCAGGCCCCGCCTCTGAATTAGAGAGACAGGCTGGTCATGCAAGATAGGCTATGTCTCTCCTCTGAAAGCTGGGGAGTGTTTTAACGTGTTCTCACTATTCTCCTCTGCAGCTTGAAGGTCGTCCGAGTAGTTAGGTCCCTGTTGGATACTTCTGTTACTTCCTATGGGATGTGATCAGGTACAGAGCTGTGGCCAACTGAAGGACTCTCAGGGTGTGTGGCCCCTCTCAGGTGTGTACCAAGGGTGGTGATATAGGCCCCAGAGACACTCCAGCCTTGATAGATTTGCATCTGTGAGTTGGCCTCACCAACACCAGTTTGGGCTGAGTTTTAGGGTGATATGGGACAGACAGAGAAGGACTCTTTTGTGTGTTGGACTCGACCTTAGTCTGAGACAAGAGCCTCAAAGTCATTCTTGAGGCAATGGTAGCAGTTTCTCTGGCTGTGGGGCTTTGGGTAACTGTCTGCTTAGATGGGGATGTTGGTATGTAGCCCCTGGCTGGGTGAGGAGCCCTCATACCTTATAGGGCTCTGGCAGCTCTGACTCATTTGGAGAAGTTGGTGTCTTGCTCCCCCACAGGCAACTTTCCCTTCCTGCCTTGGTCGTCCCCAGCATTGGGACAGGAGTGACAACCTCATACAGTCTCTACCTGTGGTTTCCACGCACTGAAGGGATGGTCCCATGAACACTGCAGCTGAAGGTGTATATTTATTTCCCACATCAAACCGAGGAAGTGCGGTTGGTCCCTACCTGCCCCATCCATCTTGAGATGTACTGGATTTCTAGCCAGCACCTTCCGGAAGACTGCAGAGTGAGGCCGCACCAGGTTCATTATCACTGCATCCTATGCGGGCACCCCTCACACTCACGCCTCGGCAATCTTGATATATTTCCCTTTGCTTTCCTGTTTGTGTACGTCCCCCATTACTGGGGTGTGATTCATAACACTGCAGAGAGGGCCATCTGTTCCTTTCCAGGCGGGCCCAGCCTATAGCGGGCGGCACTGCAGGTCCCCACTGTAACTGGGAGAATCTAGTGCCGCCCTCTCTTTTTCTCCCAACATGTTTTAAAAGGCTCATGCCACCTTGTCTTTTCTTCCAGGAGGATGGGTTCAAACCCTGGCAAGTCCCTGGCCTTTCAGGCCTTTGGCTGTAGGTGGTAGCAAGGTCATACATACCACATGTTGCTCCCTGGATCCATAAGCAACATGCCTTCCACCCTCTACCAATCTCAAGGACCATTTCCCACTACCCATCTCTTATCCACCCATCTGTCCATCTGCCCACCCACCTGTCCATTCACGTGTCCATCAGTTCATCTGTCTACCCACCCATCCTTTGTCCATGATCTGTCTGCCCACACATCTATCAAATCTTCCCACTGTCTATGAGCTATCCATAATGGCCTCACAATGGCCTGGGTTAGAGAGTGGGGCAAGCTGGGTAGCCATTCCTATAGTGAGGAATAGAAACGCACTTGCTTATGGCTTTCATTTCATTTGTATTTAGTGGGCTTTAACGAAAGGTTTCCCCTTTTGGTGGGAGTGTTTGAGAATGGGTGACACTGTGGCACCGGTCAAGTCATCTCTAGGCTGGCTCTTAGGAAGCAGGTCCCCTGCCCTGTGAAGGCTAGGAGTGGAAGCTGGGACAAGCTGTCCGGACAGCCCTGCGGCAGGCTCTGCTCTGGACAGGTGTGGGACCATGGTCCCCGAGGCAGAGATTCTAGAAGTTTCTGGAGGTGATAAGTGGCCTGCATGTGTGTTAGGAGAAAGGGACAGTATGACATGGTAGCTCTGCAGGCTGTTCTCCCTGACCCATGCTGAACTTGTCCTGACCCTGCATTGAGCAGGCCTGCGTATTCTTGACCCAACAGGTGGGCTTTTTCCATGGGCAGGGTCATGCTTTGAGCAGCACTAGCCCTTTCAGTAGTATTGGGGAAAAGGTGTAGGCCTGGGGAGAGGGTTGGTGGCAGTGAGACTTCTACGACACGGTGTAGGACAGACCTCTACACCCTTGGGCTTCTTGTGGTGCACCAACTTGCATGTTTCCCTCAGTTGTCCTCAGCAGACCCTCTTGCTGGCTCCCCTCTCCAAGTTCCTGGTTAAAACCCACTTCTGGCCGGGCGTGGTGGCGCACGCCTTTAGTCCCAGCACTTGGGAGGCAGAGGCAGGCGGATTTCTGAGTTCGAGGCCAGCCTGGTCTACAAAGTGAGTGCCAGGACAGCCAGGGCTACACAGAGAAACCCTGTCTCGAAAAAACCAAAAAAAAAAAAAAAAAAAAAAAAAAAAACCCCACTTCTGAAGAGGAAGGATTAGATACCCAGGATGGAGGACCATGGTGCTCTCAGCATGGAGTGGCTTGGCCCTGACCACACCTTACATCACACCTTCCTGCGACTCCTTACCCTGAGGGGCTGTCCCCCATTTTCCAGGAGGTTAGAAGAGAGTCTGAACAGAATCCAGTGAGTATGTGGTTTGGGATATAGTGTGATGTTTTGACTCCTGTATGGTCATGTTAAGTAGTTGGTGTATCTGCCTCCCAAGCCTTTATCATTTCTCTATGGTAACTTATCCCTCCCTCCCTCCCTCCCTCCCTCCCTCCTTCTTGCTTGCTTGCTTTCTCTTTGCTCTCTGCTCTCTACTCTCTCTCTCTCTCTTTCATAGAAGAATTTATCTGGGCTCATGGTCTCAGAGGGACAAGAGTCTATCGGGGCTGGAGGGATGGCTCAGGGGTTAAAGAACACTGACTGCTCTTCCAGAGGTCCTGAGTACAATTCCCAACAACTACATGGTGGCTCACAACCATCTGTAATGGGATCCGATTTCCTCTTCTGGTGTGTCTGAAGACAGCTATAGTGTACTCATAATAAATAAATAAATCTTTTAAAAAATCCCAAAATTTAAAAATTTAAGAGTCTATCATGGAAGGGACACATGGCAGTAAGCATGGCGGAAGGAGGAGGAAGCTGAGAAATCACAGCTACTGTAAACATGAAGCAGAGAGAGGGGAGAGAGATGGGGAAGGGGAGAGAGGAGAGAAGGGGGGAAAAGACAGAAGAGAGAGGAGGGAGGACAGAGAGGAGACAAGGCTATAAACTCTTGAAGTTCTTCCTGGAGTGAATACATTTTAGAAACAAAGCAAAACTGGGTTTGGTGGCACATTCCCAGTACTCAGGAGGCTGAGGCAGGGGGATGAGATTGAAGGCAAGACTGGGCTATAGAATAAGAGTCTCTAAAACAAACAAAAAACAAACAAAAAACCAACCAACAAACATTAAAAGGGAGTTGAGGCATAGGGTCCTGTGCTGCATGCAGCCAAGCTGCCCTGTGTTGTGTGCTGTGTTGCATGCTCAGGTGGGTTGGACACTGACACCTGGGGTGAGACAAAACTGAGAGCACGGGGCTTGGGCAGGGAAAGCAGACAGCCTTATGGCCAGAAAGTAGGCAGAGACCATCTTTGAACTTCGAGGTCCCAGGAGACAGGTGTTGTTCCAGGCTGGGATGGGGGTAGGCTAGCACTTCAAACCTGCAGACTGGTCCTCACGGGCTTGCCTGGTTCCGGTTACCGGGGAGACTGACAAGGCAAAGAAAAGATCTAACAGTATTTATACATCATGGGATTCCGTGTGGGTGCCCCAGGGCCCAGCTCATGCAGAGGCTCTGAATGTGCGATACCCTGACCCAACTTTTCTTTAGGCATCTTACAGTGTTCAGTGGGTGTTTTTACTCTTACCAAGGCCTGGTACCTCTAAAGAATAACAGGTCAGGGTATAGACTTCTGGGTAGCATAGCCCCAATGCTGGCCCCCATACAGCCTCCCTGGCGTGGTTCCCTTGGTAATAAATGGTCCATGAGTACAGGAGGCTCAGGGATTTGGGCTCTGACTTTGATGCCTTGTGGCTTCAGGCTGGTGCCTGTGCAGCTGCAGAGCTCTGATTTCCTGTGCATCTACCTGATGGGTGGGTCAGGTCCTTGTCTACAGGGTCCCCTCCTTACCTAGCACCTGCCTGCACCCTCTTACCTTCACCCAGATCCCTGCCGGTGAACTGAAGCTGCGGAGGTGAGCCAGAAAGTTCCCTGTACGGTCACACACCTCATCTCATCGAGCTGAGAACCAGCTCAGTGTGAGCAAAGCCATTGGCGAGGAATTCATATTTTCCCCATAAAGCACAGACCCTGGCAGATGTCAATACGGCTGGGATTGAGGTGCCATTCAGATGTCTGCATGGCTTAGATGAAAATGTCCAATGAGAAAAACATTGGGGCTTAGCAGAGATGGCCTGAGCAATTCCAAAACAATTTATCTTAGAAATTAATTCCCAGGAAAAGTTACCCAAGGGGCCAGGGCTTAAAGTTTTGTTTTTCCATTTATTAAAACTCTGAAGCCTTGTTTTGTGTCTGAGCCTCAGATTGGTTCATCCTGCTCTAGCTTAGAGTTGGAAGCCCACACCAGGTTCTCTACCTAGGGCTGCCTCTAGACTTGAGGCTGACATCATCCTATGTCACCTTTGCCTTTTACTGGAGTCCTGTCACTTTTGGTGGTTGACAGAGATAAGTCCCATTTCCTCCTGGCTCCCACTGTAAAAACAAGGACTGTCCTTCATGTCCTTGTCAAGTTCTACCTGTCTGTCTGTCTGTCTGTCTGTCTGTCTGTCTGTCTATCTCTCTCTTTCTCTCCCTTTTAAAATATTTATTTTATGTATATGAGTACATTGTAGCTGTTTCCAGACACACCAGAAGAGGGCATCAGATCCCATTACAGATGGTTGTGAGCCACTATGTGGTTGCTGGGAATTGAACTCAGGCCCTCTGGAAGAGCAGTCAGTGCTTTTAACCACTGAGCTATGAGTCTAGTTCCTGGGGCTTCTTCATCCACAGTCACCACCCAGAGACCTGTTGGTGTGTTCAGCCCTTGAGATCACTGTAGACAGACCCATTGCTCCTGACCCTCATCCCATATCTGAGCTGGCTCTCTAGGGGCTGGTGATCCTGGAGATGTTGTGCCAGGGAAATGTTAGTGATCCCCCAGCACACACACAAGAGCCAATCTGATGCAACTCACAGCAGGATCTTTATTCTATTCGTGCCACTTTGCCTCCCCCTCCCCAATGCACTACCGTCACACAGGATGGTTTTGGTGGTGGTGGAGCCCCAAATGTCTATTGGGGCAAGGCTTTATAGTAAGCAGCAAGCAGGGAATACGTGTGCAAGCATCTCATTGGAAAATTACAGTGGCTTTTAACACAATTGGCTGGTGCTGGGAGACATATCATAAACTTAACTTCTGCTTCCCTCTGCATTGGTGGTCGTTAGGCAGGGGGTGGGCTTGTAACCTGGAGGTGCAGGTTTGTTAGGATAATGACCTGGAGACACTGGTCTTATTGACAATGTAACCTGGAAATGCTGGTCGTCTTGGGGATTCGCCTAGAGATTGGAGCTAGTCTCGGGTTTTGTTGGGGGGCAACTTGGAAACGAATGCTAGGTACCAGCCTGTTAGTTTACCTGAGTTCAAACTTAGGTCGGGTTCTTTGAAATGGAGTCTGAACTTAAAAGCTTTGGCATCTCAGAGACAGGTCATCACTAAAGAGCTGTGTAGTCCCGGGCAGTGCCTCAGGCTTCTCTGTGTTTCTCTATGTGCCAACTGCCAAGTGGGGTGGCAGCAGCAGGGCTGGCTGGCACAGCTGGTGCAGATCAGATGTGGTAGGGTGTGAATTAAACGGCTCAGCTGGAAAGAAACTCTGGGCTGATGGTATCACACCCATAGCCAGCCAGATGCAGTCCTGCGGCAGGCACGGGCTGCCCTATGTAGCTCTAGACTGAAAGCTGACTTGGGGTGAGATCCTGGGTATGAGGGTGTCCATCATACCTGACACCATCCTTAGATGGGAAGGAGAACACAGGGCTTATTCTGATCCTGACAGCGGCCCCATCCACAGAGACACCTGATGGTGGATATCCAGGGAGTCTGGAGCTCCTCACTCGGAGTCTTTCTCTCCCTGGGTCTCCTCTGCCCTTGGTCTCCTCTCCTTAGGTCTTCCCAACTGCCTTGGATCTTCCATCCTTGGGTCTCCCCCACTTTGAGCTTTCCCTGCCTCAGCCTGGATCTCCCTGGATCTCCTTGCGTCTTTGCTGTCATGGGCCCTCCCCTCCCTGCCTCTCTCCTGGGTTTTCTCTGCCTTGGCTCTCCCTACCCAGACTTCTGCAGGCACAGCTGCGAGTTACAGAGAAAACCCACTCTTGCCCCAATTGTGTAGCTATGAACTGTTCTAGTTAGGAATCGAGTTTCTTCATAAAGAGGAAAATGAAAAAGAAAAAAAAAACCAACAACTTTTGAACCACCAGAGAGTCAAATGAGCTCTCAGCAGGTAATAAATGGAGCCATTTGGAAGCAGGGAGAGAACTTGTCCTGTCCTCCATCCACCCACGGCCTGGCACCTTCAATGTCAAGAGCTGATTTTCTCTCTCGGCTCCCTTCACTCAGTACCACTTCCGAGGGGTGTTAGGATGGGGGGGGGTCATCCTCGTTGAGGCTGGGGTGTCACGTTGGGTATAGTGCCTGGGGGGGTGGAGGAGGAGAGAGGGAGAGCTACTTAACATTAGGCAGCTCCGCAGACACCAGGAAGACCAGACCTCGTTGCTATCTAGCTGGGAACATGCTACCGAAGCCTTAGGTGGCCATAGAAGGTCAGGGGGGTAAGGGTGGAGGGTGGGAATTCCCAGCCAGGCCAGCAGTGTTATCCATCTAATTTTAGGGACAGTTTATGAGTGTCCTGAGCTGCCCTAAACTCATGGCCTAGACCCCTGAGGCATCTCTGATTGAGCCAGACACAGAATAGAGGAACAAGAGCCCTATGCATGGCTGGGCATACTCAGAAATGGGTGGAGCACCCAGGCTCAGGTGGCAAAACTCTGAGGTGAAGCAAGCTGATTCCCAAGATCAATCCAATCCCTACAGAGGCCCCCAGCTTAGATGTCTATGTTGGGTGGTGAGGATGGGGATGCAGGCCTGCTTGCTCTGAAGCCCTGCGACTCAGAGGAGAGGACCTGAGAGTAGAGGATGGAGCAGCCTGTGCCATGCCCTGCTCCTGGTGTCTATAGTCTACTTCTTTATTCTTGCACACTGCTCAGGGATTATGTCCTGTGGCCACGCCCTGCCAGGCTGGACTGCCCTGTTGCTGAGGAATTCAAGGCACCTTGAGTCACTCACTGCCACCTTTCCTTACCTCCAATCAGGACTAGGCACCAGGGAGGGTCCCCACCAACTTCCTCAAAACCTGTCTCTCTCATGGTTGATGTGTGTTGGCATCAGGACCTCTGAAACCTGTGACATCACATAGGTGGGACCTACAGACCTGTTACCAAGACAACAGCTATCATGTTCCCAGAATCCATTTGGCTCACCTCCCACCTTTACCTGTGTTACATCATTATCCATACATATAAGGGGACTGCTCCTCCCTCTCTCTCTTTTCCCCTACTCTTTCTGCCGCCACCTTCCCCCCTCCCAATAAACCTCTTACACGTGGAGCTGTTTGGGTCCAGTGTGCTGTGTTCAGACTCAAGTCACTATTTTAACATATCAATGTGGCTGCAATTCTTGCTTTAACATGTTACCCTATGACCACATGATCAGTGCCGGGCAGCAGGAAGGGGCTGATATGCACCAGTTCCTTAGTCTCAACAGCTTCTTATCTGATCTGGACTGAACATGGCCATATAGCCCAGTGAAGATGGGTATCTTAATATCTTTTCTGGTGTGATAAAAAGTACCCAAACACGGGGCCTAGCAAACACATAAGTGGATGCTCACAGTCAGCTATTGGATGGATCACAGGGTCCCTGATGGAGGAGCTAGAGAAAGTATCCAAGGAGCTAAAGAGATCTGCAACCCTGTAGGTGCAACAACATTATGAACACCCTGGAGCTCTAGACTCTAGCTGCATATGTATCAAAAGATGGCCTAGTCAGCCATCACTGGAAAGGGAGGCCCATTGAACATGCAAACTTTATATGTCTCAGTACAGGGGAACACCAGGGCCAAAAAGTGGGAATGGGTGGGTAGGGGAGTGTGGGGGGGAGGAGGGTATGGGGGACTTTTGGGATAGCATTGGAAATGTAATTGAGGAAAATACCTAATTAAAAAAAAAGTACCCAGACAAAGACAAAGTAGAGGAGAAAGGTTGCTATTTATTTATTTATGTATTTATTGCCTACAGTTCCAGGTTATGTCCATGGTGGTTTGAATGAGAATGGCCCCCATAGACTCATATACTTGAGTGTTGGTCCCCTGTTGGTGGAACTGTTTAGGAAGGATTAGGCTTTGTTGGGGGAGGTGTGTCACTGAGGGTGGTTTTTGAGGTTTCAAAAGCCCACACCATTCCCAATGCTTCTCTCATTCTCTCTCTACCTCTATCTCTGCCTTGTGCTTGCTGATCACAATGTAAGTGTTCAACTCCAGCATTATAACTACCTGCCTGTAACGGTTGGCCTGCAGGGACAGAGCCTGTGGGAGCCTTCTACTTTGTGAGTTCTTCTTTTTTCCCTCTCTTTCCCTCCCTAGTGTTACTCACTGTCACCACATAGGAGAGACAGAAGGATAGAGGGGAGAGAAAGAGATGGAGATCCTTGAATCTAATTGTCTTTCTTCTCATTTCTTCTTTGAGCAAGACTACTAACAAACCACAGCCAGCCACCCTGAATGACCTCCTACCCACCTCTTGGGGCCCTAGCATTTACATACCCTCTGGAAAGCTCCTGGAATTCTAAATGTCACACAATCTTGGAAGCTATCTGCAGCTGGCAAAATCATGCCTCTGCTAGAGCACGCGGCAAATCATAGCTGCTGCAGACAGTCCAAAGCAGCCCATATCTCTACACCTGCGACTAAAACAAAAACATATTCTTATAATATTTCCCTGTGTTTCTGTATTCAACATTCCAGAATTTTCACTGTACACCAGGACTTCAGGAGCCAGCTGCAAGTCTGGGAAACACATGTTCAGCTCTGCTGTGGAGTCCTGACCTGCACTCACATGGGTGTTCCTCACAAGCAGATGCTAGCTCCAAACATTATACTTGGTCTCTATTGAAGGGCTCCCACAGGTATCAGTCCTGGACTGGGGGATGGAGCACAGGCTGGGCAATGCCATTTACAGTATATTACTTTATTGGGATTCTATCCAGCAAGCACCCTAGAATTCAATCTCTCTTTCTGCCTTCTTCTAGCTATTGGGACACCACACAGAAAGCAGCATTATTAGGTTGGAGCTTAGATTAATTTATTTAAATCTTTAGATAATTGAAATATTCAAACAAGGGAGATTTAAAAAAAAAAGGCCCCCAAATCCACAAACCAAACCAATCAAACAAAAAAGGTCTGGAGAGATGGCTCAGTGGTTAAGAGCACCGACTATTCTTCCAGAGGTCCTGAGTTCAATTCCCAGCAACCACATAATGGCTCAGAACCATCTATAATGGGATACAATGCCCTCTTCTGGTGTGTCTGAAGAGAGTGACAGTGTACTCTCATAAAATAAATCAATCAATCTTAAAGAAACCCAAACCAAGCCAATACAAAATCAATACTACTTTTATACTTGTAGCAAGGTGATATTTATTGTGTAAGTTTAATTGGCACATTGGTTTCATGCTAAAACTTATAAAATATATATAACATGAAATTCAACATCTTCCCCATTTTAAAGTGCATGGTGGTAGCTTCACATGCATGGACAATGTGTCACCATCACCATTATCACTCTGGAGCCTTTGCTGTCCACAAACTTGAACTGTCCCCCCATCTCCATAACAGCCAACTGGCTGCCTGCCTCTCTGAATTTGATACTTAGTTTTATATAGGTTTTAGGGTCCTGTACTTGATCTCCATGCTTGTGCAACAAGCCCCTTACTGAGTGAGCCGTAGCCTCAGCCCCTCCTTCCTTTTACAGACAGACGGTGATGTGGTGGGCAGCCCAACATTCATCTGTAGGTGGGCACTTGGGTTGCAAACATTTGGCTCTTGCGGCCATTTTGACTCTTTTTATTGTATGCCCAGAATGGGAATTACTGTGTCACATGGTCATTCTATTTTTAGCTCTCTGAGAGCCACCATGCTGTTTCCACAGCCGCTGTGCCATTTGTCACTCCTCCAACAGAGGCAGGGTTTTAATTTCTCCAACAGCCTCACCAGAATTTGCTGTGTTCTGGTTTATTTTCTTGGATAAACAGCAGCATCCCAACAGATCTTGGTTGCCGCCTCACCATGGCTGGGCTGTATGTTGCCTGCAGCTCTTGTGTTTCGTGGTTATTGATGTATTTTATTTGGAGGAATTATTGTTTGGGTGTGCTGGCTTGAATGTGTTTGACCCAGGGAGTGACACTATTAGGAGGTGTGACTTTGTTAGAGTAGGTGTGGCCTTGTTGGGGGAAGTATGTCATTGTGGGCATGAGCATTAAGACCCTCATGCTAGCTTCCTGGAATCCAGTATTCTCCTGTTTGCCTTTGGAACAAGGTGTAGAACTCTCAGCTCTCCCTGCACCATGCCTGCCTGGATGCTGCCATGCTCCTGCCTTGATGATAATGAACTGAACCTCTGAACCTGTAAGCCAGCCCCAATTAAACATCCTTATAAGAGTTGTCTTGGTCATGGAGTCTCTTCAGCAGTAAACCCCTAAGACATTGGGTCTGCCATAGTCTTCTTGGGCCTCTGTACCAAAGTCCTACAGCCCTACAGGCTGAAGCTGGTGATAGTCATTTTGTCATGGCTCCAGAGACTGAACTCTGAGGTCAGACACCACCAGTACAGTGATGCTGCTTGTCTGTAGATGGTTGCCTTCACAGAGTCTTCATGAGAAGCAAACGTCTGGGCATCTCTTCTTCCAAGAACATGGGTCCCATTTGAGAGCCTGTCTCTCATGTGTTTGTCTCACCTGAGTCACCTTCCAAAGGCCTATCTCCAAATACTGTCCCATGGGGACTGTGGCACGAGGGTTTGGGTCTGCAGCAAGACCCTCTGCCCATGTCTGAGTCGGGATGTCGGTCATTCTAAACTGGAGTTCCTGGTGTACTCAGGATGTAAACCCCAGGAGACATGCACATGACTTAACCTTTCATCTTTCACCCTGTTGGCAGTGCTTTTTGATGCACCAAAGGTTTTAAACTTTGGTGACATCTAAGTCAACTAAGTTTTCTTTTGCTTTTGGACTTTTGGTGGGTGTTCCAACTGAGAAACCGTATCCTGTTCCGTGGTCACAAGGCTATCTATTCCGTTTACTCCTGAGTTTTGAGCTTGGGGCCTTTTGAGTTTGGATCATTTGGTCACTTTGGGTTAATTTTGCCATGATACCAGTGAGAAGGGTTTTAAAGAAAACCAAGAACCTCTAACAGACATTTCACCCTGGAAGTGCAGTCAGGGCACGGCTGTAACTACTTTCAGCCAGGGCTCGAGGGACACAGGACACAGTGGCAGATGGACATCTCATTGGCAGGAAGCCCTGGCACAGATGGCTGGTTCCCAGGGCCCGTCAAGTGAGTTTCATGTCCCCCACTCCCATTTTCCTCTCTTCTAGGAATCTGATCTCAGATTCCAGCTCAGGCAATGATGCAAATGATCGATCGCTCCATCCACTCACCCATCCAACCATCCAGCCATCCATAGAGCCTACAAGCAGATGTCTGGATGCTAGAGTTGCTAAGAGAGAAAGACTCCTCTCCCCTACTCTTGACACAGAAAATGATCAGAGAAAGTTTTAAGACTGAATCTACAGCCAGACATGGTGGTTTACTAGTCTCAGGACTTGTCAAAGTGAGGCAGGAGGATTGTTATGAGTTCCAGGTCAGCTTGGAGTACATTTGTGGCTGTTTCTTTGTTTTGAGACAGTCTTTCTGTGTTTCTCAGACAGCTTTTAAACTCTTGGTTTAAACTACCCTCTGCTACAGCCTCCCATGAGAGTGACTTTGTAAACAGATTTTCAACAGGTGGATCCTCCAGTATGAAGAAGCCAGAAGTTCTGCCTGGGGCTGATACAGAACTTGAGCTCAAGAGGGCCTTTCATGGTAAATCCTTGTACCTGTGTCTTAGTCAGGGTTTCTATTCCTGCACAAGCATCATGACCAAGAAGCAAGTTGGGGAGGAAAGGGTTTATTCAGCTTACACTTCCACATTGCTGTTCATCACCAAAGTCAGAACTGGAACTCAAGTAGGTTAGGACATAGGAGCCATGAAGGGATGTTACTTACTGGTTTGCTTCCCTTGGCTTGCTCAGCTTGCTTTCTTATAGAACCCAAGACTACCAGCCCAGGGTTGGCACCACCCACAATGGGCTCTCCCAACCTTGATCACTAATTGAGAAAATGCCTTACAGCTGGATCTCATGGAGGCATTTCCTCAAGGGAGGTTCATTTCTCTGTGATAACTCCAGTTTGTGTCAAGTTGACACAGAAAACCAGCCAGTACAACCTGGAATGAGAGCCTGGTCACTGGGTACTGGCCTCAGGTTGGCCATAGAGCTATAAGAGGAGAGAAATCGGAGCTGTCCTGTAGGGAGGAGACTGGGTTATATGAAGCCCTCAGCATGGTCTTCATTTATTAGATGGGGCTTGGGGGGGGGAGGGCTTGCTGGGACTCCAGGCTGGGGCTCTGAATCCGTGGATGGAATGATGCTGGCCTGTTGCTGGGTATGCTCACTGAGGCATGGCCAGGAAGTTCCCCCCTCCCTACTGTCTCTAACTCTAGGTGCTATTTCCCTGGTGGAAGTCATTACCCTTGTTCTATTCAGAGTGAGAAGGCAGACCCTCAGGGAAACAGCTGGCTTACATGAGACACTGGGTCTATTTGTTTTTTGGAGGTCCCCTAGCTCTTCTAGTCTTGAATTCTTGCATCCCCCCCCCCCACATCCCAGCAGCTTGATGCCTGAGAAATAAAGCAGAAAGCCCATCATTTCTTTGACTGAGGTGTGTATTTGGGGAAGGGCAAGGTTGGCTGGCTGTTTCCTCTTGGGTAGATCTTCTATAACCTCCTGGTGTCCACCACTAATACACGGGGCAGCTTCTCTTGTCTGTAGTTGGCAGCCCTGTCTAAGGTTTTTCTGCTTCAGTGAGGGGCCCCTGGAAGCAGCTCATATGTCACTGAGCACAATGCAGCTCTTAAACAGGCCATTCTTCTACAGCTGCCTTGTAACTTTTGACTTTTCTTCTTCTGTCAGGGTACTTGGTTTTGTAGGCAGGTCTAGGCATTGGGTTGTGGGCTGTCTTCCAATGGACCACATTCAATATGGGTGTTGGAATTTTGCCATCCCCATCTCCAGCTGCACTTAGGGCAACTTCCTCTGCAGGTCAGAGAAACATGGCCAGAATGGGACTGGGGAAAGAAACTGGGAAGGACATGAGAATTCGTCCTGGCCATGATCCCTCCAGAGACAGTACCACCCTCAGCTCAGCCCAGTCCTGGCTCTGTACCATTGACTGGATTCTTCTCACTGAAACCTAGAAGTGAGATTCCTCACTATCCATTTAGTGACAAGAACTTTAGGGCTTAGAGTGTAGCTCATCTACTCAAGGTCACCTCTGTAACAGTCATGTGGTGAGTTTGAAATTAGATTACTTACTCTGGCTTTGAGATTCTAAACACACTCCAGTAGGACCATATGTTACTACTCCACACTCACCCTGCCTGGGGTACTTCCATGGCGAGTGCCTTTTTTGAAAGCAATACATGGATGGATATGAGGATGGTTGGATGGGGAAATGGAGTAAGGATGAAGTAGGTGGGTGAAAAGATGGAAGGGCAGAGAGATGGATGAGTTGAAGGATGAAGGGTTGGGGTTGATGGGAGGATGGGTGGATTGAATGAGGGAGCAAAGGACAGAGAGATAAAAGGATGGATGGGTATTGTAGATGGTTAGATTATGGAAGGCAGGATGAAGAAATGGAGTGAATGGAGGGTGGGTGGGTGGATGGCAGGGTGGGGTAGATGGAGGGATGACATGTGGTGGGATGGGTGAATGTGTAAGTGTCAGGATGAGAGATGTGGTGCTAGAAGGCGGAGAGGTGGGGTGGATGGACGGATGGGAGGGTGATGGAGGTGTGTAGATGGCATGATGAAGGGATGGGATGGATAGAATGATAGGTAGATAAATGTCAGGATGGAGTGGATGCCTGACAGAGTGGATGGAGGCGTGGCTGGGTAGGTGGGTGGCAGAACTGAGGGATGGGGTGGGTTGGATGGAGAGATGGGCATGGAGATGCCCATGTTCCTCTGTCTTTAGTCTTTGGCTGCAGCTTTGTCCTTAGGACCTGCAGAGCACCTTCCTTGAGAAGCTGTGCCATCTGCCACCTTGTCACTATTTTACACGAGGGCATGGAGGCTTATTTACAGAACTGAATGATGGGTGAGCCACAAGGACCAGCACTAAGGTTTGCAAAAGGCATGGATAAGGGAGGATTCCAGTTGTGTGTTATCCTTTCCTTTAGGCGTGTCCCAGTTACACTTAAGAACCCATTAAAATTGAAGGCTTGGTTTTGGGGGTGGCACTGTTGGTGGGTTCTTTGGGTCCTTTGGGAGAAGAGGCCTGGCGAGCAGTGCTTAGGTTACTGGGGGCCACTCTCTCCCTTGGAAGGTGATCCCAGAAGTTCTGTAGAGGCCAAGCTTGCCTCTATGTTCTCTTTCTGTTCCTGGATCAAGATGAGTCACCTGTTCTTACCACATGCCTCCCCCTCTGCCATTCACCATGAGCCATGATGTAATATACTTAAGTGGTAGTGGCCATCACTAAGCCTGCACTGTGACACGTGGGCCTTGAACCTTCTTCAGTGGGAGTAAAAAACAAAACAAAACAACCTCTCTTCTTTTTATAACTTGGATTCTCCTCTACCACTGGCCATGAAGATCTGGCTGGAATACTCGGCTTTCTTACACCTTGGAAGACCTTGGCTTGCTCTCATGGGCCTTCTATCTAGAGCACATCACAGGTGAGGGAGGGGGCCATCTCCATGAGTAGTATGGCTTACTCCATCACTTTGTGTCCCTGGACCTCCCAGCTCCCTGCCTGTATGTACTGATGTTAATAGGGAGTTAATAGGGAACAAGGACAGGAAAGAGAAAGAGAAAGAAGCAGAGAGAAACCAAGGACGGGAAATGAGTCAAGGGTGACCCACCGTGTTTGCACGTAGGGTCTTAAGATGGGAAGCAACCAGTAATCAGGAGACAGGATGCAAGTACACGTGATCAACCACAGGCCCTGAGAGGTGTGTTTGGAAGCGAAGAAACAAGGCTGGGAGAATGAGGAATGAACCCGTGGGTCTATGCCGTTGTTTGCTCTAGAACAATATCTAACTAGGTGTATGGTGGGCAGGCTTTGTTTTGTTTGAGACCGGATCTTTAACTTGCTATATAGTTGAAGATAAACTTGAACTTGTGATCTTTTGCCATCCTCCTCCTGAGTGCTGGGATCACAGCAAGTGTCATTCTGTCTTGTCATTGTGTGCAGATTGAACCCAGGGCATTGTGTTCATTGGCTAGGCAAACACTCTTCCATCTCCTGACCATGTTTGTTTGTTTGAGACAGGGTCTTGTCTACCCAAGGTGACCACGAACTCAAGATCCTTTCCCCTCAATTTCCTTAGTGCTAGGATTATATGTGGAAGCCCCACGCCTGGCTTCTCTGGATACTTTTAATTGGTGGGGTCTGCATCAGGCAGGCAGAGTTCCCAGAGATCATACAGCAATAAGAGGTGGGCAGTCTTGCTTGTCTGTGTAGTCTGCAGTTGTGAGGGTCAGCAGGGCCAGCCACGCAGACTGCATCTAGGTGTGTCACAGGGAGATGGTCACTTGGGGAGAAGCTGAATAGGATAGCGCACCGGAAGAGTCGAGACCCGGAAGCTGTGGAGGGCAGCTGTGAGAATATCCTGCTTCTGCTGAGAGAAGGTCCATCTTGCATTCGGATGGACAGAGACACGGTGGAGAGTCATCAGAGTGCAGTACAGTTTGCTCTGTCCAACTGCCTCCCGCCTTAACTGTCAGGCAGCCACAGTCCAGAGGTGGCAGTCTAGAGATTGAAGGTGTGGCTGGTGAGGTGACAGGTTGGACTAGAACCTGAAAGATGTCAGGGTGGGGCCTTTATTCTCCTAGGGGCTGGTTGATAGGTGGGTACCTTCTGGTAAAGCAGTTTTCTCTACTGACTTTGTTTGGAAGGCTGTTTTCATGTTCCCATGAGGTGTAATGTGTGGCATGCTCGCTTCAGCAGAGAGCAGGCAGAAAGAACCCCGCCGTGACCTTTACCAGACGGCAACTTCAGGAAGGAAAGGAGACTGACCTTCTTCCTATTGCCCCCGAGAAGGGTCTTCATCAGAGAGAGCAGGGAGTGGCCTGTGGCCTTGGAGGAGGACATCTCCCAGGTCAAGGCCTTGTGGAGGATCCTGGGGCCTGTGTGTCTTTGGACAAATTAAAATCTTTGCAAGTCTTTGTGGAGTTTGCAAGGACTGGAAAGACAACCAGGAAAGCTGTTAGGATCTGTGCCTTTGTCCCAGCACGGACTCTTCTAGCTTCAGTAGGAATGGCCGAAGCTTCTGCTTAGGGAAGGCTGGGTGGGGTGGCAGTACTCAACTTCCACATTACCCCTTTGAACACGGTCCCTTGGACCTGCAGGGTCTGTCTGTCCTCACTAGCTACTGAGGCTGCATTCTCCTAAACGAAGAAGTAGCTATTCTCAGAGGAGATTCTCACTGGTAAATCCTATTAATTTTTCACATTTGTGTGAGATCCTCGGGAACCACGTGGTGGTTCTGCCCTGCCCACCAGGCTCCAGGCCGTGATCAGGGCTGGTGACTTAGGTGTTACAGTCGTAGTCCTGCAGGTGGCGCCGAACCACTGCCTTTTTCTCCGGCCTCTTCCTGACCTGTGTTCTCAGGCTTTGATTTTCCTCTTATATATACAAGGATTCACAGAAACCGCTGTTGATTTAAGGATCTGGGAAGCCTAACTTAAAATTAAGTAAATGCACAAACACAGGCGTCATCGTCTTTCACGTGTGAGCTGTTCTCTGGGACAAGTGGCTTGGTGGCAGCTGGAGTTTAGCTGCTGCTCAGCGATCATTTTTAAATATTTCATCTTACTTCAGAAGAACAGGGTCCCTTCTGTCCCTGGCCTGGGCTGGGGACGATGGACTGGGAAACCTGCGGCTAGAGCTTCCTCTAGATTGTCCCTATTGTGTTGGACATGCAACCTGGAGCTCAAGGACACATGTGTTGTGTGCCTGTGGGGAACTGAGCTCATGGAATATGCTGGAATATGCCCTGCTGTTTGTAGAGACTGATGCACTAGGATGCACGGAAGATGATTGGGCAGGGTCCTGGCTGTGTGTTTGGCTAAGGACATGCTGCTGTGACCTAGGGGTCCCTGTGTAACAGCTAGTGAAGAAGTGTGTTCTCATACCATGCCTCCCTCCCCAAGTTTGTGCTGACCATGGGGTGGGGTGGGGTGGGGGAGAACACTTGGCTTTGGCATGGCGCCAAGCTTCTGGGAGACTTTCTCTGGGCACATATGCCAGCTCTCAATAGACAAGCAGGTGTGGAGTCTGACAGAGTGCACAAGTTAGTTTATTAAGGTTCTAGAATGGCTAATTACAAGGGCGTTTGGTCGTGAGAAGCAGTTGTTTATATTTGAAGTTAGCATGTCCTGGAGACCCCCTGGTCTTCACTGTGACAGTGGGCATGATGCTATGCTAGGAGAGGTGAGTCTTGATGGGCACTGTACAGACCCATGGCTATAGCCCAAGAGATAGGAACAGCTACTATCTGACTATGGACTATATCTTACCCAAGAGTCATCATACAGAGGTCAGGGTTGGGAGGGGGTGACCACCCACAGGTCACAGAGCTAAGGGATTCAGATCCTAGCCTCCTAGCCTGGCTTCCTCCCCAGAGCTGTGCCAGGACATAGAGCTGTCTCTCACCCCTACTTCCCAGAAAGCTTTGGGAAGAAAAATAGGTAGGGTTAGGCCCCCACCTAGCTTCTCCCTGAGATGAAGCCCACACTTCTGAGACTCACAGCCATCTAACACGGAGCTGAGGGAATGCCAGGCATCTCAGAGATGCCGTACTCTTCCTTGAGCCATGATTCTTCCTTGGCAATTATCTTTAGGAGACCCAAATGGGATGCTCTAGGAAGGGTCCAGAACCCCATCCGAGGAAGCCTGAAATACTCAAGACCCCTCTTACCATCCCTTGCTAACCTCTAATGTCATTTCCTCACCTCTATTTTCACTCTAAGCCAGTGTCTTCCTCCTTCGGCCACAGTCTTCTCCTGTTATCAGTCACTTCAGAGGGAGTGTTCAGTGGCTGCCTATCCCTGGAATATCTCTCCTGCCATGGAGCACTCAACTCTAACTCCACACAGCCCTCTTCCTGGTGAGGTTCCCTGTGCTCTTTCATGCTGCCTGGACTCTCTTGCCCCATGGCCTTCTCCCACACAGCTGGGCAGCCATCCAGACTGGAGTCCTCAGCCCCCTTGGAGGTTCCGGGTACAGATGAGGCTGGGCCAGGCGCCTCCATTTCTCTATGAGCTCAGCAGTGCCCTCTAGGACTTGGTTTGGCCTTGTCCTCATGGGTGGTGGGTTACCGTGGCCTGGGGTTGACCTGCCGTTGGCCCTTCCTACTTCTATCTGTCACCTGTATCTTTCTCAGCTGTAGTGCAGAGACCTTCAGCAAGACTTCCTTACACACTGGGAGCACAGCTATGAAGTTCTGGTGATGTATTTGGGGTCCGAGATGTGGCTGCTGGGGAGTCCCCAGGTTTTTAATCTGGACAGGTGTCTTTTTGTTTCATGCTGTGCACTGTGGGACACAAACACGATGAGACTCCAGTGTCTACCCTAGCTCTATGTTCTGGAAATGTCCAGCTAGGTGGCTCTCCCTAGGGATATTAGGAGTGTGCCTCTCTCCCTGAGGGAAGGACCCCCCCCATGGCTCCAGCTGTGTGCTGTGGCTAGTTATCTGTCTTGCTCTTATGCTCCCAGGCCTGTCCAGAGCAAAATGGGGGACACTGTGCTGTGTGCAAACAGGACAGAGCTCAAGGCATCTAGAGGGTGCTACTGTCTACTCCCTCTGTCTGGAGGTCCTGGGCTCCATCCTTCCTGGCCACGAAAGTATAGGAGACGTGTCTTAACAACTTGACTATGCTGGACATGTTCTTGCCCAAGTGAGGTCATCTGTTATTGGGATGAAAGGGAAGAAGAAAAGAAAGAAAATATAGGCCATTATCAACATTGGAATGGCCATCTTGGATGTGGCTGTTTCCAGAGGAACCTGGCCTGAGTCAATGGCTCTTCATGCTGAGGGCAAGGAATTTGGTTAAGAGTGTCTCTAGGACACTCAGAAGCTTTGGTGCTAAAGGTGGAAGGCCATTCTCTGCTGGTAGCCTTCATGGATCTACCTAACAGCACTGTAGCTCCTGCTTATTGCTCCGGAGGACCCCCACCCCCCCACCCCATGTTCTCATTACTTCTCATTTTGGATTGAGCCACCAGGACCAGATTGAGGGAACCAACACAGAATCATCTGCATAATGGGCAGGGCACCAAATGAAACTGCCCAGGTCTCCCTTTGCCTCCTAAGGATGGAGAAATCCCTGTATTCTTGGCTTTCAAAAACTTTCCTGATCTGTCAAATGGGATTGAAGATGCAATTACTTATTTATGAACGAAATTTAAAAAGGCACATTAATAAATTATGTGAATCCATTTTTTTTCTAAAAATACGATGGCAAAATTAGTTGACATATTAGAAATGCTGTGGTTTTTATATTGTGATTGCTTGTTCTTTTAAAGCAGGATGCATTTTAAATAGCCCAATGGATTGTCTAATTAACCACTTTGTTTACATAGAGATCATGCCTTGGAGAGCAGGGAGGGCCCCTCCACAATCAATGGGAAAGCTCTCCGTGTCTGTGAAAGTATTCCTGGCAATGGGAGCCATGGGTTACAGCGTGACCCATGTGTTCAGCGTGAGTGCTGACTGTGTGTCGAGTCTCACCAGGTGCTGAAGAGCCTAGGAGAGTGACCTGAGTTAGGATGTTTTCATTCTCTCCTGGGAAAAATGGTTAGATCAATGCTTCCAGTCACCATCACCGTTACAGCGTCTGTGGTGAGCCCTGCACTGCCAGGAGCCTCCATTGTCTAGTTCTTTAATTCTTGTGCCTGTATGCATGCATGCATGCATGCATGCATGTATGTGTGTGTGTGTATGTGTGTATGTATGTATGTATGTATGTATGTATATATGTATGTATGTGAGCTCGCATGCATGCTGCATAGGGCTGCTTATAATTCCCCTAACACAACCTGTAAGGAGTGAAGAGATCACTCTTCAGAGAAGCTGAGCAAAGTGTCACCATGTCAAGGTACCAAGAAATCCCCAGGAAGCCAGCCAGCTGGCTTGTCTATGGATAGATGAAGGAATTATGCTATATATTCACAATGGAATACTACACAGCCCCCAGAAGAGGGGAATCTTGCTGTGTGTGACGGTGGGTGAAGCTGGAGGCCTTTGAGCTCTGTGAACCAAGTTGGCAAGCAGGAATGAATGCAGCGCCGTCCTCCTTATCCAAGGAAGCACAACAGCCAGATATGCGCATGCAGAGAGCAGAAGGATGGTCCTCCTAGCTGGGGAGGGGCTGAGTGACGCTGGGTAAAGGGTACGGGCACTGGTCACAGGTGGCTGAGTGCCAGTGACAAGCCCTGCAGCACGCTGAGCCCAGCTGGGAATAGCACCCTGCAGCCTGGACGTTTTCACACCGAGCGCAACTGTGTGACTTCGAGTGTGTTAATTACTCCCCTGTGACCATTTAACAGTTACTCATGTAAAAAAAAAAAAAAAAAAAAAAAAAAAAAACAACAAAAAACCCAGAGATGTAACCCTTGAACAGAAAAAAAAAAATCCACTTCTCTGATAGTACCCTATAAACTTGAAGAAATAAAAAACAAAACAAAACCAAAAAAAAAAAAAAAAAACATCCTGGTGAAATTTGCCCTACCACAAGAAGTTATTGCTGTTTGTTTGAGGGAAGTTAGGCCTAAAGCCTTTCTACTTGGCTCTCTATTGCTCTATGAGGAGGACCTAGACAAGCTGTGGAGGTCTGTTTAAGACCAGCCCTTCCATCTGCCCCTCTTCCGCATGGCATAAGAATTGACTGCTCACCTACCTCAGCTGGACTGTGCTCTACATCCAGGGCTGCTGGCACCTCCACTTGCCAGGCCTGGAAGAGGCCACATAGGATGTGCCCATGGGCTTGCTGTCCTTCTGGAGCCACACTCAAGGCTCAGGCCCAGCCTCCACAGAGCCAGGGGATAGTTCCTGCAACTCAGCATGCCGAAGTTGTATGTCTTGTACCTGCTCAGACTCCAAATGAGTGCCCAGGGGTCCGGGTAGAGACACTTCAGCATTTGACAGGCCCTGAAAGATATGCATAGGATAACAGCTAGTCTCACTGGGCCCAGAGAATTTCAATTAACAGACTTCAGTGATGACGTAGTCTCTAGTTTAAAACAAGGCTTTATTATAAAACAAAAACTCGTTCATTATAGAAGGCTTGGAAGAAGAAGAAGAAGAAGAAAAAAAAAGAATTGAAATGCACAAAGGAGAAAACTAAATCCAAGCCATCCATCATGACTGTCCAGAGACAATCCTGTTAATTTTTTTGATGGATTTCCTCTGCAAATTTCTACCTTCTTGGGATTGTTATGCGGCAAATGCAGGACTCACGTCTGGGTCTGCTCTGGATCTGCAAATAGGGATGGTAGACTTCCAATTAAAGGTTTGTTCATCATGAGAAGTAATAAATTTTAAGCAGGTTGCACATGTGGGTTGTCTGTTCTGTTCTCTCCTTACTGAATTATTGATGCTGTGAATACAGATGCATGGCTGAGCGCTCCTCCATTGTCCCCTAATTAAAACAGAGCACAAAGCAGGTCCAATGTGCTGAGTGGTGGGACTTGTAAGTTTAACTTTTGAAGGATGAGAGGGAGGAGCCAAGGAGCCCCTGGGGAAGGGGGTTTGCTACAGTGAGTGTTTAATAAGGAGCTTCTGTGCTCCGAGAGATCCCAGTGGATGTTGGGAAGCCTCTTGGAAGAGGCACATTAATTATTTAAGTGCAGGCCCAGAGCTACAGGGTTGCCTTAGCAGGAGGGTAATTAGTGAGACGTGGCTCATAAGGCCCATTCCAAGATTCTTCCCGATCCTTTCTCCCCCCCTCCCATAAGGCCACCTACCAGGAGTCAGTCCAGCTCTGGTTGCTGCAGTGAGCCCTCACTCTTGGCTATGGATTCCCAGTGGGTTGTCTGAGAACACTGTCACTTGGTAAGGGCTTGGGACCTGAGGCTCCATCTGCTCTGAGGTCCTCCAGGTTCCCTTCTTCCCAGTTTTGCTAATCACCTCTCATCAGCTGTCCACAGAGGACTCACCTGGAGGAGAGTTGCTACATCCACATCTGATCCTGGCTGACTCTTGTGCAGCCACACCTCTGATGTTGAGATACTGAAGAACTCTGGATCAGTTTGATGATGACATTCTCATAGAAGCTGGGGTGACTGTCAGCATTCATCAGCAACACAGATCTTATTAAACATGATCTTATTTAAGCGAGTTGTAGGTATGATGGTGACCTTGGTAAATGGGACATTTCAAGGTGCTAAAAATGTGTTAATTCTAACTTCAAAAGTCACCACTGTACTTTCAAACCCAACACCATTCAAATCCAGTCTCTTCTGAGTCTTTTAATTATAAGCTCCTACAAAATGAAAGCAAATGACCCATTTCCAATATATAATGGTGCTGAGTCAGCATTCCTATACAAAAGGGGCAAAAACAGGGCATAGCAATGAATGATCTGACTAAAGCAAGACCAAGACCCAGTAGGGAAAACATCAGCTCCATGTCCAGCATCTGAGACTCATAACATAATCACCTGGGCTCTATCTCTGTTGCCTGCAGCACACATAGCCTTCCTTCTCTTAGGCTGGCTTCATACTATGCTTGCAGCTTTCCTCAGTGGACATCCCCATGGTCCTTGCATCTCCAGCCTTCTTGAATTTCCACTGCAACTTAAGCGTTAGCCTTTGTAGCTCCGCATAACAGGTTATTAGCATCTCCTTACAGGAACTCCAATTCTTCTACACACTGCCTGGACTCAGCTGTAGTTTGAAATCATGGAGCAAGCCTCCATGACCCTCAGCCTTGTATCTTTCATGTCCAGAAAACCAGTACCACAGGAATTCTGCTGCTAAGTTTTGTTGACAGCTTAAGGTGCTTCCTAGTCCATTTGATCAACAGCTACACCAGCTTTTGTGTGTAGACCCTGAGGAAACATGTGCCTGGGCATGTATTTTTGAGGAGCAGGGCCCCACTTCCAACTACCCTGATGCTTTCTCCCTTCAAGTACATTTGGATCCTCACAAAATCAAGATGACAGTTGGAGTTTTGCCCTCAAGATAACTTTCTTATGGTTTCAGGACAGCACATGAAATTTCTCTTCAGTGGAACTGATTTCTCTTATAATTACAGTTGCTTTCTCAGCACCAGCCCAAATGCCCTTCTGTCTTAAAATTTCCCCATCAAACAAATCAGTCCATTGTTTTAAAGTTCAAATTCACAGAAGTTCTTAAGACATGGGCAGGATGAAGCCAGATTCTTGGTCAAAATATCACATTAATGTCCCCCATTCTAATTCTTGTTCTCCTTTGAAACCTTATGAACAAGCTTCCATTGTTCACTTTTCTGCTGTCATTCTTGTTTTATAAGCTCTCATCAGAACTGCCCATTAAGGTCTGTGACCATCATGACTGGGGGAGTGGGGGGGTGAGGGGTGGGTGGTGGGTGGGGGGAAGGGTTTCTAGTCCAAAGTACCAAAATCTTCCATATCCAGTCATAAAACAGTTCCAAGTACTAAGTGTTATCACAGCAACAACCCCACTTCTGATACCAATTCTGTCTTATTTCTTTTTCCTACAGCTGACAAAGACCACTGAATAGAGAAAGATTTATTTTGGATCACAGTTTAAGAATGTAGTCCATGGGCTGGTGAGATGGCTCAGTGGGTAAGAGCACCCGACTGCTCTTCCGAAGGTCCAGAGTTCGAATCCCAGCAACCACATGGTGGCTCACAACCATCCACAACGAGATCTGGCGCCCTCTTCTGGAGTGTCTGAAGACAGCTACAGTGTACTTATGTATAATAAATAAATCTTTAAAAAAAAAAAAGAATGTAGTCCATTATGGCAGGGAAGTAAAAAATGGCAGGAACTTGATCATAGTTGGTCACATTATATTCATTATCAGGAAGCAGATGGAGATGAATGAATGTGCTTAGCTCACTTTCTCTTTTTACACAGTCTAGGATTTCAGTCTAGGGAATGGAGCTACCCACTGTGGGTTGATCTCTCACCTAAACCAACCTAACCAAGATAACATCTCTTAAGCATGCCCAGAGGCTATTTCCTGGGTGTTTCATCAAATTGACAACTGAGTTCTACATATGGATTGGCAGGCAAAAGAAAGAGAGAGTCACTTGACTTGGCTTGAGTATTTGAAACCTCAAAACCCACCCCCCAGTGACACACTTCTTCCAACAAGGTCATATCTGCTCCAACAAGGACACATTTCTTTTATGCTTTTAATTAATTAATTAACATCCCAAATTTGTCTCCCTCCCAGTCCCCCCTTACAAAGCTCCTCCCCCTTCCCCTCCCCTCTGAGAGGGCAATCCCCTATATCCCCCCACCCTGGTGCATCAAATCTTTGTAGGATTAGGTGCATCCTTTCCCATTGAGATCAGGGGCCTCAGATCAGCCCCCGTATGTTCTTTGGTAGGTAGTTCAGTCTCTGGGAGCTCCCAGAGGTCCATGTTAGTTGACACTGTTGGTCTTCCTGTGGGATTGCTATCTCCTTGAGGGCTTTCAATCCTTCCCCTGACTCTTCTACAGGGTCCCCGACCTTCATCCAATGTATGTCTGGGTATCTGCATCTGTCTCAGTCAGCTTCTGACTTCTCAGAGGGCTGCTATGCCAGGCTCCTGTCTGCAAGTACAACATAGCAACATTAATAGTGTGAGGGATTGGTGCCTGCCCATTGGATGGGTCTCAAAATGGGCTGGTCAACTGGCCAGCTATTCCTTCAGTCTATGCTCCATCTTTGTCTCTGCATTTCTTTTAGACAGGACCAGTTTTGGGTCAAAAGTTTTATAGGTGGGTTGGTGTTCCCATCCCTCCACTGTCAGTCCTGACTGGCTACTGGAGCTGGTCTCTTCAGGTTCCATATCCCAACTGTTGAGCATTTCTTCTAAGGTCACCTTCACTGACCCCCAGGAGCATCCTCAGGCCAGGTCTCTGGAACTTCTTAGAGAATCCCCTTCCCCCCATCCCCAATCCCCGGCAGCTGCATATTTCCATGCGTTCTTCTGTCCCTCTGTGACTCACTCCTGTCTCTCCCCATGCCTGATCCTGCCCCCATTATTCCCTTAATCCTGCTTCCACCCACCCAGGTCTCTCCCTTCCTCTGCCACCCATGAATATTTTGTTCCCCCTTCTAAGTGGGATTCAAGCATCCTCACTTGGGCCTTCCTTCTTGTTTAACTTCTTTGAGTCTTTGGATGTATATCATGGATATTCTGAGGTTTTTGGCTAGTATTTACTTATCAGTGAGTGCATACCATGCATGTCCTTTTAAAATGGCCATTTCACCAAAAGCAATCTGCAGATTCAGTGCAATCCCCATCAAAATTCCAACACAATTCTTCACAGACCTTGAAAGAACAATTCTCAACTTCATATGGAAAAACAAAAAAACACAGGATAGCTAAAACAATACTGAACAATAAAAGAACTTTTGGAGGTGTCGATATCCCTGACCTCAAGCTGTACTAGAGAGCAATAGTAATAAAAACTGCATTGTATTGGTATAGAAACAGACAGGCGAATCAATGGAATTGAATAGAAGATCCAGAAACAAATCCACATATCTGCGGACACTTGGCTTTTGACAAAGAAGCCAAAACCATTCATTGGAACAAGGAGAGCATCTTCAACAAATGGTGCTGGTCTAACTGGATGTTTGCACGTAGAAGAATGCAAATAGATCCATATTTACCATCCTGCACACAACTCAAGTCCAAATTAATTAAAGACCTCATCGTAAAACCAGCTACACTGAATCTAATAGAAGAGAAAGTGGAAAACAACCTTGAACTCATTGACACAGAAGAAAATTTCCTGAACAGAACACTAATGACTCAGGTACTAAGATCAAGAATTAATAAATAGGGGGCTGGTGAGATGGCTCAGCGGTTAAGAGCCAACTGCTCTTCCAAAGGTCCTGAGTTCAAATCCCAACAACCACATGGTGGCTCACAACCACCTGTAATGAAATCTGATGCCCTCTTCTGGATTGTCTGAAGACAGCTACAGTGTACTTACAAATAATAAATGGATAAATATTAAATAAAAGAGACAGATTGTTATATAAAAAAGAATTAATAGATAGGACCTCATAAAACTGAAAAGCTTATGTAAGGCAAAGGACACAGTCAATAGGACAGAACAGCAGCCTACAGATTGGGAAAAGATCTTCACTAACCCTACATCTGATAGAGGACTAATATCCAAAATATATAAAGAATTCAAGAAGTTAGACTCCAAAAAACCAAACAACCCAATAAAAAAAAATTGGGTACTGAACTAAACAGAGAATTCTTAACAAAGGAATCTTGAATGGCTGAGAAGAAATGTTTAACATCCTTAGTCATCAGGAAAATGCATATCAAAATGACCCTGAGATTTCCACTTTACACCTATCAGAATAGTTACGATAAACAAAACAAAACAAAAAACTCAAGTGACAGCACATGCTGATAAGGATGTGTTGAAAGGGGAATATTTTCTCCACTGATGGTGGGATTGCAAACTTGTAAAACCACTCTGGAAATCAATCTGGCAATTTCTCAGAAAATTGGAAATAGTTCTGCCTGAAGACCCATCTATACCACTCCTGGGCATATATCCAAAAGATGCTCTACCCTACTCCAAGGACACATACTCAACTATGTTCATAGCAGCCTTATTCATAATAGCCAGAAACCAGAAGCAACCCAGATGTCCATCAACTGAAAAATGGGTACAGAAAATGTGGTTCATTTACACAATGGAATACTATTCAGCTATTAAAAACAAAGACATCATGAATTTTGCGGGCAAATGGATGGAACTAGAAAATATCCTGAGTAAGGCCACATTTCTTAATAGTGCCCACACCCTATGAACCTATGGGGGCTATTTTCATTCAAACTGCCACTTTTTACTTAAGAAGTTGCATATGTGCAAACAGCAACCAGAGCCATGCACTGGTGAATAATCCACCTTGGCTTATGAAGAAGCAGAGTACTAGATTCACACAGAGAGATTTGTGTTTAATATCAACACTTTCCAAGGAGAGACTAGAAGGACCATGCCACACTGTTTTTGCTTGGGGACAGATGACTTCCATGTTATCCTGTGATTTTTCTTCTTATGCAGTTAACTGCCTATAAACATTATCTGGCTTTTTTTTTTCCATTAAAAGGAAAGTGCCATTTGAAATTCTCGGATTCTGGATCGAGTCTCCCAACCAATCAGCATTACTTTTTGGAGGCTTCCCCATCTTGGCATCTGTGCACACACAGATGCTAGGGCCACACATGGTGTTGGCCCGCCAGCAAGGAGGGATTGTGTGCGTGTGGGACAAGGACTCACCAATCTCTAGGCCGATTGGTTGCTGGAATGGGTGGGGGCTTTGTGTCTCAGGCTGAGTTGAGGAGCAGTTGCCCACCTGGAAGGAAGCTTCATGATTCTGTGCTGCACACCGAGGTCCTGGGCCTGACCAGAGAACAGAAAGAACTACTCCAGCCCCAGCCTCACCTGCACCTGTCCTGGGGATTCTCAGCTTTCTGCAAGGGCAGTAGGTGGTTTGGGGCTGTGCACGGAAGCATTTTGGGGGCATTGGCTAGTCTGAGTCACACCATGGAAATAGCACTTAACTGATAAACCAGTCTTATTCACCTGTGTGACACTAGAGAATGCTAATGTTTAATGTGATTGTAATAGAAAGAAAAAGTATATATACATGCATGTGCATGTGTGTGTGTTTGTGTGTGTGTGCGCGCGCGTGTGTGCGTGCGTGTTTTTCCATGGTCCCTTTGTGCTTGCCAGACATCCCTTTGTGATGAAAATAACTGCAAGCTCCTTATGCTATGGCATAGATGTCTAGGGATCATCTTGCTGCTTTCTCAGTTCTCACCACTTTTTGGGATGTTGCTGCAAAGAAGATGCTAAGTGCTGGTCTTAGCTTCTTTAAAAAAATATTTTATTTTATTTTTATTCTCCTATTATACATTTTTTTTTTGGTTTTTTCGAGACAGGGTTTCTCTGTATAGCCCTGGCTGTCCTGGAACTCACTTTGTAGACCAGGCTGGCCTCGAACTCAGAAATCCACCTGCCTCTGCCTCCCAAGTGCTGGGATTAAAGGCGTGCGCCACCACGCCCGGCCTATTTTGACTGCAGCATCTCTCCCAGTCTTCTTCTTCTTCTTCTTCTTCTTCTTCTTCTTCTTCTTCTTCTTCTTCTTCTTCTTCTTCTTCTTCTTCTTCTTCTTCTTCTTCTTCTTCTTCTTCTTCTTCTTCTCCTCCTCCTCCTCCTCCTCCTCCTCCTCCTCCTCCTCCTTCATCTCTGACTCTGTTGTCTGCCTGCCTTTGGATCACTTTCCCCTAATTTGGCTGCCTTGTGTACCCTCAATAGAAGATGTGCCTTGTCTTACTACAACCTGATATGCCAATGCTGTCTGATCTTCATGGAAGGCCTCCCCTTTACTGAGGAGAAGGGGTGGATGATACAGAAAGGGGAGGTGAGAGCAACGTACTGGGAAGAGAGGTGAGAGGGGAAGCTGCAATCCAGATGTTATATAAATAAATAAATAAATAAACAAAAAGAACGATTCACTTCTGAAAGTGAGCTTTCAGGAGTATGGTTGAAACATTGAACACACAAAACCCTCTAAAGATTTAGATAAACAATCATTCACTGTGGAAATCATTGGAAGGAAAATAGAGTTGTTGAGCCCATCAATGTAAGGAAATCTGGAAGTTCACGAGGGCCAGGACCTCGTGCATGAGTGCTGGTCACAAGGACCATCATGGGGACTCTGATGGGCCATAGCCTGCACAGAGCCCCCTGGGTGCTTCCTCAGCCCATAGGGCACCCTCCCACTAACTTTTTGTCTCATCTTGGTCAGACACTGTCCCGTTCTTATTCTGCTGCTGTGACAAACCATTCTGACCAATAGCAGCTTGGGGAGGAAAGGGTTTATTTGGCTTTTACTTCCAGGTCACAGATCATCATTGAAGGAATTCAGGGCAGGAGCTCAAGTGAGGACTCAAGGCTTGGAGGAACGTCACTTTCTGGCTTGCTCACGGGCTTGTGTTCAGCTAGCTTTCCTATCCCTGAGTCCATCTGCTCAGGGATGGAGCTGTCCACAATACTCTGGGCCCTCCCATGTCTGTCACCAACCAAGGCAACTCTCCAGAGACATGGCCACAGGCCAATCTGATCTGGGCAACCCTTCAGTTGAGACTCCTTCAGGTGATGCTAGGCTGTGTCAAGTTCAATAGGATAGACACCTGGCTTGGGTCCATTCTGGTAACCAAGGGTTGCTTCTTGAAATACCTAATGCAATCCTCTTTATGTGCTTTTAAAGCTTCCACATTGCTTCGGCCTCTTGGACCATCCCTTAGAGCACATGATGCACCTGCTTCCAGCATGGCGTCCACTCCAGAGCAAGCTTGTTCATCTTTGGCAACAGTCTCTGCTGCTTCGTTGCATCCCAGATCCTTGACTCTGTGCTTTAACCATGTGATGGGCTCTTCCCACCTCTGGACACTGGTGCTGTAAGCGGCCTCTCAGTTTAGCATGGGGTTAGCACCCTTCCTCTAAGAGCTGAGGGTCTCTCCAGTGATGTGGGTCCCTGTGTCTACATGGTTGATTGTCCATGCCACCTGCCCATCTCTGCGGACTGAGAACATTGAGCATCCTGCTGTACCATGGCTGCCCCATCTCAACCCTCCTCCTCCTCCTCCTCCTCCCTCCTCCTCTCTCTTCCTCCCTCTACCCCCTCCCCCTCCTCCTCCTCCCTTCTTCTCTTCTTCTTTTGGTGCTTGCCTGTTAACTTTTGTTCTGGTAGGATGACAGATGTTTTTCCACATAAAATCCACGGTCTTTTAAGGCAACCTCATCATTTTCTTTCCTTTCCCACCTCTATTTCAACCTGAAAAGGATACATGGTGACAGAATGAAAAGTAAAAACAGTGATCACCCTCATGGGATTAGAGAAGTGTTCAGTTCCACGAGGAACTGGCTTTGGGGAGCATCTAGACCAGCGGTTTTCAACCTTCCCAATGCTGCAACCCTTTAATACAGTTCCTCATGTTGTGGCAATCCCAAACATAAAATTATTTTGTTGCTACTTCATAACTGTAATTTTGCTACAGTTATGAACTATAATATAAATATCAGACAAACAATCCTTGCAACCCACAGGTTGAGAACCACTGATCTAGAGCCATTGCTTTTTGTCTCTGTTGTGTATGGCCATCCTTTATTCTAGTCAGAGGCCCCATTCATCCTGGGACAAGTGCTAGCCCATCTGATATCATCCTGAGCCCGTTGCCATCTCTGAAGTTTCAGAACTCACTGTGCTGACTTTTGCTTCCACTTGCCTGTCTGGTCTGATCCCAGACTTCCTCTCTGACAGTTACTTACATGCATTCCCCAACCTGAGTCTACCTTGGTTTGGCCCCTATGGAGACAGACGGGTGGCTCACCTTGGCCATTATGGATGGTGTCTAAGTCAGGGCTTCTATTCCTGCACAAAAAACCATGACCAAGCTGGGCAGTGGTGGCACATGCCTTTAATCCCAGCACTTGGGAGGCAGAGGCAGGTGGATTTCTGGGTTCGAGGCCAGCCTGGGCTACAGAGTGAGTTCCAGGACAGCCAGGGCTACACAGGAGGAAAGGGTTTATTCAGCTTACACTTCCACACTGCTGTTCATCACCAAAGGAAGTCAGGACTGGAACTCAAGCAGGTCAGGAAGCAGGAGCTGATGCAGAGGCCATGGAGGGATGTTCCTTACTGGCTTGCTTAGCTTGTTTTCTTATAGAAGCCAAGATTATACATACCAGCCCAGGGATGGCACCACCCACAATAGGCTGGACCCTCCCACCCTTGATCAGTACTTGAGAAAATGCCTTACAGCTGGATCTCATGGTGGCATTTCCTCAACTGACGTTCCTTTCTGTGTGATAACTCCAGCCTGTGTCAAGTTGACACACAAAACCAGCCAGTACAGATATCTTTCACTTTAGGCTCATACTTTTAGGCCGCAGGTCCAAAGTATGGAGCACAGAGCCCCCCACCTCTGGTTCCACAGTGGTCACTCTAGTGGGGACCACTGTGGTAGGAGCTACCAATAACCTATGCTTTCATATGCAGGCTCCTCAAGGTGGGGCACCCAGGGAACTGCAAAGGTTGAAGGACAGACAGCTAGGAGACAGATGCTGATGTCCTGTCTCAGGCTGCCTGTCCTTGATTTGCTGATGGCCGTGTTGGAATCTACAGTGCCTGAGACATGGTGCTCACTGACCGCTTCGGCTCAATAGATCTCTCTAATTTAACCTGCTCCTTCTGAGGTGAGTTCAAGTGAAATTTCAGCTTGTGAGCCTAGGATCAATATACCAGTCTGGGATCAATTAGCTAGCCTGGGACTAATTAGCCAATATAGGATCAATGTTACAGCCCAAGATCAATGTGCCAGGCAGAATTATGTCAGAAGCAGACGGTCAGGTTTTGGGAGTCAGCATTGGGCTGCATCCCTGGGGCAGGACCTGTGTCTGGGCGTCTCATCCGAGTGTCTCCTCTAGGACACCTCACAGTGTCTTTGAAGCCAACTTCATGTCCCTCCACAAGCCTCTGCTCTCTGAGACTTGGTTGGTATAGAAGATACACTAATAGCCTTTAAGAAGAGGCATCTGAGTTAGCCACAGGCTACAAGAGAGAGGGCATGTCAGGGCTAATGAGAGGGTTTGACGAGAGACGCAGATTTGCTATGGAAACCAGGTTGTCAAGTCAGGGAGGGTTCCCAGAAGAGAAGGCATTGGACTGAGCTACCAGCACTAAGAGATGGAGATCTCTGTCATAAGGGGGATGGGTATGTGTGAACAGATGTGTGATGGTGGGAACCATATATCTGAAGGAAAGCCTGGGACTCATTCCCATTCACTGAGAACACATTTAACTTCTAAATAAGTCCCACAATGAGGAACTTATGATATCTTTCCTAAAATACGGAGCAAGCTTTATGAACAGCTGGCATGCAACAACCAGCTCAAGGGGGTGATGTGCATGTGTGTGCATGTGCACATGTGAGTGTGTGTGCATGTGCACATGTGAGTATGCATGTGCTGTATGTATGCAGGTATGTATATTTCTGTGTGCATATCTATGTTTGTGCATGCATGTCTGTGAATGCATGTTTATTTAAAGAAGCAAGTGTATGCATGCATATGTGTATATATCTATATGTACATATATGCATGTGTGCAGCAGTGTGTGTGCATAATATATATGTGCCTTTTGAGTATGTGCATGTCTCTGTGTGTTCTCTCTCGGGTTGGTGAGGGTAGGATGTGAGATGGTTGAGCGCCAGCATCAGCTGGCAGCGGGGGTGGCTGTGTCTATCATGTCTCCTGTGTGCTCTGGGGACTTGTACAGCTCGCCCTGTTGTCCTACTTATCTTCATGAAAGTACAAGTACAGATGAGGGGAGAAGATCAGCTGGTCACCATGGTGACTGCCAAGGCCTCCTAGCCAGGCCCTTCAAGGCTCTGCTGCATCCTTGGTGGCTGTGGTCTGCTTCTCATGCAGATCAGCCCAAAAGGGTAATTTGCATCAGAGAATGTGAGGATGAGAATCATGAATGTTTCTGAAATAATGGAGTCCTATGATGGCTTGGCTGGAGTCTTGAGGACCCTAACTTTGACAGGGACAGTGGCTTGGATGGTTTCACCTCAGATCATAGTGAAAGTCATTTGTGCACAACGGGCAAATTGTCTTCTCTGGGGCCAGATTCCACCAGATGGGGAGGTGGCATACTATAACACAGGGACTGAGAGATTGATGTGCCCAAGTGAGGCAGGGACCTTGCCCTTGACTTCCGGCAGGGGTGAGGAGCTTGAGGCAGCTCTGTAGCCTTTCAGGGCCCCTGCTTCAGAAACGGTGAAGACACAGTACTGGCCTTTCACAGTGGTTCTGAGAACTGGGTCATGTTGTCCATAGATACTTCTCTTCACTGGTGGAATGAGAGCTCTAGTCTTTGCAAAGGAGACACGAAGAGGGGAGGGGGCGGGGAGGGAGCCCCGTTTTGTCCCTGGAGCTTTCAGTGTTGGACTTGTGCACACTGAAGACTCGCCCGCCATTTCTTGAACAGATGGAAGGGTGGTGTTACATCAGCAGGCCTGACCTCCAGGCCCGTTTGTCCCCCGTTTGTCCATCTTGGAGTTGGCATCTCTTGAAGCAGGTGCTCCACAGCTCAGCCTGGCCCCACACATCTTCTCCCACAGCAGAGCTTCACGTGGGATCCACTGGAGCCACCACAGGTGTCTGAGGCCATGGGCACAACTCTGGTGTCTTGGGGTGGGCAAGGCCAGCTGCTCAGAGTGGGTAATGGTGATCCTGAGTTTGTAGTGGGCTCTGTGTGGCTTGGAGACTCAGGCATGCCTGGACAGCTTGCCCCACTGACCATGGTTCTGGCCTGACCCCTGAGCAGCTCTGTCAACTCTCAGAACCCTCTCCTATCACGTTTTTTATGTCCAAGATTGGGTGTTTCATTCCATATCCCAAGAAAGGACCCCGAGCTGTGGTGTGGGTTAGTGGCTCTGATGGGGGCCCTGCTGGGTAGCCACAAACTGGAGCCCCTTTCTGCATAGACAAGATAGAGTGGGAAACATAAGGATGCATTGTGGTTTCTCAACAAACATGGAGAAACATGTAAAAACACGGCTCACCTTTCTGACATGTCCAAAAGTCATCTCATTCATTCAGGAATAAGGAGAGGCGCAGCCTGTCCATCAGCAGGTAGAAATTTGGCGATAATGACCATTTGAGAGCCAAGTATCTCAGCGGCTGTGTTGAATGTGGCCTGACCCTATGGGCTGGGCTGTCACTTGTCTTGCTCAGCACACAATACTGGGTTTCCAGATATCTGCTGCTCACAAAGATGGCTCGACTAAGCGGCACCTGACAGACTCAGCCTAAAGTTCCCACCTCCCAGCAAAGCAGCTGAGGGGCTGCTCCAGCCATCTCCATGGAGGTCTGTCCTTACAGGGGCATTCTAAGTAGAATTGGCAGGTGTCTGGGATGCTATGTCAGGTGTCAGCACACTTCCTGAGCTCTCTTTGGTTCAACCTTCCAGGCTTACAGACTTTTTGTTTGTTTGTTTTGTTTATTTGTAGGGAAGTAATTGTGCAGGATCTCAAGAAGTCTCATGGAAATCCTGAAACTGGAACCTGCAAGCAATCAGCCACGTGCCTGTGATCCAGACCCTGAACTGTTCTTGGGGGGTGGACAAGCCCTCCATGGGGTCATAGGACATGTCCACTCTGTTCACACACCTGTGGGTAACTGTCATGTTGACAACTCTTTAGCTAGGGCAACTCCTCACCCACTCAGAAAAAGGATACGTACATACGTCGATAGATGCCCAGAGCTCCGGATTTGGAAACACTAGCCAGGCGCATAATTGCACTTGGAGAGATCCAGGGTGATAAGCTTGCCTCTATCTCCACATATCAAAGACAGACATGGATTCCCCCAACATGTTGCTATAAAATATGTACTTAATTATGTTGGGGGAGGGTTTCTTTTACAGGCATCTTGTGATTTGTTATTTACGCTTTGCTGTCACATGTACAGGGGTGGCAGTGGGCCTGCCCCCTGGGGGACCTGGAGATATTCATGGAACCACATTCTCTGTCAGTTTTATTTGTTAACATGTCACCCATCAGCACGTTGCCAGAAGAACACAAGGACAGGCCACACTGCTTTCCGTGTCGCCGCTGCCTTGGTTCCAGGGGTCTATGACCCACTCGGTCAGGTGGGTGTTTCAAGAGTTTCTCGTGGGACCTGGCTGTGCACAGTCCTTGGGGTGAGCCTTAGCAGAAGGTGATGGTTCCCAGGCAGGTGTTTTGCTCCCCAGTATTGTGCGAGATTTGATCTCTGCAATAGCAGAGGGAAAGCAGCTAGTCGATCGTGTGCTTCTGACAGGTTGTGCATCGCTAATGGGTAAGTCAGAGAGAGCACAGGATGCTGTTTAGACAGGGTCTTGAACACCAGTCACAGAAAGGAGGACACATAGAGGGCTAAACCCAAGCCCTGCTGACCTTGGGCACTGTGGTGGCTTTCACTGCTTCAGGGCCTTTCACGGTGAATGGACAGAATTGAAATTTGGCAGCTGATGCAGAGGGCAGTTATTGTCTGCCTGCCTTCCTGTCTGTCAGTCTGGTTTTTTTTTTTTTTGCTCATAGTCTTGATGGTTGACAGTGTCATTCCCTCCTTTGTCGTGTCTGGGTCACACCCAACCTAAGTTAGCCAGCGATCAGTCCTCTCTGCACAGCAACCCACAGAACCCCATCAACACACTCTTAACTTCATCTCTGCCTGACTCAGGGCCTCCAGGAATCCCAAGACTTATGGCTCAGTCTGTCCCTATAACCCTGCAGGGTTAATGCCCCTGAAAGCACCTTCTCATCCTGTCCTGTCTCTGTCACCCATCTGGGGGATGTAAAAGAGATAAATGAGTCAGACCCAAGACTGTCTCTGATAAGCCCCTGGGTGTGAGACAGTCTGTATCCGTTAATCATGAAATAGGTGTGCAAACTATGTGTGTGCTGGTGATAGGCTGGATGGAGTCTGGAGTCTGTCAGGGATAGGGGTCCTCTGGACTTTCATCATCTTCTCATTTACGGATGGAAGCACATTTTAATTCCAGTGCTTTCTTCTCTTTGCAGGTTTTATGAAATATGAGCCTCTGACTGGCAAAGGATAGGAAGGGCCAGTGGGGGGAAGGGCTATGTGTGATTGACACCCTAATGCCTTACTGTTACATACCCATTGCCCAGTCAAAGTTAACGTTTCCAACTGCTTCAGGAGCCAGAACAGATCTGAGCTCAGAGAGAGAAGGCACCGTTGTGGTCAGAGTGGGGGTTTGCTGGGCTTCCTGCTCTACAATAGATGCTTAATGGAGTAAGAAACGGTAGCCTACTGCTCCATTCTGCCTTGTTCCCTCTTGGAATTCTTGCCTGGCAGGATCACAGATCACATCCTTCTTTGTTTCTTTCTCCTAAAGATTTACTTACATAGGAATTGTGTGTATATGGATGTTTTGTCTGCATGCACATCTTCACAGCAAAAGAGGACACCAGATCCTGAGACTACAGGTATAGATGGTCGTGAGCCACCATGTGGGTGCTGGAAAAGCATCCATTGCTCTTAATGGCTGAGCCACCTCTCCAACCCCTTGACTTTATTTCTTATTTGCCTCTGCCCTGGTGTACAGATGCTGTCATGTGGCCGCTGGGCTCACAGACCCCAGAGCACAGTGTGTGTGCATGTGAACCACACGCACTGCGGCTGGGAACCCTGTGTATCGAGACAACGGAGATAGGTGGCTACTTTCAAGGGCTTGCTTTCTGTGCTCTCACACTCTGATTATGGTGCACACACCAGTTCCCATCCATGTACATTGTATGGCTTTACTTTTAGTTTTTAGACATGGCGCTGTGTCACCAAGGCTGTGGTCGACTTGCCAAAGCAACCAAGGATGACTTGAATTTCTGATCTTTCTCGCCTCTACCTCCCAGGAGGTGGGATTACCTGGTTTGTACAGTGCTAGGTCAGGCCGATGGCTTGCTTATTGAGCCTCCTAGATGAATGCTCTACCAGGTTGATTTATCTCTACCCAGGACTTGTGTAACTTTTGTTGTATTTATTCTCCCATGCAATTTTGCTTAACATCCTAGAAGTTACTTGCTCTAAACATTAAATTTTCTGTTATTGAGATACAAGAAGAGAAATCTGCTTGGTCAGAACCGACTTTCAAAAGACTGCAGTAATGAAGTGTACTAATTGTTAAGTACTGTATGTGCTTTGAATTTAGGTCCTTGTATAGTCTGTAAATGACCAGCTTTTCCCTCCCGTTGCAATCCTTATGTTTGTAATTTTCTCTCTAAATTTACAGACAGAACACAGAACTTATGAAAGAAGAGTCTTTGTCTTGTTTCAGATTTTAAAGAAGAGCTCAACAAACAACCCATTTAGCACGAAAAGATAAGGAACCTGCACACACTCTGCCCATTTCCCCAGTGCTGGGGTACAGGGCACTCAGTCTGTCAGTGACACCCACGTGATGGAGCCAGGGTGCATCACCCAGGCTTGGTCTCCTTCACACCTCACCAGGTCTGACTCGTTGAGGTCTTGATGTAGCTCAGCCTGACTGTGAAGTCCCATCAGTCCACAGTCAGACAGTGGCATCAAACACACCCACACCTTGGTCCCCTCCATCTATCCCTAGAGGGACACCTTCAAGTCCTCTTTCCTTCTTTTCAGCCAGCAGCCACTGCTCTTTGTAGAGTTGGGTTAAGATTGTCTGTCTGTCTATCTATGCCTACCTATCTGTCATTCATTTATTGTGCTTGAGACATGTCTGTGGTTATGTGCATGCACACATCTGTGCACATCTGTGCACATCTAGCAACATGCAGATGCTAGAGGAGGGCATCAGCCTGTCCTGTTCTATCCATGGAGACTAAAGACTAAATAAGGAGTCCACCTTTTTCTCTTGATACAGAGTCTCTCATTGGACCTGGAGCTAGGCTGTCCTCCATCAAGTCAGACATTCTGCTGCCTCTGCTCCTTACAACACTGGTGCTCCAGGCAGCACGGGCACACCTGGCTTCTTGGGGTTTTAACTCAGGTCTTCACACTTGCACATCTGAGTCATTATCCAAGCCACATGCTTCTGCCACATGGCGTGTGAGCACAGCATCACATATTTTCAAGGACGATGTCTGCTGTGGCAGGTGTCATTGGTGTGCATTTTTTTTTGTGTTATTGATTTCTTATTTATTGGTTGTTTTGTAGAGGTAAGAATCAATTACAAGGCCTTAGTCTGACAGGTAAGGGTTTTACTACTGAGTTATCTCTTTAATTTCATTCTCCACTCTGTAAATTTCTGTATTTTCTTGGAGTCCCTTCTGTTCCCTGTGTTGGTTCCTCTACTGGATGTAGTAAGGGCACTTTATTCTCACACTGCCTGTGTTCTAGGTCCAAGATTCAGCTGTCCGATGAGATGGCACTGGTAGAGAACTTCTTAAGTGTCCATGTGTGCACTTGATCGCAGGTCAACTGAAGTATGCTTGCATTTGTGAAGAACTAGATTTAGCTCTGAGGTCAGTTTCCAGCAACTGCCTGAGACCAGAGACTCCTTGAGACTGGAAGGAAACAGGCTGTCACCATTCCATAATTAGTTTTGTTTGTTTGTTTTTCTTTTTCATTTGGAAACATGTGGTCGTTTGAATAAATTTGGCCTCTGTAGACTCATGCATTTGACTGCTTGGCCTATGGGGAGTGGCACTATTAGGAACTGTGGCCATGTTGGAGTAGGTGTGGTGTTATTGGAGGTAGCACATCACTTGGAGGAAATAGGGGTGGGATTTGAAGTCTTCTATGCTCAAGCTTTGCCCAGTGTGGAACTCGGTCTTCTGCTTCCTGCAGATCAAGATATAGAACTCTCAGATCCTTCTTCAGCACCATGTCTGCCTGTATACTGCCATGCTTCCTACCATGATGATAATGGACTGAACCTGTGAAACTGTAAGCCAGCCCCAATTAAATGTTCTCCTGTTATAAGAGTTGTTTCGGTCATGGTGTCTGTTCACAACAATAAAGCCCCAATGAAGATAAGACAGGATCTCATTATGTAGCCCTGACTGCCCTGGAACTCACAATGCAGACTAGACTAGCCTTAAATTTATAGAGATCTGCCTGTCCCTGCCTCCCAAGTGACTGGGATTAAAGTTGTGCATCACCACCCTTGGCCAATGCTCAGGTTTGATGGATTGAGCTCCAGCAGAGCTGAGATGCTCATGAAGCCTGCAGTGGATGTTCCCTGTCTTTGTTTTTGGTCTAGGTTGTGAATTTACTTTGAGCTGTGTCACAGAATTGTTTTAGTTGTGGCCATAAGATAATGCCTTTTTAAAAAGACCTTTAAAGAGAGTATAAAAACAAAGCAATTTGCTTTAACATTCAGACAGCATTAAGAGTGCGAAAGCGAAAGTGGACGAGTCCTTTCAGTTGTTCTATTGTATCCCTTTCCAGATAAACAAAGTAGCAGAGTACTTCCCCTCCTAGAGACTAGTTAAACAAGGCGCTTACATTTTAAACAAAAATGCAGCCGCAGGTTGAGAGACAGTTCAGTGGGCAAAGTACTTACCGTGAAAGGATGAAGACCAGAAGAGACAACCCTCAGAAGCTTCCAGGCCTGCTGGAGACAGTGGTAGGCAACCTTCACTTACAATTCAGTGGTACAATCCATCCCAGTGAAGAAGGCATGGTGCAGGAGAGTGAGGTAGCTTTCCTAGGGCCTGAAGGCTCTCAGCAGGCTGTACAGGGAGAAAAGACATTATTGGATGTTATCAACACTGAACCCTGAAAGCTGCAATGTGGACCAGCTGGGCAAGATGTGCCCACTGGTGCAATAGTGGTATGGCTGTTGTGAGGTAACCAGTGCCTCTGACTGGATTTGAGATGTGCTTTAGAGGAGGGAATTTCATGCCTGAGACTGTAATCCTGGCTAACAGCCCAAGGCTTGGGAGCTCATAGGCCCTAGGGTAGAACCAGCAATTGCTATTTAGCAAAGCTAAATGTTCATGCTATCAGATTGTTTTCTACTTACTCATACGTGTACCCCATTGGCTTCTGCTGCTCACAGTTTCGGTCAGAGACACTTCTTTTTTGCAGTGACATCGAGAGATGCAGGACTAACCAAAGTGCTGAGAGAAAGGGTTTGCGTGCTCAGTCCTAAGTGGGGCATTCGTTTTTACCGCACCACTGCCTAAACTCAGGGAACAGAGCAGAAGAGGATGTGGGAAGAACAGAAGAGCCAAAGGATGGAGAGGAGTTCTGGGAAATACTGCCTTCTGGATGTTGTGTGTGTGTGTGTAATGCTTATTGAATCAGGAACTCACATCACCTAAGGTTACTTGCACAAGGTCAAGCTGGCCGAAATCATGGCATAGATGATACAGACAGTCCCCAGGCTTCACCCCTTATCGAGGAGCTGTTGGCAATGGATAGTTCCCAGGGATTGGAGAAGTGTTCCTTTTCAGGATGTGGCCCGACTGTATAATCTCAAGGTCCACACTAGCGACCTATTTCCTGCCATGAGGTTCCATCCCCTAAAGGTTCTAGAACCTTCCCAAACAGTGTCACCAGGTGGGACCCAGTGTTCAGACATGCCCATGAGGAGCACTCAGACCATAGCAGTTCCCTCTCCAGGACTGAGCCACAGTGGCTTTCTAGCTGTCAGGCCCAAGGTATACACTGAAGTCCCAAATATGTTCTCAGCATCTATCCTTAGTCTTTCTTTCTCTCCTGGTCATCAGCATGACTGCTTCTGGGTGTCCCACTGAGGGGTCCAGAAGACAGTAAATATGGTATTCTGTGTACCTCCTTACAATTGTGGAGCTGAGTGGGCTCTGTACTAAACACAGGGGCCACACCATACTGCTTGGGCTAATTGCCTGGATGGTACGGCTACATCCCCTGAGTGATCTGAGAAGGGAGCGGATGCCATGGCGATAGGGACAGCAGGTTTCAACATCCTGCTGTCGTGAGAGTTTTGGTTTCTTAAAAAAAACCCAATTATGTTATGTGAATGTTTTTTGTTTTAATCCCAGGTATGGGATATGGGGCTGCTTCAGATTGTCCACAGCTGCTAGCTATGATTTGTCTCATGCTCTAGGAGGGGCGTGACTTTTGTCAGCTGTAGATGGTCTATGTTGGGAATTTTGGGGACTCTTGGGGACTCATGTGAGAGGCCTGGAAGGGGCCTGGGGTGGCTGCTGTTTCCACTGTTGCTTTTGCCATTGCCATTGCCATTGCTGGATTGCTGGATTGCTGGATTGCTGGATTGCTGGATTGCTGGATTGCTGGATTGCTGGATTGCTGGATTGCTGGATTGCTGGATTGCTGGATTGCTGGATTGCTGGATTGCTGGATTGCTGGATTGCTGGATTGCTGGATTGGACTGTGGATTGCTGGTTGGCAATATTCTGCTGATGAAGATTGGACTTGCCACAAAGGAACTTAAGAAGTAGGCTAAAGAGGTCTATGTCTCCCTTCCCCCTCTAACCTTCTTCCTCCCCTACCTAGTGTTGGGGAATTGGAAGAGATCAAGGTTAGAATAAGGGTTGGAAGGGTGGTAGAGATATACGAAACTAATAAAGGAAGCAAAAAAGCGTGCCCACAAACCACCATCCTGCCCTCTCTCTAGAGCTTGGAGAACTAAATTATTTGAAAACCGTCACATTATAAAGTATTTAAATAACTGTAGCATTCCTCATATTTTATTTTTCTCCTCTTGGAGCTTATGACAAATAACTCAGATTTCATGAAATATATATTTTAAATGTCTTTCCCCACCAAAAGAGCAATTCTCCAGCATGTTAATTAGACTGGAGAGATGAAACTCGATGCACACGAGAGTATTTGTAATGTGCCATATTAATCATCGACGGTTTTCAAGAAAATAATTATGTTGGACAAATGATAATATTTTGCTCTTGTAACTGTGTCTCCACATTTATTCAAAACTCTTGGTGCTTCCCATGTGGCATCGATTAATTATTCGTCTTGGGGGGATGAATTGTTGTTCACTTCTGTTGTTGTCAGTTTTTATTGGTTTGCCTCCCTGGAATCCGGTGAGGGGAGGGGGAGTCTATGGGGGCAACAGTGGCCAGTTGACATGGTGTATGGCTTCCTTGAGGACAGACGTATGGTCAGTTGGATAGGAGGTACGGTCCCAGGGTCCCTCTTGCTATCTCTAACAATGGCCACTTGACACAGTGTATGGCTTCCTTGAGGACAGACGTATGGTCAGTTGTATGGGAAGGCAGAATTCCAGGGTCCCCCTTGCTACCTCTGACAATGGTAGAGCAGCACTAGATTCTTGGGGTGTCTGGAGATAAGGAGGTGTACGAGGTGGGCTGGGTGAAGCCAGGCTCCTTGCAATCAGCTTTTGCTGACTTTAGATTGCTGGATTCCTCCTTGGTCCAGGCGGTCCAGGAGGCCAGTGGTACTTAGATCTGGGCATAGATGTTGGCTGCTGCTGTCATTCACCAACCTGTGGCCCTACCCCTAAGCTAGTGTTGTTTGAACCTCTCCTGGGAGATGAACAATTTGTTCATCCCAGACAGAGTATCAATCATCTATCAAAGCAAAGATGCATATTGTGTGTGGGAGGAGTTATTTTGATTGTGACGTGACATAGGGGAGCCTAGCCCACTATGGTGGCACCATTCCTTAGGCAGAGACAATCCTGAACTCTATAAGGAAGCTAGCTGAGCATGAGCCTAGGAGCAAGCCTGCAAACAACGTTCCTTCACAGTTTCTGCTTCAAGTTCCTGCTTGAGTGACTGCCCTGATCTCAACCATAGGCTACGACCATCATAAGCCAAGTGAACCCCTTCTTTCCTGTGTTGCTCTTGGTTAGAAAGTTTTATCACAGCATCAGAAAGAAAACAGGAACTAAACAGGAATTAAAACCCAATGCTTTTAATTAGGATGACTCACAATAGCTTAGCTTAGGAATGGTGATACCATTGAAGGACATATCTCCGACTCTCTCTGATGCCGTTGACTGTATCTCAATGCTCTCGAGGGGTGGCCTCTATGAACTTCTTTGCTCCATGATCATGCCATTCATTAATGGGCCCAATCTTGTGCAGTTCTGTGGGCAATCACAGGTACTGGGATGGAATAGGTCATGTCATATTCAGAGGACAGCATACTACAACAGGGCATTCCCAGCTCTGCACCTGTGATTCCTCTCAGCCTCCTGCTCCCAATCTAATTCTTTCATGTTCAGGGCACGTCCCCACTTCCTGGCCCTTGCCAATCTCCTTTTCCTTCAAGACCTGCAGCTAACATGTATTCTTTGCCCACGGTTCCTCTGTTAAAGATTGAATGGAGGGAGTCTGTCAGTACTTTCTGGACCAAGTCTTAATACTTGGGTAGCTCTTCCATTACTCAGTGAGGCTGAATAACCATCCCCCATGCCCCTGCAGCCTGTCTAGGCAGTGGAAGATTCTGACTGTCAAGCTGAGGGGACAGCTGGTACTGGGTTCTGCAGACTGGCTGAGAATGGAAACTGCACGGGTGAGAATCAGAATACTCTGATTTTCTTTCTTTCTTTTATATTTTTTTATTTTTTTTTATTTTTTTAAAAGATTTATTTATTTATTATATGTAAGTACACTGCAGCTGTCTTCAGACACACCAGAAGAGGGCATCAGATCCCATTATGAATGGTTGTGAGCCACCAGGTAGTTGCTGGGATTTGAACTCAAGACCTTCAGAAGAGCAGTCGGCGCTCTTAACCACTGAGCCATCTCTCCAGCCCTACTCTGATTTTCTAAACAAGGCCACAGGAGATGTGCAGGACCAGCGAGGAGGATGGCGGCAGATGGGGCTATCCTGAAGGGGAGAGTTCGTGAGGAGTGCAGTAAAATGCTTGACTCCAGTAGGGCTGAGTGGGCCTTCTATCTCTCAGAGTGGGCATGGCTGCCCTCTCTGACTGGCCCCTTGGGAGATTTGCCACCGAAAGACACATGGAACCAGCAGGCCTTCCATGTCCTACTGAGGGGTTCTCATAGGTTCTATGTTCTTGGAAACAGCAGTCTTTTTTTTTCTTTTTTTTTTGATTTTTAATATTTTTATTACATATTTTCCTCAATTACATTTCCAATGCTATCCCAAAAGTCCCCCATAGCGCCCCCCACTTCCCTACCCACCCATTCCCATTCTTTTGGCCCTGGCATTCCCCTATGGAAACAGCAGTCTTTCAAACCCTCTGAACCAGGCAACATGGTCTGGGGATTGTCTGGATGGCCTTGAGCTCCTGCCCCACACGACCCCCTTATAGGGAAGGATTTGAACATGCTCAATACAGCTCATGGATCTCTTAGAGGACTGGGAGGCCTCTGGAGCCCTGTTGATGAGCTAAATTCTGATAGTGACTTTTCTATGAGGCTCCTGAACATGATTGGAGCTTGAGATGGGGGCCCCCAAAACTATCCCTGAGGTGGTAGCACATGGCTGTCCCCTAGCCTCTTTATTAGGTCAGCTTGGGCTGGGTTCTGGGGAGTGGACTTTGTTGGTCTCATGTCAGTTAAGTAGACACAATCACTCCATGCTGCTGTTGTAAGTATGCACTTGGTGTTTACACAGAGATGACAGTAACTACACAGAGAGATACGGATGGAGAACACAGCAACTGTAGAGCTTCCAAAGGCTGTGCACTAAGCCCCAAGTAAATACAGAGTAATAACACGGTCTGCTGTGCACTTTGAAATGAGAACTTCCCTGAATAGAGAGGCTGGTGTCTCTGCCTGTTATGGCTGGCAGTCAGCATGCCTCTTGCCTGGCTGGGCCTCAGCCAACCCTGCCTGAGGGATGCCATGGAGATGGGAAGAGTTTTTGCCAAGGAGAATCTAGTCATTTAGTCTCAAAAATCTCCCTCAGAGTTGGTGGGGTGGTGTAGTGCATAGAAGTGGCTGAATGCAGACCAAAAGATGGATGTTTGGCTTTTGGATCTCTCAGGGTGGCAGCTGGCATGATGGCAGGAGGGAACTGATTCCTTAGGGCTGTCCTCTGACCTTCATACATGAACCATGGCATCTGTTTGAGAATATACGAAAGAAACAAGGAATAAATAGGCAATAATCATGTTCCTGAGGGCCTTGGATGGCGGGGGTCTGTAGAAGAGATGCATGCACATGTGCATGGGTGCACACACACACACATACACATACACACACAGATCTCTGACCAACTCCCAGACTTCATAGTGCTGAGGCTTGTTTTCAGAGGAGGAAACTTTGAAGGTGACAGGAGGGAACCTTGGTCACTCAGTAAGAATTTGTTTCCACTCTAGCTGGTCAGTCACCTGCCCTGGAAAGTTCCCTTGCTGATAGCTGCCTGGTTGTCTCTGATCATCTGGTCAGAGGAAGCCGTCCAGTCAGTCTGGACCTGACTGATGTCCCTGATGCCGTGAGGTGGCCTTATAGGAAGCACGCCAGAGAGCTGGCAGCCTTTTCTCGAGGGTGCCTTACACAGGCAGTTCCTCTCAACCTGTGGCCTGTGTCCCACCTTTTCACAGATAAGACTTCAGTGTTGGGTTGAGCAGAGAGGACTCAGGCTCAGTTTTGTGTGGGAGAGTATCCGTACTGTTCATCCCGTGCTTCCCAGGAAGGTGGTGAGAGCATGCCTAGGACATAGCCCTCAAGCCATTGACCATGGGTCAGTAGATCTCAGAGTCCTGTGAGCTTGCTTTGAAGGGAGGCATGGGCTAAGGAAGCAGGATTCTGTGTGGAGCTTCAGAAAGAAAACAAAGTTTTGTGAAATTGCAAAGAACCTTCTGGAAATCTTGCTGGTGGTCCATAGATATTGCAGACAGGAACATCACACCCTTCTCCCATGCAAGGACCAGTGGAATGGCTTTATCTGTGTTACATAGTCTGTATTGACTGGATTATGTAACTATAAGAAAACAGAAACTGGTGCTCTCTTTTGACCTGAAATTTGTGTAGGTAAAATGTTTTATGTTTCAGAATTGCCTTTAAAACCCAACATGGTTTCTAGAAGGCTGCTTAACGAAATGAATCATTGTTTAATTAACTTGATTAAATAATTTGGCAGAGAAGGCAGGAAAAGAAGGAAAGGAAGGAGAGAGAAGACAAGGAAGGGAAGAACACAGACAGACCCCCAAATCCTGGGGCCTCCAGCATTAGAGCCCCCATCTCTGCTGAGAAAAGAATGGCAACATTAGACATAGCAGAAGGCTTCACTGGTTGCTGTGGTTTCTGTCCCTCCCCGACACAGCTCAAGACAGAGGTTGGGGGTATAGCTCAGTGGTAGGGCTGCTTGTCCAGCATGCCTAGAGGATGCATGAGAGGGACTCAATACAACTTAAAACTTAAAATGAGCAGCTGTTTCCAGGATCAGCTTAGCTGACCTGTAGGTTTAGCAGAGCTGCACTGGGTCTCATTCTGCTGTTCCCCTCTGGGAGTCTGGAGTCCCTGAAGTTCCTGGCAAGTTCATCCTTGCTGCAAGGTCACTACCCAGGGGAGGAGTTAAGCCAGGGACATGGGCAATGTAGGCACAGTGGGACATAGCTGGAGTACCTAGCTGTTTCTGGGAGCAAAGGGTGAAAATATTATGCGGTGGCCCCAAGAAGCCAAGTTTCACTGTGCATATCTTTTTTATTTATTAATTTGTTCTCGCCTATATTACATCCTGACCTGTTTCCTCTCCCTCCTCCCTTTCCAATGCCTCCCCATTCCCCATCCACTCCTGTTTCCCCTCAGAAAAGGGCAGGTCTCTGGGGGGATAGCAACCAAACTCAGCATATCAAGTTGCAATTAAGACTAGGCAGCTCCCCTCTTATTAAGCTTGAACAAGATAACCCAGCAGGAGGACAAGGGTTCCCAATGCAGGCAAAACCATCAGGAACAGCTCCACTCCCAGCTTCCTCTATTAGGGGTCCCACGAAAACACCAGGCTACACAGCTATAACACATAGACAGATGAGACCCAGGCAGGCCTCCTGACTGCTGGTCAGTCTCAGCCTCAGTCCAGGCTTGCTGATTCTGTGGGTTTTCTTGTGGTGTCCTTGACCCTTTTGGTGCCTATAGTCCGGTCTCTCCCTCTTCTTCAGGATCCCCCAAGCTCTGTCTAATTTTTGGCTTGGGGGGGGTCTCTGTATCTATTTTCATCAGTTGCTGGATGGAGCTTTCCTGTTGGTGATTATGCCAGGTTCCTCTCTTGTGTAGATCTTTTAACCTGTGAAGGGCAGTTGTGCTAGGATAGCATCGTATCCCAGGAGCCTTCTCTTCCTGCTGGCTGCTGGCTGTTCATCAGGGTCAGCTCCTGAACTTGAGTTCTCAAGTGAGCCTATGGCCAGAAGGCATAGGTGGTGTCCAGGTTTCTGGGTACCTCCTGGAATGTCCTAGAGTGGCTTCTTTTACAATATGTGTGTTGTATCACCCTCTGACCTTAACTCTGGGGTGAGATTGAGTGTATCTCAAAGGCTGCAGATCCTGCCTGTATCTCAGAGGCAACTGTCAGCTGTTCCCAGTGTAAGCTTAGTCTATGTATGTATGTATGTATGCATGTATGTATGTAATATATGTAATGTATGTAATGTGTTTTTACAGTATTGAGAACTGAATCCACTGCATGGACAAACACTCTGTCACTGTGTACCATTGTCTTAGGATTTATTTCCATTGCTATAAAGAGACACCGTGACCAAGGCAACTTTTACAAAGGCAAACATTTAGTTGGGGTTTGCTTACAGTTTCAGAAGGACAGTCCATTATCATCATGGTGGGAAGCATGGCAGCAGGCAGGCAGACTTCATGCTGGATGAGCTGAGAGTTCTACATCTTGATCCAAAGGCAGCCAGGAAAGAACTGACTTCCACAGGTAGCCAGGAGGAGGATTTCTTCTACCCTGGGCAGAGCCTGAGCAGAGGACCTCAAAGCCCACCCCTTACAGTGGTGCACTGACTCCAACAAGGCTACGCCTACTCCAGCAAGACCACACCCACTCCAACGGGGCCACGCCTCCTTCCTGCGGGCCAAGCACATTCAAACCACCGCATCTATCCCCTGCCTGTTTTTATTTTAATTCTTACTAAGTTTCCCAAGCTGGCCTTAAATTCATGCTGTAGCCCAGGCCTGGCACTTGTGGTGTCCCCTGCAAGCTTCCTGATGGAGCTTCCGGAGGTGGCCATTGTTTTACACTGTATTTCTGTGATGAGTGTCAGTGTGTGTTTGAAGTTCTGACTAGAGATCAGTATCCACTAACTATAGGTCCTTGTGCCTTGTCTACTAATTTCTCTGGGGTGTCCTGGGATCTGGACCCAGGCCATCACTGTCTGGTGTGGAAGACAACAAGTGGAAGAGACAGTGTCATACCCTCTGTTTTCCCCCAACTGAAACAGATACAGTTGGGTAGCTGGGTCACTTTCTGTGGCCTGTGGAGATACATCTCCGGGTGTCGTATGGCTTCTGAACCAGGAAAGGACTGCCCACAGCTTCCCCTCTGTCACATCCACAATCACCTTGCCTGGGTCTGCTGTTCCGGCTTCCAAATATCACCGCCCTGGCACTAATTATAGCCCAGATTGTGCAGGGAATTCTCAGCCCGCACCGTGGCAGTCCAGATTAAGCAATTAACCTTGGTGTCACTGCAATTATCGAGACACGCTAGCAAAACGAGCTAATTTCCCCCCAGGATGTTGAACTGAAATCAACTTCCACTCTCTTTAAGATGCCAAAATAGGAAATGTTAATGGAAAATTACGTTTGGATGTTTAATAAATCTCATGGGCCCGTGGCTCCTCATCAGTTTGGGCTGTGGCATCGTTGGTTAGACAGAGGGGATACGGTCCAGAGCCAGCACCCTGTTGACTATACATGCAGCTTGAGTGACACTCAGACTGGAGTAAGAGAACCTATCGAAGCCCCAGTCAGTTTCCTGGCCAGGAGTCTTGGAGAAGGCTTGGCCTGGCTCTGAGGTTTCCATAGCATTTGGTAGGTGCATTTCTGTGAAACACCAACATTTGCCACTTAGAAAGCTGCTGCTGAGGTCCCTACCCAGGTCTATAGTGTCTCTTCTGGCTCTCCACAGACTAGGGTGCAGTTAGCCAGCAATGTTGGCTTGATGCTTCCCAGGGCACCCTCAGCACCACTCTTTGAGGTGCAGGCTCTGCGCTTGCTTCTGGGGAGTCACAGGTCACTTGGAGACCCTGCCTCACACTTCTCCTTTTAGAGATACCAGGTATGACCTTAGTGGAACTTCCTCTTTCGGCTACTCAGAACTGAACCCTTTGCTTGCCCCACATTGTTTGAAAAGGCAGGAGTCACTACAGGTTGCTGGCTTTGCTTTTGAGAGCCCAGAATGGCTTGTTAGAGCACCTTGGGGTCTTTTCCTACCTTGTGTGACTTTTGTCAGGAGTCCTAGCCACAGTCTTCATGGGCTGCTGAACTCCTGGCCCACTTGGGTTTGGCATTGCCCAGGACACTGTGTCTATAAGAGGGCCTACTTCTATTTCTGGCTTTCAGAAGTGCACTTAAGTGGATCCCAAGGTATGTTCCAATCTTCTTCCACCTCAACAATCACCTTGACTTCAGGGGAGAAGACCCTACCCTGACCTGCTTGAGGTTAAAATATGCTATAAGGTCTGCAGATAGATAGACCGTGAAAGGCATGGCTTGGCTGGGCTGGACAGTGAGCATGGCTCACCAGGCTGGGTTGTTCTCTAAGGGTCAGGCCTGCTGCTGACCTCTGCTCATAGGGTCAACGTCTTCCATAGCCAGAATCACAGGTCCCACCAAGACAACATCCCAGCACCAACTCCTAGACCCAAACTTTAAGGCAATCTTGTCTTCCTTCCCAATGATGAGGTCACCTCCACTCTGGTAACTGCCCTTGGGGCTCAGGTCCCTCTCCTGTCTGCAGACTGAGCTCTGGGACAGTTTTCATGGCCTTTGTGTGGCTTCTAGCAACTTCCAGGGTCTCTTCCCTCTAAGACTCTACCTCGGAAATCCCTCACAGTGTGAAAACCACAAAGCGAGGAAAGCATCTCATTAAATTCAGAAGGGAAATATTTCATTTCAACTTGAGGTATCAAAACAACTTTCATAGATTAAGAAAAAAAAATCCACAGATCAAACAATCACATGTTTGTGTATATAGCGGAGAGCGGCGTGGAGTGAATCAAGACTTATGCTGATTAAAGAGGAAAAGAGGGGCTCGGGGGTCACAGACTGCACCCTCCCTGGCCATTTTCTGAGGGGTTTGCTCACTGCAGGGCACTCAGTGGCTCTGTGCTCAACAACACAGAGAAGCAAAGCTTCAGAGAGTAGCTTTTCCTTCGCTTCAGAAGGGAGAGTGGTTTGAAAACCTGCCACCAGTCGGCCACGACAGGCAGACCGTCCAGGGAGATGCTGTGGCTTCAGGCCCTGCAGGTCACCTTGGTGTCACAGAATTTAGATTTTTGTGACAGATGGCAAGAACCTGGCTAGGAGTGGCCTATGATGGCCCATCTGGCTCTCTCAAATGAAGGAGACTGCTAGGGCAGGGGAGGAGCCAGGCAGCTGGTAGGGGTGCCCCCATGCCCTGGAGCCACTGTCTCTCCAGGGGAAGCCTCATATGGATTGCTCTCTTCCTGCCTCAGTTTCCCCTTTACACCATACAGGAGATCCTGCCAGCCTGCCTGGAGCTGAAAAGAATCACATAACCGTGGGCATTAGAATGTTAGCTGTCTTTCTCACCTTGCAGAGACTTGAAGTGCTCTGTGTGTGTGTGTGTGTGTGTGTGATAGCCAGAGGGGCTCCCAACCCGATCAGAGGAGAAGGGGAGAGGGGATGGAGGAAGAACTATGGGAAGGGGTGACCTGGAGGGAGCCAGTGACCAGGATATAAAGTGATTAAGTAAAAGAAAAAAAATGTCAGTTGCTACAATCAAGTGTTCACATCCTGTTATTCTGTCTCTCCAGTCCCCAAATTCCAAGTTCAGACATTTCTCCATGTTTCTGCTCTCTGGAACAATTGCGGGGTTAACCAGGTTTCGTTCAATCCCACTGAGGTATGTTTTAGGACAGTCCTGGGTCAGACGGTGTCCTCGTTTGCTTTCCACTGCTGAAAGCAACCTGGTGAGGAAAGGGTTGATTCAGCCTCTCCATCTTTAGCACGGTCCATCGTGGATGGATGCCAAGGCAGGAGCTGAAACAGAGGCCACAGAGAAATGTTTATTGGCTTGCATTTGTAGCTCGCTTAGTTTGCTTTATTATATTATCCAGCATCGCCTGCTTAGGGATGGTACCACCAACAGTTGGCTGGGCCTTCCCACATCAATCATTAAAAAAACAAACAAACAAACAAACAAACAAACAAAAAAACCTCTACCGGCTAGTCTGGGGATAGGGCACATCTTCTCAGATGAGGGTCCCTCTTCCTTCGGGCTTGATTCTAGTTTGGGTTGAGTTGGCCACCCCAGATGAAGGGCCTAGACAGAGTGACTTGCTGTGAACTCAGGCCTGGGGCTTCTACTCACAACAGATCCACAGTGGTACCTTGGTAAATATCCTGAAAGGCACAGTTTCTCCCTGTACACTGACCACTTTGAATTCCTATGTACATGCTCTTGGTTGGGTAGTCAGGTGGATTTCGGGGCAGTGTAGGAGCTTGGGCTGAAGGTGGTCAGGTATGTATCAGGAGGATGTCTTACAGTTCAGAGCCTTCAGAGTCTCCTTTCTGCTCATTGAGTTGTAGTGGCCCAGAGAACAGAACCTGCAGGATGTGTGCAAGGAGGGACAAATAGACTAAATACAGCGGTCTGTTTGTGCTTGGGTATTTAAAGGCATTGCTTTGGGTGATCATGGTGGCCCCAGCATTTCCGAACAGACGGCAGGCAGGAGAGCTGTGTTGGTGCCCCTGAGCCTCTGCTGGTTCACTCCACCCCTTCCCCTACTCTGTCTCTTCTCCATTGCTTTATGAGCAGCTGGTACCATGGAGGTCCGGTGGCTTTGTGGAATCACCTCATATATGAATGCTAATTTCAGCCAGAAACGTACCCCCACAGAAACATTTAGAATCATGTTTGACTCAATATCTGGGCACACGGCCCAGCTGGGTTGACTCATGATTCATCCGTCAAGTTGCCCTCACCAGGAGAGGGATAACCTTCCCCTGCAAGGCAGTGGCCCAGCGCAGGGGGATCTGGAAAGAGGCTCTGTTCTCTCCAGAACTGGCTCTTGCAGGTGGTCTTCACACAGCCAACTGTTAAGTGAGAAAATTAGCTCAAGAAAATGTTTCCTTAGCCAACGGAGTGGACTTTTCGGACACGCAGGCTTGATTTCAGTTCTTCAGCTGTGAGTACTGCTGTTGTCTCCCGACCTCAGTAGCCGCCGGCACTCCTTCTTTATTTTGTGATCTATACATGCTCTCCTCTCAGTTTTGATTGGGAGTAACCCCATTAGTTATTAAAGAACTTTAATATTTCAAAAATCATGCCCACTCTCCGATTTAAACTGTATTCTAAAGAAGAAGTGGAAAATTTGCAGGAATTTGCCTCCTTCGTCCCATTGCAACTGCTGGGATCCAGTGGCAGGAAGTCTTCATAATGAGAGTTTCATTGGCTAGTGGCCACTGTGCTGGTCATTGGGGGCCAGCCTCTAGGACACCTTGAGGAAAGGATGGGCCAGGGTCTCTCTTAGGTTGACAAGTTAGGAAAATATTCCCAGAACTCTCAAGGCCAGAAGAGTCCTCTCCACCCACTCCCCCTTGCCCTGTTTCTCCCTCCCTAAAGAGCAGGCCTAACACATAGAGCTGGAGAATGTGACCTTCATTGGAAAAAGGATCTTTGAGGAGGTAATTATGTTAAGGGACTCGAGATGAGATCATTATGGATGTGGGTGAGGCCTAAATCAATGACAAATGCCTTTCTTTACATGAGCTGTAGGGAGAAAGTCACGTGAAGGCAGACACATAGATTGGAGTGGGGTGGCCAGAAGCCAAGGAACTGTAATCAGAGGAGAGGTCGGGAAGGAGTGGATGGGCTTCTTGAACCTCGAGAAGGAAGTGACTCTGCCATATCTCTTCACGGGTTTCCAGATTCTGGGATGGGGGTGGCTGTAGACACTGCACAGAAGCTCAGGGTTGGCTGGGTGACCTGCCGGGTAGAGGGACAGGTCACCATGCCCTCGGTGTTGGGGACAGCACCAGGACATGCTTTAGCCTTCTCTGATTTCCATCGAACCTGGATGGAGTGTCGTAGGGATGTTTCCCTTGCCCCTTCCCTATTGCTTGGTGGAAATGCCTAGTGTGGGGGTTTGAATGAGAATGGCTCTCATAGGTAGGCTCTTAGGTTTGGATTCTTGGTCCCCAGTTGGTGTCAACTGTTTGAGAAGGACTAGGAAGTGTGGCCTCGTTGGGGGAAGTGTGTCACTCAAGGTGGGTTTTGAAATTTCAAAAGATTTGTGCCATTGCTACTGTGCTGTCTGCCTCCCACTGGCGGCTCAAGACGTGACCTCTCAGCTGTTCCTGCAGCCACATCTTTGCTCTGCCATCATGGACTCTAACCACTTGAGTCCATAAGCCACACATTAAATGCTTTTTCATAAGTAGCCTCGGTCATGGTGTTTTATCTCAGCAATAGAATGGTAACTAAGACACCTATCAAGGCCCCGATCTTGCCACTTTAGGCGACTTAAAACTTGTCAGTTAGGGGAGCTTAAGATCACACATTGCCTTTTTTTTTTTTTTGACAGAATCTGAAGTAGCCCAGGCTGGCCTTGAACTTCCTCTGTAGCCAAGGGTGACCTAGAATCTTTGAATCTTGCCTCTACCTCCTTAGTCCTAAAAGTATGGGTGTGCATCACCATACCTATTTATGAGTTTCTGGGGATCCAATCCACCAACTGAGTTATAGCTCCAATGCTTCATCCCGTTTATATTTTATAAACTGGTTCCTAGCCAGGAAGAATGTCTGCTGAGTCACTCCTCAGGAGGGCGTGGCCTCTGTGTGCTGGTACACATTGCCTGTTGTGGCCCCTGTCTCATCCCAGCACATTCTCAAGTTCCCAGGAGGCACTGGGGCATAAGAAGTCAGGACTGGCTGTCTTCCTCACATAGACTCCTTGACCAGGATCCTCAGATGTCTATAGCCTCTTGGATAGACATGAGACATTCTGCAATTCATCTGGCCACAGGTGGTTCAGCACTTGGCCTGTTTTAGGGCTGCAGAGAAGACTGAGGCTCTGGGACTTGCTCCAACTACTGAGCTCACAAGTAGCTGTGCTCTGGACTAGTCAGATGGTGGTTTTCTTCCATTATCTCTCCAGGATAGGGGATGTATGTCCTTGTGTCAGGATGGGACAAACATCCTTCTATCTAGGATCAGTCCATAAAGACTCCCATCTGGGATGCTTCGCTTCTAAGCTCAAAGGGCCACAAGAGGAAGTGTGATGCTTAGGAAGGGGCTGTCTTAGTCAGGATTTGTATTCCTGCATAAAACATCATGACCAAGAAGCAAGAAGCAAGTTGGGGAGGAAAGGGTTTATTCAGCTTACACTTCCACATTGCTGTTCATCACCAAGGAAGTCAGGACAGGAACTCACACAGGGCAGGAACTTGGAGGCAGGAGCTGATGCAGAAGCCATGGAGGGGTGCTGCTTACTGGATTGCTTCTCCTGGCTTGCTCAGCTTGCTCTCTTCTAGAACCCAGGACTAGCAGCCCAGGGATGGCACCACCCACAAGGGGTTGGGCCCTCCCCCCTTGATCACTAATTGAGAAAATGCCTTACAGCTGGATCTCATGGAGGCGTTTCCTCAAGGGAGGCTCTTTTCTCTGTGATAACTACTCCAGCTTGTGTCAAGTTGACACACAAAACCAGCCAGCACAGGGGCAGAGGTGTGTCTTCTAGGTTCTTCTGAATCTTGCCAATTTGACAATTATTAACCATCACACCAACCCGGGCCAGGTCTCTTGTGCCCACTGAGAAGGAGCACGCTGTGAGTGTTACCTGTGTCTGGCCCTGAGGACACAGCCATCCCACACAGTTAGCTTTCATCACAAGCTGAGGTATCAGTGAGTCTCTTTGTATTGCCTTGGCAGTCGCTTCCTTCTCCATGGCTCTCTCAGGGTGCCGGTGCTCCTGGAGGTAGGTGCTCCTGGAGGTAGGTGCTCCTGGAGGTAGGTGCTCCTGGAGGTAGGTGCTCCTGGAGGTAGGTGCTCCTGGCTGCTGGCTGTAGACGTTAGGTCTGTTTTTATCTCCCAGTCCCATGGCCCAGAAATAAGACTCAGACCTATTACATATTTACAAACACCTTGGCCATATAGCTAGACTCTTCTCTGACTGTATCATAACTTAAAACATCCCATTTATGCTGATCTACATTCTGCCACATGACTGGTTGGTTACTTATACTCAGGCACCATGCAATTGTCTCAGTCACAGCTTTCTGGGTGAATCTCTCATGCCTCGCACTATCCCAGAATCCTCTCCCACCTCCTATTTCTTGCCTAAGCCACAGGCCATCAGATTTATTATTGACAGGCACCTCATCCATACAGACATAGGATATTCTCTCGTTACAGTGCATGTTTCACAAAGCCTATATATTTTAGCTGATGCAATCTCCCTGGGAATTCAGCACAGGAGTGGTCAGAACAAGGTAAATTCTATGGTTTACCCGGTTTTCTTGCCATCAGGGTGGGATGATGTCTCCCCAGTCTCTGCTTATCTGAGCGGGAAGCAGAACTGAGAGTGGTCTTTAGTGCAAAGCCCTCTCATCTTCCAAGACGCCACTAAATCCAGGCAGCCGGTGACACTTGGCAGAGCTCCTTGCTTCTTGCTGCCATCTTTAAGCCCCCAAGCCCTGAAAATAGGCAATGCAGGATAGAAGAGACAAAGCAGACAGGAAAATGGCATCAAAGCCCAGCCACAGCTCAAACGCCTGTCATGCAGTCAGACCAGTGAGAGGATGATGTATGGGGGCAACAGCAATCTTCATCAGCAAGAGACCCCTGGAGACGTGTGCCGTGACTTCTTTGGGAAGAGTAAGTTAACAGTGGGAAAGAAACTAGGAAGAAATAAGACAAACCCAGAACAAAGACACTTCTGCTCTGTTTTGCACAAGCTTTTTGACAACAGAACCAACTTGTCAATTTTTAGTAGAGCCAGGTCGCTGGCCTGTGCTCATAGCAGCGGGCCTGCAAGCACTGTGGGGTTCTTTCCCAGAAGTTCCGTGAAGTGAGCGCTGATGTAATCATCCCAGAGATAAGGAAAGCAGGTGATGGGGTGATGGTCACCCGGTGGTCTTCTGGCTCCCAGGAGATCTATCCCTGAGCTCTAGCCATCTGTGATCCCCCCTCTGTACCCCCTCAATGGTGGCACCTGAGCAAACTTGCCACAACCAGGCCCCCCTCATACCCCCATCCCCATAACTCCATTTTCAGGGTCTGAAAACGCACAGCTGCTGATTTGCATTCTACTTCTGAAAACCTGCTTGATTTGCATGTATACATCCCAGACAACTGGCTGAGAGTCAAGGGGGAGCCATTGCCACCTGGCCCTGTATTTGGCACATGGGGCGACTTAAGTGTCTGCATCAGCAGTGGGACACAGGATCAGAAAGCTCCTTCTGGGGCTGGGGCTGCACCACAGGGATGAGTGAGGAGAGCAGAATGTGTGCGAGGCTCACAGGAGGCAGCATATCCACATGGTGGTTATACACACATGGCTGCACCTAGCCACTGCAAAGATCAGCCACTTTCTGAATAGGCCGAGGCCTTCCTTAAACATGACCCTTCTGCCTCACTCAGCTGAGACTCTGTCCACAGTGGGCCCTTTATGAAGGTCTGGGGGATGCATATGAGAATAGACCTTGTCTAGGCTTGGGGTGGGAGCTGCTGCGCAAGCTGACCTGGTCCTATTGGTTCTGTGATGGCCTAATAGTGATAATAGTGATCATGAGGTGATAATGATGACGGTGGCACCAGTGAGGTTAAAGTCAGAGACTGAGGGCCATAGAAAGTCATCTATATTCCTCAAAATTACCAGTAACATTACCTGCATCTCTTACTGGGTATTAAGAAGGTGTCTTGGTTTCTCTAACTAGATACTGACACCCTCTGCAACCATTCTCTTTCCCAACCATGCCTTGTCTCCCTAGATGTGTCTTCCACAACTCAGAGAACAGCAGGTGTCACAGCAGCAGGCAAGCATTGCACAGTCACCTCGATCTGACACAGCGGTGACCCAGAACTTACTGCCAGTGCCCCCATACCTTACGGTTTATTTTCTACGGCTAAAAACATGAAAATTTGCATGGAGACCTAAGTTTTGAGACACAAACATTTATTTAAAGAGAAATGAAAATAACAGCCTAGAGAATAGCCTGCTTCCCGACTTTTAGATGCCTTTGCCACGAGACTGGGGCCGTGTAATTACGCTTGCACTGATTTTGTGGCGACTGTCAAATGCTTCTGTGGAGATGCCATTTTTTAAAGACTTTATAAAGCAGCAGTCACATTTCTGCCCAAAGCTAAGTTACTGTAGAAAGTATCATCCCAGGAGCAAATAAGATAGCTTTCAATTAATGTCCCTACGCTGTGAGTGGGGAGCTATCATGAGGGAAGGGGTTCACAAGCCATGGCAAATCCCTCTGCCCCCAGATTTAGTGTTATATCAGTTAAGACTTCAAAGTGTACCAGGTGACACATTCAACTGGCCACAACCATTTCCTTTTGCAAATCTGGTGCCTGTTCCTGTCTCCTGTCATGACTTCTGCTAACCTTGAAGTCACTGGGTATTGTCACCCGTCCCCCCCCCCCCCCCAGCCTCCCATCCCATCCCCACTACCTGTTCCATCCAGCCATAATGACCTTACTGAGACCGTGCTGACTTCAGGGCTCTTCACAAACCTGCCATGACAGGCCACAGGCTGTATGTTCCACCCTAAGGAGTTCCCCCTATACCACACACACAGCTATTCCCCCACAGTTCCTGTTAGTTAGAACCCAGATCATTGTAGGAAGTCCAGTTTTTCTTGCCTGGATTTGTACTGTCTTCTTCATGTCGACACCAATCTCTCTATGCTACGTGCTGCTATCATAAAACACCTTAGACCAGGTAATGAGCAGAAAGCAAGAATTTACTTCATGCTAGCAGGTTCCAGGTATGGTGGAGGCTTCTCTCGGCTTCCAAGATTATATCTTCTTGCCATGTTCTACAGAGAAGATAGCACAGCCTCAAGTGACAGAGGAGAGTGTGTTGCCTCTGTATATACAAATATAATAACAGGTATTTTAAAAAGGAAAGCAAAAATAGAATCAAGGGATAAATTGAGAAACCTAAAATCAAGGTTGGAGATTTTAGGAACCTCTTTAAATGGTTAATAGAGCACACAGGTACATCTGAGACACAGTGAGTACAGACCCTTTGTAGACCCCAAGAAGGGTAATATAGCTGAAGCAGAAAACAGGGACCTGAGCATAGCTATTATGAATATTTTCAAGGACCTTAAAGAAGAACTGAGCAAATCCACCAATGAAATCCATGAAACCCAAACAGTGGAATGAAATGAAGAAAATGGTTCCTGGCATGGAAGTAGAATTAGAATCACTAAAGAAAATCCAAAGGTGGAAACGAAACATTTAGGAAGTCAAACAGAAACCCTGGAGGCAAGCCTCACCAACAGAATCTACCGGATGGAAGAGAGAATCTCAGGCACTGAAGATGAGATGGAAGAAATGGTTTCTTCAGTTGTGGAAAATACTAAATCAAAAAATCCAAACCAAACCAAACCAAACCAAACCAAACCAAACCAACCAACCAAACCAAACAACAACCCACCCCCCTGAAACCTATACACAAAACATCCAGGAAATTTGGGACACCATGGAAAGGCTAAGTCTATTAATAATAGGAATAGAGGAAGGAGAGGAATCCCAGCCCAAAGGCTCAAAAATATTTTCAACAAAACCATAGAAGAAAAAAAATACAATTAAAGAAAGAGGTTGCCTATAAAGGTACAAATATACAGAGCACCAAATAGACTGGACCAGAAAAGAAATCCCTCATGACATATAGTAATCAAAATACTAAATGTAAGTGCTTACATAAAAAAAATTGGAGAGAGCTCATCTTAGTAAATTAGTGGCATAATTGAACACTTTGGAACAAAAAGAAGTTGGAATACCCAAGAAGAGTAGATAGCAAGAAATTGTCAAACTCAGTGTTGAAACCAATAAAATAGAAAAAGACAAAAATTACAAAAAAATCAATGAAACAAAGGGTAGGCTCTTTGAGAAAATCAGTAAGACTGACAAAGCCAAATTAACTAAAAGGTGGAGAGAGAAGATTCAAATTAACAAAACTAGAGATGTAAAGGAGGCCATATTGGCAAACACTGAGGAATTTCAGAGACTCATACAGACATACTTGAAAAAAGCCTATACTTTCCCAAATTGAAAAATCTAGAAGAAATAGATATTTTAAAAATATGTATACCACATACCAAAGTTAAATAAAGACCTGATAAGCAATTTAAACAGGCCTAAAACCCCTTGTGAAATAGAAGCAACAATTAAAGGTCTACCAACCAAAAAACAAACAAACAAAGCCCTCAGGGCTAGATGGTTTTAGTGCAGAATTCTACCAGACTTTCAAAGAAGAATTTACACCAATACTGGCTATACCATTCTACAGGAAAGAAGCAGAAGGATCATTGCTTTTTTTTTTTTTTTTTTTTTTTTTTAATGAGGCCACAGTTACCCTAACACCCAAATTTCATAAAGACCCAACAAAGAAAATGACAGATCTATTTCCCTTATGAGCATAGATGCAAAAATTTTCAACAAAATACTTGAAAACCAAATACAAGAACACATCAAAATGATCATCCACCATGATCATCATGAAGTAGGCTTCATCCCAGAGATGCAGGGATGGTTCAACATACAAAAATCAATAAATTCCAGCTGTACTGGCTGGTTTTGGGTGTCAACTTGACACAGGCTGGAGTTATTACAGAGAAAGGAGCTTCAGTTGGGAAGTGCCTCCATGAGATCCAGCTGTAAGGCATTGTCTCAGTTAGTGATCAAGGGGGAAAGGCCCCTTGTGAGTGGGACCATTTCTGGGCTGGTAGTCTTAGGTTCTATAAGAAAGCAAGCTGAGCAAGCCAGTGGAGGCAAGCCAGTAAGTAACATCCCTCCATGGCCTCTGCATCAGCTTCTGCTCCCTGACCTGCTTGAGTTCCAGTCCTGACTCCTTTCAGTGATGAACAACAATGTGGAAATGTAAGCTGAATAAACCCTTTCCTCCCCAACTTGCTTCATGGTCATGATGTTTGTGCAGGAATAGGTTACCCTGACTAAGACACCATCCATCATATAAAGAGACTGAAAGGTGAAAAATGCATGATCATCTCATTAGAGGCCAACAAGGTCTTTGATAAGATTTAACACCTCTTCATGATAAAAGTCCTGGAGAGACTATTGATCTAAGAGATATTGATATAACAAGACTATTGATATAAGGACATTGATACATAAGTTAATAAAGGTGATTTACAGCAAGTCCACAGCCAACAATAACTTAAATGGAGAGAAACTCAAAGAATTTCCCCTAAAATCAGAAACAAGACAAGATTGTTTACTCTCCCTGTACCTATTATGTATGGTACTAGAAGTCTTAGCTACAGCAGTAAGACAAGGAAAGGATCATACAGACACAGATAGGGAAGGAAGAAGTCAAAGTATCTTTATTTCCAGGTGATATGATTTTATGTATAAAATCCTTTACAAAGGTATCAGGAAACGTCTACAGCTGATAAACACTTTCAGCAATGCAGCAGGATACTAAGTTAACACACAAAATCAGTAGCCCTCCTATACACAAATAACAAATGGACTGAAAAAGAAATCGGGGAGACAACACCTATCACAATAGCCTAAAAAATATAAAATATCTAGAGGTAGCTCTAAACAAGCAAGTATAAGACTTGTATGATTAAAAACTTTAAGATGTTGAAGAAAGAAATTGAAGATAGCAGAAGATGGAAAGATGTTTTACATTCATGAGTTGGTAGGATGAATACAGTAAAAATGGCTATCCTACCAAAACAATTTGCAGATTCAGGGCAAACCCCATCAAACTTCCAACATAATCTTTACAGGGCTTGAAATGACAGTTTTTAGTTTCGTATGGAAACATGCACTCAGAAGGGGGAAAAAAAAACTATGATAGTGAAAAGAATCAATCAATATTTTATTGGATTTAAGGCCCATTCCATGATATGGAACCCATACTCAACATTCTTGGGTGGCCAAGAACCTGAGACTACATAGGGTGGGGACACAGGGGAAATACTGCTGTTCTGCTAGAGGAATTTAACAATAAAATGATTCCTAATGCCATTTAGCTAGACTCGCAGATCAGTACCTCACTCAGCCATCACTGGAGAAGCTTAGATGGGAGCAAACCAGAGACCCACAACAGGACAACATCGCAGAGAGAACTTGGAACAGTCAGCTCTAAATGGAATGTCTCCATCAGCCTCAACCCTACCCAGGGCTCCGGAAACCTTTAAGAAGAAGAGGGAGAAAGACTGTAAGAGCCAGTAGGGATGGAGGACACCAAGGAAACAAAGTCTTCCCAACACAGCAGGACTGAGGCACACATGACCCCACAGACACTGCGGCAGCAGGCACAGGGCCTGCACAGGTCTAAGTCAGGTGGGGTCCCAGACCTCAGCGGGGAAGAGGATACATAGGCCGCCTCCAATTGATAACTGCTGCAAAGGAATAATTATTTTTCTCCCATGGAGTCTCACTGGGTATACGAATCACTCTGAAGGCCAGACTCCCATGCCCAGCGGTACGTGACCAACGCAAAGCAAACAACAGTGGCATTTTTAGAGGTTCTTTGTCTCATAATGCTTTGTGTGGACTTTATTTTTTTGTTGTTTTTGCATATATATTATGTTTTTTTTTTTTTTTGGTGTTGTGTTTCTATGGCATTTCTCTGTGTGTGACTGAGTGTGTTTCTGCATCTTATGCTTTTTCTCTGGCTCTTCTTCTGGTAGTTGTGAGCTTTGCCTCATTGTGTTTAGTTTTTATTTCTTTCTTTCCTTTATTATTATTTTTAAAGATGCTTATTTGTATTCTAATGAGAGAGAGAGAGAGAGAGAGAGAGAGAAAGAAAGAAAGGGTGTGGGCTAGGGTGAAGGAAGAGCTGGGCAGGATGTGAGTGAGAAGAGTTGGGGGAAAACCAAAATCAGAATAAATTGTATGAAAAAACTATTTTCAGTGATAAATAAACTATAGTGGTAAAGCGTAAAGTGGGGCTTCCTAGCATGTGGAAGGCTCCAGTTTGAAATAAATAAATGAATGCATAAGTAAATCTTAAAAGTACGAAGTCCATCTTTTATGTCTAATTTGAAGCTCCATAAAATAAAAATGGTAAAAACATCCTGATAAACATTAAATAAATAAGTAAGTAAAGACTCACATAATATGTAAATTATTGGTAAATTGGATCAAGGGATTAAAAAAAATCCAGTCAAAGGAAAAGTGCTGAATCCCCTAACTAAAGCCTACCAGGGTTAATTCCCCCTATTAAATCCCAAGAAGTAATGAGTAGAAATAATAAGTAATAAGGCTTTTGAAAAACACTCACCACGCAAAGGACTGTACCTTTGATGAAAGAAATGGAATGCCTAAAAGTTGAAAACAGAAATATTTGTAAGGAAAAAAAATTCAGTCCCAGGTGGCTACTAGAACATTCTATCCAATATTAAAGAAAGAAATAATGTCGGCAGTACACAATGTCTTTCAAAAGATAAGAAGGGGAGTTGACCCTCTCTTAAAGGCCACTGTAACAGCAGTAACAACACAGAAGTGGATTCAAGATGGTAGAGACCAGTTTGTCCAGTATGCCCAGAGGGGCCAACAAAGTTTAAACTGGTCAGACCCATTCTCAACAATGTTATACACAAGCGGGGCTTCTCTCGGGAAGCAAACATGTTGCCATTCAAAATCAGTGTCATTTGCCACCACAAGGGCAGAAAGCAGAAAGAGACATCACAATCATACCCCGGGGTAGACACAGAAAGAGAATTTCACATGATTTGATACTCTGTAAAGATAGGGATGCTTAGGGAACTAGGTCAGGGCTGTCTGTGTAGACTTGCAGCGAGAATCCAGTGCAGACTGCTAATCACACTGCTGAGCTTGGGGTTGGAGCCTGGATTTCTGCCTTATTGTGGAGCTTTGGCGGGGTGGGGGATGGGGATGGTGGTGGATGAGTGGGGGGATGGTAGGTGGGGTGTCCCGCTTGGGGATTAATAATAAAACCGTCTCTATAGTTTGAGTCTGCTGCCCCCCGCTTTTTTTGCAGGACAATGTCTCAGTCAGCTTGTAACTTAAACCCACTTCTCTGCCATTGCATCCCTGCCCTGTGGCTCTCTCTCTACCCCTCTGCTTAGTTCAGGTCCTTGCTTCAGTCTCTTGCCTCTCTTTCTTCCCCATTGTTCTGCGGGTCCTTCTGCCCCAGCTCCAGCTGCCAGCTCTTTATTTACTTTATTTATCAAGAACCATACTCCTTTCTCATTTAACAAAATCCGTTAGCATAGTGAGAGAGGCCCGCAGTTTACTCATCCTGAGCCAACCAGCAGTGGGACTATATCCAGTCCATATCTTAATGTTGCCTTTTGGCCAGATTGAGGGTAATGTGACCTTTGGTGACCTCACCCACCACAGCTTCCTATTTCCTCTTTTTGTGCAGATGAGGAAGTGACAAACTTAGTGATTATCCTGCCTGCACTTGGTGATGTCAGCACAGCAATTAACCACTGAAAATTCAGGTGCACACCTACAGAGCCATTCAATAGGATATGAATGGTGTAGGTCATCCAACAGTTTTTGATAACTGTTCTGCATTCCACTGGAGGCTCACACACTCCGGAGTGTGCCAATGGATGCTCAGGGCTTGGACCAGGTGGAGGATGTGAGCACCAGAGACTCAAGATGCATCTTTGACACGGTTGAGTCTGTCTCAGTAGGGCAACTCTGTTGGTTGCATAGGGCTCTGTGGAGGGAAGGAGCTGGGGGTTGCTTGCTTCATTAACTTGTTTGTGTGTAGCTTTTTTTTTTTTTTAATTGTGCTAGGGATTGAACCTAGGACCCCATTATGGGAGGCGAGTGCTCTACCATGGAGCTAAATTTCTAGTTTTGGCTTGTTTTTTTAAAGCTGTGTTTTACTACAGTCTCCAGACTGAGGATTGGTGGAAAGAGGAGGTACAATGGGTGACTGGAACTCTAGTCATGTGAGGCCTGTCTCAGTGGCCAGGATTGGTCCTGGAATAACGGTGTCATTTGCTTAACAAAGAATCTCAGATATGAGGTCCATTGTAGGAAGTCCACCTTAGAAATGAGTTCCTTTCAGTTCCATAGGACGCAGGTTTGAAGTATGTCAGGGTGGATCCCTTTTAGGCTGGCAGGGCTGGCTGCTCCTGGATCCTCCTCTTGGTTTTGGAAACACATTTTGAGTTCTATGACCTTGTCTCTGTGTCTGTCTAAAGTTCTCTGATTATCAGTCACATTGGAGGAAGATCTTCCTTATCCCAGTATGACCTCATATCTTACCTTGTTTATCTGAATAATGTCACATTCTGCTGTGAGTGGTGCATGCCTTTGCCTACCTCCATGTGTGTGTGTTTTGTGGTGTATGTTTGTGTGGTGTGTATGTGTGTATGTGTTGTGGTGTGTGTGTGTGTGTTATATATGTGGTGTGTGTGTGTGTGTGTGTGTGTGTGTGTGTGTGTGTGTGTGTATGAGCGTGTATGTGTGTGTGCATGTGCTCACGGGACCTCTGCAGGAACAGGAAAGAGTATAGATGTCTGCAAAGACTGCATGAACCTTAAGGACCAGGACTTGGGTTAGTCTTTGTCTGAATGGCATCTGCTGTTAGCCTCACCTATCCCACGAACCCCAAAGATGTAACCTACCAGGACTGACGCATGAAGGCTTGTTACTTGTAATAGGTGAATAATTTACAAAGACCTATACTATGTCTAAAATAAAAGGGACCATTGGAGTTTCATCCATTTTCCTTATTTCTGATAGAAATGAATTCTAGTGTGGTAAGGGTCAGATTTATACTTTTTGCTTGTTTTAGTGAAATGGTCTTGCGTTTGCTGCTCTTTCACACTAGCCCTTTTGTATGTACTGTAAAAACATAATTCAGTCCCTCCTCTTCCTCAGCTTGACCCCCACAAAGTGTGCCAGGTGTTCCGCAGCATGCAAATGAACATGCATATACAGCATGGTATCTTGGAGCTGTTCCCATACACTTCTCTTAGGAAGAGTGGACATGAGTTCTTTTTCTATGGGTGTAGGTTGCCTTTATTACAAGCTTACAGCATCCGTGGAGATGGGACAGGGATCTCTCCTGCCACATTTGAGCTTCGGTTTCTTGCATGGCGAGGCTCTTGCTGAGGGTTAGGGAAAGTTAAAGAAGTTTGAAGAGGATCTGGTTATGCTACTCATGGACTCCTGGGAAGCGAGATGATGGTGATTATGGGATTGATGCCAATGAAGACGATGATGATGGTGGTAGGGATGGTGATAATGATGATGGAGGTGATGGCAGCGGTGATGGTGATCATGGTGATGGGGGTGATAGTGATGGAACCTATGGTGAGGATGGTCAGAATTATTATAATGATGACAGTGATGATGGTAATGGTGATGATGTTGATAATGGACATGGTGACAAAGGTGGTGGTGCTGGTAGTGACTATAATGGAGATGACAATGGTGCTGGTGAGGGCTTTTGGACAGGCAGTTGTACGTTTCTGGGAGTATATCAGCCAGAAGGAACTGATGAGAGTGATATTTAGTAGATTCAGCACCACAGCCATGTGTTAGACTCCTGGCAGAACCAGTGGACTTTCCCAGGTGGCACTGGACTAACCTCTCCTACTCCAAGGCTTCTTGGGCCTTCTAGGAACCTGAAAGAGCAGTTGGCTTGCAGGATGCCCTTTAGGGCAGGCCATTCCAGCAGGTTTGTTAGTTTATAGGGCTGACTCTTGGAAGTGGTTGATTTCCACCTCCTATCCTTCTTTTCTGGCATTGCCAGATACTACACACATCTAGAGTCACAGAGCTATCTAGAAGACAGAGATACTGGAGATCTGAGCTGTGCCAGCATCCCTGGCAGCCAGGAAGCAGTCTTCCTTGCTACGGACTACCTGCTGGCTGTTGGCTGAAGGGGAAGAGAGTCAGTGACTATTTCTTATCCAATATGGTATTTTTATTGCTTATTTGGGGGGTGTTTTACTTAGTGTACCCCAGTCATATTCACTTCCCAGAAGTCCTTCCAGGTCCACTCTACCTTGTAACCTCCTTCCCCCAAAAAGAAGAAAGAAAAGAAAAATCAAGTCCGTTTTGCGTTGTGTTCATATACTAAATAGAGCATGGTCAAACTCCCAGTGGCCAGTCCCATAAAGGAAATCGAGTTCTCCCCAGCCCCTCCCCAGAAACCATCATCTGTGAAGAGCTACACTCACTTCACACGCGTCCATGAATAACATGACCAGATACTTATCACAATTTAAAGACTTCTCTTCAGTGACTTCCTGTCTAGGCTGTTTCTTTGTGTGTGTGAGGGTGTTGTGGGTGATGGGAGAGGTTGTCACAGAAGCGTTCTATGTCTCTCATTCCCAAGTATGAGTCTGTGAGTCTGCAGCCATCGATACCACTGAAAAAGAGGCTTTCGTGCCCTTTATAGTTAATGGCAGCATGGATTACGGGCTTCCATTTGGTTTCTGGTGACAGCACAGACCAGGGACATTCACATGAGCTCTAGTGTCAGCTCAGATCACAACCTCAGCATGGTTTCCAGTGACAATACAGACCATAGACATCAACATTGCCCTCTGCCGCAGCAGGGACCTTAGACACTAGCACAGCCCTGGGCAGCAGTGTGGCCTTCAGTGGTATCATGGACTATAAGCATCAATATGGCCTCCTGTGGGAGCAGAGACCATGGACAACCACACAGCCTCTGGCCATGGCAAGACCAAGGATACCTGTTGCATGGAGTTTTCTCTTCTCCCACATTATGCTCCTGAGTGGGCCTCGCTTACAGCCACCCGCCCAGGGAATCTTTGGATCCTCAGATGGAAGACACACACACACACACACACACACACACACACACACACACACACTAGCTTATTTTCAGATGTCTTGACTACCTCAAAGTCTGGGCATTCCTAAAACTTCCCCTACTACCCCAGGCCCAATCGGAGAAGTGCCCAGTGGCCACTTAGCAGAAAACTCATGTGGCTGGTTGGCTTTATCTCCTGCCTTTACTGCACCCTCTTCTTCTTACCCCAGACCTTACTATTCTCTCTGTATCCTACCCTCACAACTCTAAGTGTCCTGCCCCATGTCCAGCCATTGGCTGATGGCATCTTTATTGATAGATCAAAAACCAACTGGGGACAAGGACCTTTAGCATCTGGACAGGCAGATTCAAAGCACTAGCACCAATCTCCAATAGATACCAACATGGCCCTTGGAGGCAGCAAGGATCACAAACATCGACATGGCCTTAGGTGGTGGCACAGGCCACACTCATCAACATAGTGGCAGCACAGACTGTGAGCATCCACAGGGACCTTGGCATCTATGTGGATTCAGGGAAGCATGGACCACTGAGGTCTTTTGAGGAGGCCCAATCTGGAAAACGAACTGTTCTCCATCTCAGACATCCTGTTGTTACTCAGAGCCAGGGTGATGATGTGGCTGAGCAGAGGGTTGGGGACAGAGCCTGTGAGGTCTCCAGCTGCTGGCCCCACTCAGTGACTTGGTCCTCAGTCCACTGCAGCCTTCTCCTATGCCCTTCACTACCATCATATGTCTAGTCTGCCTCTCTCCACTTTTCCCACTCCCCCATCACATATTTCTACCTCAAAGTGGCACTGCAAACCAAGTGTGTTACACATTACACTCATCTGCCCGAACAGCTGTACATGCAAATATTCATTGAAGCTAGTCCTTGGTTTGGCTCAAAGTTTTTGGTTTCTGAAGCACCATAAATACCTGGCCGTGTCTGAGACTTGTCTCAGATATTCCGCTGTTGTCCAGAGTCAAGATGATCTTGTAGCTGGGTGGGAAATCCAGAGGCAGGATTTATGCCAGCTCCTGTCAGCTCACACCTCTCTACTCTTGATGCAGGCTGCCCTGAGGTTTACCAGGCACCATTGTTCTTGTAGCCTGAGGGCAGTTCTGTGGCCCTTGCTCTCTTCCCAGCAGGGTGAGCAGAAGTGGCAGCTCCACTCAGCGATGCCATGTTCTTTGTCCACTGAGGCAGTGTTTCCATATCTCTCCCATACCATTTGTTGCCGCCTCTGTAGCTTCACCGTTCTCCTCCGACATGGCTCTGCTCTGCCATCTTTCCTTCTAATTGTGTGAAGCCACTTTTTAAAAGCATCTTCTGTGTCTTAGTTGTTCCGGGAATACGGATGGCTCTGCAGACTCCTCCTCCACTCTGTAGTCCCAAGGCGGATGCTGGCGGATGCTGCCATCTTCCATCACAGCCATGCTTCAGGCTTTCATCTTCAGTGTGTTCTCTGAGCTGGTTTGGCAGGACCAGTTCCTCCACACACTCCAGCAGCCTGCAGATGGAGTAGATGTTGGGGTTAGACCAACTAAAACGCTGGATCTCAGCCTGGATGGTACTGAGTTGGCCAGCTCCTGCTGGTAGTTCATGGTGCAGGCAGCACCAGTGCCGAGAGCCACATCAAATCAGTGACTATTGATTTGATGTGTGAGAACCACAGGGCATGAGCAGGAGAGAGCAGCAGGTCAGAATGGGCAGCTTTCTGTCGGCAAGCCTGTCTCGTTGTCAGGGTATCCACCAGCTCTCTCTTCAGAGACAACACTGTGATTCTCTGGATGTCGTTGGGATGAAGCCAGTGGCTCCCAGGCTCTGGGACTTTTCTCTTCTGGTTCTACTTAATATACTACTCTTCCTGAGGGGTTCCTTCAGACATGCTGTCTTAGTCAGGGTTTGTATTCCTGCACAAACATTATGACCAAGAAGCAAGTTGGGGAGGAAAGGGTTTATTCAGCTTACACTTCCACATTGCTGTTCATCACCAAAGGAAGTCAGGACAGGAACTCACATAGGGCAGGAACCTGGAGGTAGGAGCTGATGCACAGGCCATGGAGGGATGTTACTTATTGGCTTGCTTCCCTTGGCTTGCTCAGCTTGCTTTCTTATAGAACTCAAGACTACCAGCCCAGAGATGGATGGCACCACCCACAATGGGCCCTCCCACCCTTGATCACTAATTGAGAAAATGCCTTACAGCTGGATCTCATGGGGGCATTTCCTCAAGGGAGGCTCCTTTCTCTGTGATAACTACTCCAGCTTGTGTCATGTTGACACACAAAACCAGCCAGTATACCTGCCTACAGAGCCACACCTTGCTCTCTTCCGCTAGACTTGGATATGCTTTCTCCATGCTCATAGCACAGTTCAGAGTTCCCAGGAAATGGTGGTTATAGAAGTGAACCCCCTGCTCATATCCTGGGCCTTGATTGTCCCGGTTAAAGTGGGGGCAGATTGATTGTCAGGCTTGAGACAGGATGAATCCCAAGTGTATTTGATCCTGAACCACAAAACCCCCCTATCAGTGGGGGAGGCTGTGGACTGTGTCTGTCTGGTGCTTTGAAAAGCCATGCATGCTGTGTGCTCTTTCCTCTCTGCCTCTGTGCTCGGTTTCTGTGTGATCCTGCCCCAGGAAGGAGGGGGGCTGTGGGAGGACGCCTGCATCGGAGGCTATCCCTGACTTTACCTGTCTTGCCTTGTTTTGTTTTGTTTTTTTGTTTTTTTTCTCTCCTGTCACACAGAAACAGTTTCACAAACTAATTAACTTTGTGTCAGTCACAGGGGAGGCAGCCTCCTGCCTCCTCGGATGGACGTGAGTGGTCAGGGGCTTTGAGGGACAGCAATTCGCAGCGGAGTTCCAGAGCATGAAGACAATTACTCCAGTGAGCTCAGGCAGAAGAGGAGGTTAGGGCCGTCATGGGTTACAATTCTTGTTTCAAATGAGAAGAAATAAAGATTTGTCCCTTAAATAAGGTGAGAGAGAGAGAGGGGGGGGGCTTTTGATTTTGAATGTAAACTAAATTATGTGAAAGAGAAAGTAATGGAGTGTTGGAGGCTTGTGCTTCAAAGCCAAGTCTCTCTTCAAGGTCATTAGTCCCCTAGCTGCTGGAGTTCTTACTGGAGTGAGGAGAGGGGGCTGTAGTCATGCTGCCTGAGGCCCAACATCCCCTTATAATGGTGGACATGCGGGGACAGTTCTGTCCTGAAGACACATGGAGTCCATCCAGACATACCGCGCTGGATAAACCCATGCATGCACTCTCCAACTGCCCACGGCTCTGGATGTAATTTGAGATCTCCCTTGTTCTCACAAGGCTGGATCCAGAGTGTGTCAAGATTTTACAGGTGATGTCTGTCCCCCTGGGTATGCCGTGAGATCTCTGAGACACTGGACCAAACGCCACCCTGAAGGCCGGCTACAGTGCTGGGCTCGTCAGTCCAGGTAACTATTGCCCTGGGCAACAAAGAGCTGGGAGAAAATGGGCAGGTGAACTGGCTTTGAACAGTAAGACATGATAAAAGACTACTGTAGGGTTTCCAGAAAGTTTCTTAGAGCTTGCTACCATGAGGGATGATAATGGCTAAGGGTATCAGAGTGAGGTACAGCTGCTTAGGAGGCCTGAACATTCCATGGCCATCATTGCTGAGGAGGCCCCCCCTCCCCGGCCTAGGGATCTGTCATGTGAAGGGTGAGGGGCCTGGGGACATGAAGATTGAACTTCTGGATGCCGGAAGGGACCTGGAGCAGTGTTGTTGATTCATCATGGCTCTGTGCTGTGAATCTGTGTTCCTTAGCACTGAAGAGCAAGCAGTGCTTCTCCTAGTCTGTGGTCAGGCCAGAGCCCTGCAGGCCTTGAGACACCACTTGCAGGACACCCTTCATACTCAACACAAGTCTTGCTATAATATAGATCCACAGGCTTCCCGAGTCAGGCAGGCCACACTTTCAGTAGAGTCTGTCTTAGCACTATCAATGTACTACTAATAGAGTGGCCTAAAGCTGAAAAGCAAATTAAATGTGTAAGATTAACTTCAAGGTGTCCTCAGCTATGACCATTGAATGGAAAAGTCAGGAGTTGTGTGTGTGTGCACTCTTGTGTGTATGCCTAAGCACGTGTGTGCCAGAGTGTGCACATGCATGCCTGTGTAACTAACTATTCATGTGGGAGTGTGTGTATGTGTCCGCGTGGGGGTAGATGTCCGACAGGAGCCTGATCTCCTCTGGCCTTTGGGATTGAATGCTTGGTTTACACTGTGTATTGAGTGAGACTTATTCCAAATGCCGCTTTCAAGTCTTAAGGAACAGTTGACAGCCCCTGGCCATGGTGCTGTTGAGAGCTTTGTGCACTTCATTTCTCCATCTGTCACCATTTTGCAGGACCATTTTTTCTGTTCCTGTCTGTGCATGGCTAGGGCAGGGCAGTGGGATTCTTCCACTGGGAATGTGGCAAGGTGGGAGCTTTGTGGAGTGAACTGTGCCCCAGGGTTGCATATTGGAGCACCAGCCCCCGCTATGATGGTATTAGGGGTCTATGCCTAGGAGGAGATGAACAAGTGCCAGTGAGGTTGTCATCCTGGGACCCTGATAAGGGATGCACAGATACTGTCTTCACATGAACAGAGAGGAAAACAGGCACCAGGCTGTCCCGTACAGAGGAAGGGCCTGGTGAAGACACAATGAGAAGGTAACCCTCTGGAAACCAACGTGAGGACTTGCAGAGGTGGCCTGCTCACATCTGTATCTGGGTTTTGCAGCCACCAGGCCTGGGAGATAGATTTCTATGGCTAATCCACCAAGTGCCATGCTTTGAAATGGAAGCCTCCACACATTAATACCAAGATAATTATGGGGGAGAAAGAGAGGTTGGACTGGGATTGCGTCTCAGACTTGGACTCAGGAGTATTGCAGTGCTGGGTCCATGTTCTGTTGTGCCACTTTGAAGGACGGTCTAGTGTACCACAGCTGCCCACAGCTTAGCATGGGCCTGCATGGCATTTGTGTTCTCAAGACGCTGCTGCTGGGGTTAAGTTCCCTCAGAGGCCCTCGCTGCATCTTGCCTCACCAAGTCGGGCATAGCTGACTCTGGCATTACAACCATTCCTGTGTTTCATGACAAAGGGCTCTGAAGACATGTCCTCCATCTGAGACTCCTGGGACTCTCAGAATCCACTGACGAGACCCCCTCCCTGCATTTGTCCCCTGTCACCCCAGGTCTGACTGCTGCTTCTCCTGCTGGGACCGAGCCACATCACTAACTGTCAAATTGCCTAAAACTAATTGGCTTAATTATCAATTTGCTTAATGGTATGTTTAACTGAAATCTATATTTATCAAATTTACATTTCTCACATGGCAGAGTGATTCTGGCTCTGTCTGAGGTTCTCCGTTGATTCGATTGTCTTTTCTGCATCTGCCTGTTCTTGGGGAATGTCAAGAGTTTTTAGTTAGTGTAAGGATGTGCCAATCTTACTTCAATATCTCCAGTGAGAATCAGCTGGATCTGTATTCAACGCATAAGCTTACGAGAAGCCTCTGGGCTCATCCATCTCCGTCATCAACTGTGTAATCAGTCATGTGCAAGATGTGAATGCCTCATTCTGTTAATGACTGTCTCGGTTGTTCCTACCCCAAGTACTTATCCCAGGCAGTGACTGTCTTAGGTTGGGGCCTCTGGCTAAGTCTGAGGTGGAGATGCAGGTCTGAGAGGTTCCAGGTATAATGGACCTTTCTCCTTGCTTCTAGCAGCTTCTTATATGGATAACATTGGCTTCTGTGTATAACAGCACTTTCTTATAACCCAGGGTTTTGTTTCTACGACAAAATCCCCAGGGACACAAAATTCTCAAGATCCTAATGCCCTTACATAGAACGAGACATTGTTCATAATCATGCCTGTATCTGCCTCAAGTACCAACCATCTTTAGATGGCCTGTCATGCTAATATGGTGCCAATGTTGGACACACAGTGTTATCCTCTTTAACCTGCAGAATAGCAACAAGAGGCAAGATTTCTGCCTAGTGTTCAAGCTAGGGCTGGTAGACTCCATGTCAGTTGATTCATTTCTGTTGGAAAATACCAAAGAAAACCAAGCTAGGGACCTCTGGGAAGAGGGAACCCCAGGGCCCAAGTTTTATAAGAAAGCAGGTTGAGCAAGCTATAGGGAGCAAGTTAGTAAGCATCACCCCTCCATGGCCTCTGCCTCAGTTCCTGCCTCCAGGTTCTGCTTGTGCCTCTTCCCTGACTTCCCTTCAAGGTAGCCCCAGGAGTAATACTGTCCACAATGAACTAGACTCCTATATCGATAATCAAGCAAGACAATACCCCACAGACTTGCTTATGGGACAATCTAATGGGGGCATTTTCTCAGTTGCGGTTCCCTCTTCCCAGATGACCCTAGCTTGTGTCAAATTGAAAAATAAAATTAATCAGCACAGTGTAAAATTCAGGCTGTCAAATCCTTACATTAAATGTAGTGTTTTCTCTTTTAAAATGTGTTATACAGCATATTTTGATCATATCTTTCCCATCTCTTCTTTCTGACTCCCCCTAATGCCCCTCACCTCATCTCCCTCCCAATTTCATCTTCTCCATTTCTATTATTAATATTCCCAGAATCCTGTTGATATTGTATGGGTGTGGGGCTACCCACCAGGGCTCAGGTGATGTACCAGAGGCCATGTTCCCCAAGCAGAATGTCTCTCTCCCTCAGCAGTCCTCAACTGCAAATAGCTCCTTTGCCAAGGGCGTGGCCTCATAGGCCCCGCCCCAATTCAGGCTGGGCATTTGATTGGCTTAATCTTGGGCAAGTAACCATAGCAGCGGTGCTTTGATGGACATGTGCAACAGCCATGCTTTCCTCTCCAGAAGCCGGTATTTCACAGCTCTCTTCCTCACCCTCTGACCCTTTCATTCTTTCCAACTTCTTTTCTGAGATATTCTCTGTTGGTGAAGTGTAGTGTTTTCGTCTGACCTGTGCATGCGCCTCTGTGTGTTTTAAATCACCTTTGACCTCTTGTAAGGCTAAGTACGATCCATATATTCTGTCAACAGCTCCCGGATTCTGTTGTTTAGGGAATAGCACAAGAAAAAGTCCAAGGTTCTTGTTTAGTGTAGGAAAAAAAAAATGTTTCCAGCTCACAGTTTTGATTGGTTCTCTGGTGGCAAGGACTTGCGTTGCAAATGGTGACCATGCTCTTTGTGGTCAGTTGAGAATGACCTGGTATCTGAAACTTCTTCTGCTTAAGGGTTTTCTCATGTGCTCCCACTAAGGGTTAGTTTTGGTTTAGTTTCTTTTAGGACTTAGATTTGCCCCCAAACGTGGCTTTTTCAGGTTAGTGTCCCCCACCCCGCCCCGCCCCGCAAGCTTTAGGAGATCAGGTCAAAATGCTACAGTAGTAAAAAGAAGCCAGAATATAAACCTACAATGATGGGAGATAAGCTTGTATAGTCTATGCTTTGCAGTTACTGCCATCCTGGCCACAGAGCAGCTCTCGAGGCTGTGAAGGTCAGGCTTCTCCCTCTCCCTCCCCCTCCCCCTGCCCCTCTCCCTCCCCCTCCCCCTCCCTTCCTTTCTCTCTCCTGTGTCGTCTTTTTTTTTTTTTTTTTAAAGATTTATTTATTTATTTTGTTATATGAGCACACTATAGCTGTACTGACGGTTGTGAGCCACCATGTGGTTGCTGGGATTTGAACTCAGGACCTTAAGAAGAGCAGTCAGTGCTCTTAACCTCTGAGCCATCTCTCCAGCCTCAGGCTTCTCTTTCCTCTTACTACCACTAAGCACTCAGTACCTGGTTAATGTCTAGTGCTATAATAAACATTTTCTTTTGAAGTCCATTTGGTTGTACAGTTTGGAGGCAATTGCACCACCTAGACTCTGGATGCTAGGATGCTATGGATACCAGGACTACATGACTGGTACAAAGCCAAGTGTCGTTCCCCCCCCCCCCCGCACCCTCCCTCCCCCCCCCCCCCCGTGTCTGTCCTGAAGATAAGTGGGATTGCAGTGGCTCGTTTCCAGGGGCTTGCATTGATGAGCTCTGTCAAACAGCACACATCCTTAGCAGAGAGGAATGTTCTTGCTGAGAAGGGCCAGCAGGGTGATTGATTGCTCCCCCTTGTAGGGGAACCTCAGCAAGATCAGAACAGAAGGAAACTGAAGAGAGGAGCCATATTCACTATTTCTTCTCTGCTCCTCCCAGCGGTAGGTAGAGGGCCAGTGAAGCCTGCCCTCCTGCAGGGTTTCCCTCAGCAGTCTCTGGGTTGTCACAGACACACTTATGTCCCATCCAGTTCTCAGTCCCTCCCTCTGATGCCAGGGCCCTGTGATCTCCACAGACTGAAAGATTCTGTAAGCATGTGTGTCTACATATGTCTAAATTGGTTACTCTCTAATGTGTATAAATTAATTCCTTTGTAGTTCTACACCTGGCCTTATGTAGTCCTTTAAATGTCATGCTGGGTGACAGGATCACCAGGCAGAGGGGTTGCGTGGTCACCCTGGGTCTTCGGTGGGAATGGGTCAGCTGTGCCCAGATGCAGAGCAGCCAGAAGGCTTCTACCAATCCTTCTACCAGGATTCTCGAGAGGTGTCAGGGCCTCTGTGGACACGACACTTGAAGAAGTAGAGGAAATATTTTTTTTTCCCATAAGAAAATATTTACCATGGCAAGAGGAAAACTGTCATCACACATAAAGCAACCGGAGAAGCTGGGAAAGTGCTGGCTGCAAAATAGATAGAAAACTGCGAGATTTTATTTCCCGATGATAGGAATGCAAGCGAACACTTTAAGAGGAGAAGGAGCTGGGTGTGGTGGCACAAGCTTTTAATTATTAATTCCATTTAATTTAATTTCCTAGCATGCAGGAAGCAGAGGGAGGAGAATCTCTGTGAGTTCGAGGCCAGCGGGCTCTACATAGCGAGTTCCAGGAAAGCTAGGACGACATAGAGAAAACTTGTCTCAAAAACAAATAAACAAGCAACCCCCCAAAATGCATTGTTGTCTGTGTCCAGCAGACACAGATCTAGGGTACATTTTACCTGAGGGTGGTTAGGGCTGGACCAGGCTTGCAGGGACAACATACGGGATGAGAGATTGGCATTGAGAGAATACCAATCCCAGCATCCTCTGTTCTCTTCTTCCTGAGTACTATTGTCCAGGTCCTCTGAGGTCTGGGGAAGGGAGTATGGCTATTCTCAGCCTCAGCTTTCCTCTGCAAGCCTTTCATCTGTCCTCCATTTACTGGCCACCGGCAGGAGGGTCCAGCATTGGACTCCAAGATTAAGGGACAAACAAGATCCTTCGATGCGATATCTGCACACCGGTCACTGTTCCTTCTGGAAAGTCACATTATGGTGGTGGGCACGGTGGGAAGGAGTCATAACAACTTGCAGGCTTTGCCTCAGTAGATTGTTTTCCCCTCAGACTCCGTTACTAAAGCCACATGGTGACTTAGTTGCCAGTGACGCACGGAGCCTCACATGTGACCTCTGTAGGAGGCCACAGGGAGCTTTCACTCTGTATGCTGCAGCAACAAACTAACCACAGAGCGGAGAGATGCGGTGATGCCTCAGAATACAAATCTCAAGAATGCGGAGTCTTTCACATCGGGGTGTGAAGGACAGAGACGTTTTCAAGGGATGAGAGAAGAGATTGATTTCTCGGACTCTGCAGGCGACTGGATCTGGAGACTCTAGAGGACAATAAAATTGGTGGCTCCTAGCTGTAAACTGGCATAGTGTTTGAACATGGCCTGAGCATCCCTCCTGGGAACCTTGTCTCCTTTGGATGACATGTGGTATGTCATCAATATGATGCTGAATACATAGTGATTATAGTATACTATTTAGAGGCTAGACTAGAAAAGATTAGAATGGAAATTTTCAGCAAATATTTTTTGAGGGCTGGGGGAGAGTGATTTTGATCCATGCTTGAATGCAGGGATATGGAATCAGCAAGGGAAAGAGGGTTGAATATATAAACATTCAACTCACCTCATGGATGGCGTTAGCTGCCATGGTGGAGGGGGGGTTGTCATGTAATATTTTAGAGGGCAATCTCTCATTGACATTTCTGAGCATGCGGTGAAAGGTTGCCCGGGGAGGGAAAAAGAGTGGGAGGGACCATGACTGGCCCTGTGCCCTAGAAAGTCTATGGCAGTAGCAAGAAAGTTAGCTGGGGTCAAGTTAGCATCTAGAAGGACCCCTGACCAAAGGCTAACCTGTAATGGAGCATTCACAGAAAATAGCAGCTCATCCCAGGGTGGCTAGGAGTTGCCACCCTGGGATGAGCTGCTGCCACAGGGAGTTTGATTGGTTTTTGCTTAACACAGGTCTGGATGCTCTACAGGTCTGGATGCTCTAGTACCTTTTTTTTTTTTTTTCAGATGCTGCAGAGAGCCAGGAGTCTGGTCAACATCCTGCCTCTGACTGCAGAGTTGTGTGCAGCACCAGTCACACTTGAGACCCAGTCACACCCTCTGTTCAAGATGGCTATGAGTCCCAGAGAGAAATAGAGGTGACTGGTGAAGGGCCTTTGTGGTCTTGGGAGACTGACATTCCACACTGTCCAAGGGTCCCTGGCCTGCTCAGTTCTTTCTCACTAACATGAAGTAAGCTGGCCGTGGATCAAGACTTGGGCCTTTGTGTACCAAACAACACCAGAGAGAGAGAGAGAGAGAGAGAGAGAGAGAGAGAGAGAGAGAGAGAGAGAGAGAGAGAGAGAGAGAGAGAGAGAGAGACCTCTGGAAGCCATGGCTTCAGGCACAGCAGCAGAGCCTGGGCGCCCTGGACCTGCGCAAGTGCTGGATGGCTGATCTGGACTGCCAGCTTGATTGGCTGAGAGATGCTCCCGTGACTAGTGACATTTCTGAGGGTGCCAGAGGATTAGATCCTGAGGGCTCCAGTCTAATGAATGAATCCAGTCACAGTATGACTCTGTCATTATTTGTAGATGGTGACAGTAGGGAGTGTGGCCTTGAGGAAGGATATAGGTCTTTGGGGCATATCCTGGAGGGATGCTACATTTTGTCCTGGTCCTTTTTTATGTTCTCTTCTCTCTCCTTCCTGTCAGAAGTGAAGAAATCTCCATTACTTTACCCTACTGCCACTATGAGATTCTGCTCAAACACAGGACCAGGAATCCATAGACCATCGGAGACCATGAACCCAAAGAAGTTCTTCCCTTCAGTTGTCTCTGCCTTGTGTTGGACCTCAGCGATGAGAAAGTGATGAAACACATTGAAATAAGGACACAAATGTTAGTGTCTGATGACATGTTCTCTGAGAGTACCGGAATTCCACATAAGGGCTTTAGCCTGGACCTGCAGAGGTCACAGGAGGTCCTACAAGGTTGTTTCAGTGCATTCACAGGGACATGTGCATGCCTGTGTGTATATGTCTTTCCACGTATGCACGTGAGGGTCCCTCAGACAGCACAGGCTCCTTGGAAGTTGCCATTGTGTAAATCCCAGAGCCCAGCTTGTCTTGACCATCGCAAACACCTGAGCATCTACAGTGTAGACCCACATGTTCTGAAACCACGCCATTATCTGACTCTACCTGTCTTGATCCACCCTGAGTTACAGAATGAATTTGTTGTTGAATTTTAATGCCAGTCACTATTATTTAATTTATACCAAGTAATTCCGGAAAGAAAAAAGATGCCTGTCCAAAGAGGTGTAAATCTGATACCTGACTGATCTTTTAAGAGGCGATAAATAAAAATATCCTTCCTTTTGGCATTTATAAATTATTTGCTTCATTAGGACAAAGAACATTTGACATTTTGGTGCTATGTGATGTCTGCCCAGTGTCAGGGTACATGGCGAACAATTAGGTGGTGTATGTAACACACACAAACACACACACACACACACACACACACACACAACCTGAATACTGACCTTAGGACACACATGATAAAAGTAGAACACTTCCCCTTCAAGTTGTCATTGACTTCCACATATACTATGACACCCATGCCGAAGACAAACATAAATAAATAATAATAATAATTAAAAAAAATATTTTCCCAGCCTTCTGCTGGGGTCAGGCCTCCTGCAGCCCTTCCTTAGTCTTTGTTTCTTGCTTTCACTAGTGTAGTACAGTGTAGTGCAGTGTAGTGTAATAGTGTAGTGAGTGTAGTATAGTGGTGTGGTGTAGTGTAGTGGTGTGCTGTAGTGTAGTGTACTAGTGTGGTGTAGTGGTGTGGTGTAGTCTAGTGGTGCTAGAGCATAGTGTAGTGGTATAGTATATAGTATAGGATAGTGTAGCAGTGTAGTGCAATAGTGTAAGGTAGTGTAGTGTAGAGTAGAAGTTGACCCGGGGGTTGGGATGGGAGCTCAAGTTGCTCCTAATCTTCTCTGAACTTCATCTTACCCTGGGCATGACAACTTGCAAAGAAAGGTACACTCTAATTCCCCCAAAGGAGCTCTCTTGCGTTTCCTTACAGAATCCAGAGCTCATTGCTGTAATCCCGGGCCAACACTGCAGAGTGTTGTTTGGCTCATCTTCTAGTGTTTCCAACAAATTCCCTCCACTTTTCTCAAAAGTTAGGCCAAACAGAAGCACCCTGGACCAGTCCTTCAGCCAACCTGGGAGGTGAGGCAGGCCTGCCACCATCTGTCACTGTGTCTCTTCTATTCCCTCAGAGTTCAGGAACAGAGGTCTCGGGCAGCCGGCTAAGGCTGCATCTTCTCAGCTGGAACAGAGACGTTCCCCAGACTTTCTCGGGATTTGGTTCTCAGCTTACCTGATTGAAAGCGCTTTTGTATTTCACGGCTTAGAACTTTGTTTGTTTGATGTGTGTGTGTGTGTGTGTGTGTGTGTGTGTGTGTGTGCTTCAAGGGATGGGTTCTCGTGGTGCCTGCCCTGGCATTCTGTAGCTGTCTCCCAGTAGAGGTGTTTGAGAGCCGGGTGATCTGATCTGTGTAGCAGCCTACATCCTCAGAATGCTGCACACATCCTCAGGAAGCTGCATGCATCCCCATGGACACACCCCTCTCCTGCTCCTCTCAGCATCTGACACAAGGTCCAGTTTTGTCTCTTTGGTGTCCTGGTTCCAGGCCCGTAAACTTTGTCTCTGATGCCAGACTGCAAACTAGAGGCAGGGACTGACTGTCTCAGGGAGAGCTCTTAGGGGATGGGTTTCAGAGTCAGTTTAGGCCTCTGGAGGCTGTCAGCACACAGTTAATGCTGGGACCATCTTCCTAGGGCAGAGTGTGTGAAGAACAGAGCTCAGAGCCCATGGCCAGGAGGCTGAGAGGGAGCCTGGGCGTGCTTAGCCTCAGCTACACCCCCTGTCCTCTTGCATCTCCCAATCTTCCCACCTTAGACCTGCTTGAGCTGCCTTCTATGCTAGATGGTACTCTGAGTTAGAATTTAGTGCAAGAGAGGCTGGGGGCGGGGCGTGCCACCACTGCCCATTTTGAGTACCATGTTTCTCTCTCTCTCTCTCTCTCTCTCTCTCTCTCTCTCTCTCTCTCTCTCTGTGTGTGTGTGTGTGTGTGTGTGTGTGTGTGATGTAAGCCTTAGAAGCAAAACTACCAGAGGCAACTTCCTCCTGGGGAGGTGGGTCTAACCTTTGCTAGAGAAGAAGCCAGCTGACGGCAGTGGCTGCCTCCCCAGTTCTTTGATGTGTTGATGGCAGGTGCCTGTATAACTTAAGCCAGAGTGTGGTGTGTCCTTTTCAGCTGTGTATGCTTGTGCTTACACCTGCATGTATGTGTGTGTGTGTGTACTACAGCAGCGCAGCCCTTACATTTTGTGTGTTCATTCAACCCTGAAGCCCTTTTCTGTAGTGAGAAATGATCTTAGAAAAAAGGATAGATGAAAATAAAACCCTTAAACTGTCTCTCCTTCTCTTTTCTTTTTAGCATGCTAATCTACCTGAGAGGCTTAGCGGGACCCCGGGCATAATCAAACCTTTAGCCCAGCGAGAGCTCTGCGCCACAGAGCCAGAACAAAGTGATTTATTTAAGTGAATGACCACAGCTTTTGGGCCTCGATGATGTCTGTTTTTAAGCCCAGTCTGCGATGAATTGAGGTCTATGAGGGAAATCGAAAGCTTTTATCCCGGGTTGAGAGGGGGCTCGCTCTCACCTTGTTAAGCTCGTCTCTCTAAAAGCCCATAACTTACTTTCAATATTGTCCAATCGCCTTCCCCTGGAAGTGGAGCGATTTCCATTCTGTCCCTATGACACATCCAAATAAACACACTGCTTCGGCCATTACGGCAGTTGATTTTGTTGAACCAGAGAGAAAAGGGAAGAATAAGAATGAGGTGCGTGGGTGTCCTGGGTTCTTGAGCTCCTGGTGTATTGATGTGCTTGTCCCCAATTGGTTCCTGAGTGTCCCTGGGGACTTTGCCCGAATCTGGATGGACAGTTGGGAGCCCACACCACTGCATCTGCTGCTCTGAAACCTGTTTCATGTCTGGGGCCACATCACAGGGACATGCCTGCTGACCCAGCACTCACCCTCTGAACTCTTCATAGGTCTGATCCCAGCTCAACACTGGTGGGCAGTGTACCTTGTCTTTAAAAAAAAAGTCTTTGTGTATAAAATTAGTAGACAAGCTGTGAATCTTGCAGGCAGCTCCCCGGAGGAAGAAGATGGGGAAGGAGAAAAGCCAGGCCTTTTGAATGAGAGCAGGGAGGTCAACCATACGGCAACAAGCAGCCACACCTTGTGTTGAGAAAGAAGCTCAAAGTGTTAAGGAAGCTTAGAGTGTTGGAGAAAACATTCTTAGGAAAGAGATGGAAGAAAAACAAAAACTATGAATTACTCATAATTCAGAGAAGTAGGGTGACTTACGAGCTTGCTGAGGCTCTAAGTTAGCATGCTAGGGGCTAGGAATTCTGGGAAGGAAGAATGCATCATCTCATTAAAGGGATAATTATTCCTTCCTACTCCTCAGCATGGATTTAAGATGAACCCACCTTCCCGAGGGGTGGTCCCTTGGTTAGATGATTAACCTGTCCAACCTGATTAATTTTGTTACGCTTTGGGTAGCTTGACTTGTTAGGTCTCCCCCAGGCCTGAGAAATGGCTTTCCCTAAGGCATCTCCTCAGAAGATATCCCTCTTGCTTTTTAAGAGCTAAGCCAAAAATCATTAGGATCAGGGATCAGAGTCACCAAACACTTCTGGCCTCTAGCCAGGACAAGGGACACAGATTGAGTCCTCCTCCTTAAGCTACCTGTCTCACCTCTATCTCCTGTCCTCATCATTTAGATCAGAAGGTAACCCTAAGGTTCAGTTAGAGAATTGAGGTGATGATGGAATCTGGTACCTTGTCTTTGAATTCCTTGTGTGTGGGGGCATTGGGAGTATAAAGGTTCCTTGCAGGGCAGAGAGAGAGAGAGAGAGAGAGAGAGAGAGAGAGAGAGAGAGAGAGAGAGAGAGAGAGAGAGAGAGAGAGAGAGAGAGAAGCAGTAGTCAAGGAAACCTTTGAAGGACAGGGGCTGATGCACAGGGAGCTAGCTGAGAGCCTGAGAAGTCTCTACATCCACAAGGGGTCAGAATTGTGGCAAATGCCTTCAGGACTTTAGAAGTGAACTAAAGCCTTATAGCTATCAAGACACATTTATTCCGGGACAGCTGAATTATGGTCAGTCACAACTGAGATGCAACGGGGCTCCTGACCTGGTGCAGTGGGAGACGGATAAACACACTTTCAGGCAGTGTCTGAGGCTTCGGTTCTCAGGAATACTGTTCCTTGGTGGTAATCTTCAAGGTCTGATGGTTGCTCAGTGAACATGAAGACAGTTGTCATGACAGAATGTCATAGGCCCAGAGCCTGTGACAGGTGTGGCCTGCCCCTACCCCTCTGCTGAGAGAAGCCTTATCCTGCAGGAAACCTCTCGACCTGAGGAACCTTCCAAGACAGCCCAGGAGAGGTCGATCTGCGGATGCCCTTGAGCTGAGTGTCCATGTCCTGGCACCCACAGATACCTCCCAGGGAAACACAGTAAAGTCATTTACTGTCCCACCAGCTTTGATTTCTAGGATGCCCATATTCAAATAAAACTTTTATATACCTCAATAATTATATCGCTAGATCTTAATCTGGGTAATTAAAATTCAATAGGATGCGCCCAAGTATCTAACAAATACCCACAAACCATTTTAATGGCCGCAAGCTGTTCTCTGCAGGGAGACACCTCACCAGGAGCCGGGAGAGCACTTCTTCAGGGAGTACTCAGACACCTGAAGAACTTCTGCTGGGAGCACAGGGTCTGCCAAGGGCCGTGCTCCTTTTGTGAGAAGGACAGTGCCCACAGAGGAAACAGCCTGGATCAGGACCATCTGTCCTGCTACCAGTAATGCCTGTGTCAGTGCTGGGTGGAGATAGATGACTACAGGGCCACTCACAGCAGGACACAGGAGTCTGAGGAGGTGGGCCAGCTCTGGGTCAAATGGCTGCCCCAATACCTGCAGTCAGGCCTAGGTGTGGGCTGAGCGGGCAGCCTTGACGTGAGAAGTTCCTCACAAGGACTCAGAGCACACGGTAAGGAGGTATGGGATTCTTGTCTGGACTAGGACTCAGGCCAGGGGTCCGACAGGATTCAAGGTCAGCCAGAGGTGTGTTCATTTTCCCCCATGTGGCTGTGTGGAATGAGGATGCGTGGACAGGGGCCAGGGACAACCCTGGGCCACGCTTGGACTCTCATGTCTACAGAACACTCAGGCCACACAGTATTCAGCCAAGTGAAGAACTGCAGTGGAGCCCATCTCCCTCAGCTGTTAGAATTGCAGATGGTCAGGGCTCCCTGGGCGGTTCCCTTGCCTGCCTCAGTGTCTGCTCTTCACAGCTCTGTGAGGGCAGCAGCCCCAGACACACCCAACCCAATACTCTCCTTGAACCAAGCTGATCCCATTGGGCCCTCTGCCCTCAAAGCCCACCTGCCCAGTGCAACACTGCAGGTAAGGAGAGACATGTGCATGGCCGGCGCCTGCTGGCACGTGAAGGGCAGGCGCTGCCTTTACAAGAGCATTCCAAACTGTGTTAGTTGCATACTCGGGCAGAGTTGCTCACTTTTGTGTCTGTCTCTTTGTGTGAACCCTTGGAGAATCCACAGGGCCCTAAAGTGTGTATGAGAAGCCCTGACAGCTGGGTGCACAGTGGATGTTAAAGATGCTTTGTTTACTGTATTTTTTGTTGTTGCTATGGGATACAGTACAGTGTTACTGATGGTGGCATTTAATAGAGTAGTGTAGCACTCTGTCAGGACCATTGCCATCACTTGTATACTAGTCTGTAGTCTGCTTTAGCAACCCAATACTACAGAAGGAATAAGTCTCAAAGGGTTAAAGGCTTGTTTTGGCTAAGGCTCTGGCTTCTTTCCAGTCGAGTCCAGAGAAGCCACAGGGCATCACACGCAGAGTCCTGTGGTTCCCCTCTCCCTTCTCATAAAGCTTGCAGGATATATGCATGAACTCCACTCTGCTGGCTTTATCCACATCCCTGAAATCCCCATCTCCAAACACTATGGTTGGACCCAGTTTCTATATCCTCAATAGCTAACTCTGAGGATTAGCTTAGCATATGTACTTCTCGACATTCAACCATGTCCAAGAAGACAGGGCCTTGAACTTTGGTCATCAATAGGGTGTCAGTTGTATGTAGCTTCGAGTAAGGCATACCTGCACAGGTATTGCCATGGAGCCAACAGGCTCTGTGAACCATTTGAGTGAGATTCCTGAACACAGAAAGAACTGTAGGAGGGTCAGTGATCAGTCAGCAAGGGGATGCGGTGGCCCAAGGGACCTGCAGTTGTGACAGGAAGGCTCAGTGGGGATCTGGGAAAGCGGGTTGGACAGGAAGGGTGGTGGAGGGGTTGAGCATTGAGCTTGGTTATGGATATTCTTGTACTGCCGGGCTCACACTGTCCCCAGCAGGGGGAGACGGTGTCACAGCAGGATCCCACCGTCCTTTCCACCCTCTAGTTATCTGAGGCTGGGCTTTGCAAAGCCTTGTGCTTGTGGTTAAGTGTAAAATGCCTGGTGGAGTTCCTGTCTCCAGGGCTGCCTTCAGTCAGGTCTTTGGGGACGCCTCCAGATCACCTCCTGGGAGCCGTTAGTGTCCCCCTGTCCTCCTGTGCCGAGACTTTCTCTCATTAAATTGTCACTCCTCGAGGATCCCAATGCCATGATATTTTTTTGCTTTATTTACATGAAAATCAACAGATGTTAGCAAGTTAATGTCATTTATTATATAAGATGTGATGACAATACAATTAGTATTTTTTAAACTGTAATTGTAAAATTGACCTTATTAAAATTCTACTTCCTCCATAATTAAAAAAACTAATTACTTCTAGTAATTGGACCAGAAATGACATTTTCAGTTCATTAATATTCAGCAAATTGTTTTTGAAGATGTTCTCGCATGGCGCACTGTCAACCTCTAGCATCTCTGTTCATTTCTTATTTAAAAGTCGCCTGGAAATAATAGTTAGCATTTTAACAAGGCGTGTACCCATGGATTGATTTTGTAAATAAAGTTTTTAATTGCTAATTAATTTGTGGAGCTCTGTCCCTGTAACGCCTTCCAGGCTTAAATGTGGTAGGGCCTCAGGCTGAGCTCAAGCTTGGGTCTGGCAGAGCTTGTCAGCAGCCTCACCAGACTGAGCTGGGTCACGCTCCACTGCTCCTGAATGCCACAGTCTAATTACTCGGTGCGGAGGTGGCTGCAAACCAAAATCACAAGTGCGAACTAGTTTTGTAATTAACTGAGCTCAGCGCAGAGGAGTTTTAAAGAATGAAAATCAACTGTTCCGAGGGCCTGGGCGCTGCCCTGGGCGTCTGGGGGTTTGACTAGGTAGGGGTTGGGATGAAGCTTTCTGCTGGAGGGAGAAAATTTTTCCTGCTTTGTGGTCCTGATGTTGCCACAGAGCAACTCTTTCTTGACACACACTGGTTCCTCCGACTCCGGGATGGTTTCCTTGGGCAGAGAAGGTGCTTCCTTTGGTAGGCAGCTAGTCAGAACAGGGTTGGGGTGGGGTGGCTTCAAAGCAGGGGGCCTGTGTACTGGTAACAAATGCATCTCAAGGTACCAAAACGAGGCCCCAAAGGACCTGAGATCTGGAGCCATGAAGAGGAGATGGATTCATGCCAGACCTGGGGCACAGATGTTTCTAGAGTTTCAGCAAGAAACAGGAGTTTAGGAAATGCCAGTTGTCAGGATGTAGCTTCTTGAACTTGGTCATTTATGTGGCGCCAGTTTTCTCCCTGGCATTGGGACTCACATGGCTTCTGGTGGAGAAATCTCTTTTTAAAGGAGGGCATACAGAGGCGAAGAGATGTCATCACTGTTGTGTTTTGTAAAAAGAAAAGAAGGCAGGGATATGTTTGGTGGAGGCACGGTATGGAGTTGGGGAAGGGGGTGCCTCTGCAGGCCCATGCTGAGGTGTGTGTGTGTGTGTGTGAGAGAGAGAGAGAGAGAGAGAGAGAGAGAGAGAGAGAGAGAGAGAGAGAAGAAGAAGAAGAAGAAGAAGAAGAAGAAGAAGAAGAAGAAGAAGAAGAAGAAGAGGAGGAGGAGGAGGAGAAGAAGAAGAAGGAGAAGAAGAAGAAGGAGGAGAAGAAGAAGAAAAGAAGAAGGAGGAGGAGGAACAGGAGGAGGAGGAGGGGGAGGAGGAGGAGGAGAGGTCAGCTATGAGCACATGGAGAGAGAGAGGTGGGAGGGGAATGGGGAGAGAGGGGGAAGAGGGCAAGGGAATAAGAGCAAGAGAGAGGAGAAGAGAGTGAGGAGGGCCAAGCAGCCTCTTTTATAGTCAGGCACACATGACTGTTGCCAGGTAACTGTGGGGTGGAGCCTAGATGAAATGCCATCAGTTACCATGGACAAGGACTAGAGATGTTCTGGGCACTATGATCTAGCCTGGGGCCCATGTGAGTCTGGATCCTATCCAACCTCAAGAGTGGTCTTGGTGGCCACCTGGGACTTGGACATCATGCAGGTATGGTGAATCCCATGAGACAGCAGGTGACCGAGCCTCCCTTCTAGGGAACCATGCCTCTAATCCAGGGGCTGTGGAGAAAGGCTTCTCAGGGCTCATCCACCTTCAAAGGCTGGGAATGCTTGGCTGTTACCATTTTTTGACTGCCTCCACAGCTTCCTTCTTGGCTAGGCAGGGCAGAGTGTAGGAGCCCAGGATTTCTCCAATCTATCCCAAAATAGAGGTTCCCTGGGCTAAGAGAGTGTATGAGTTGGTGCAGACATACCAACTGCAGCCGGCCTGAAAGTTGTCCTAAGCCAGCACTTTTGAGCAACTACAGAAGGAGCAGGATTTCCACTGGCTCTGCCCACAGCAGGTTCTCAGTGGGTAGTGTTGTCCCTCACCCATTGCTCTTCCCTCATGATGCATGGGTCAATCACCATGTCCCTGGGATAGGGACACTCATGACAGGGTGAGATAGAGACCCGGAGCAGCATCCCACGAGAGCTGATGTGGGTTTGGAGGAAGGGAAGCCCAGAGGAGCACAGTATGTGCATATACACGCCCCTACATATACATGCACATGTCAGCGTATACACGTACGCACTTGCACACACACATGCATAGGCGGCACATCCACACTCCCATTCCAACATATGCATGGAAATGCTCATTCTCGCACATGCACATCTGTATGTGCACACTCATGCATTCACACACAAGCGTGCATACCCTACATCCACATTGGCACAATACCCAGATTGAGACTCATGAGCACTCATTTAATATACATGCTGTTTGTAAATATCTATTGCGATTTGATGCTCACAGGCATGTCAGCAGCTGCGGCGGCTGATTTTCTGCATTCAGCTGCGGTGCACACCTGAGACACGGAGCACACACCAGTGTGAGCTTCTACTCCTCTGATGTGCATCCCCAGGTGAGGATAGCTCTTCTGCCTAACAAATCTCAAGAAGCCTGCGTTTCTGACAAGCAGCCCGATGTAGTTTTCCTGAGGGCAGACAAGGGTCCAAAGATCAGGACTGGAAACCCAGAGATACAACTCTTATAGCACTAGGTGACCTAGGAAGTTTTGGTAGGTGAGGCTGGGACCCATGTGTCCTTCATACCGAGTGCATGCGTAGCTTTCATGGCCAGAAGGTTGGCATTTGCCTTTGACAGGAAGCAGAAGCAGCGGTTTTACTCCAAGCTATGTGGAGTGAGTATGGGGGCAAACAGACACAGTGTTCTCTCTGAGAGTTAGGCTTCTTAAGGACAGAAGCCTACAGTCCGCTACCTAGACAAAGCCCCTCAGCTTTCTTGAAGCCACTGAGCTATGGATGAGAGAGGTGTGTCTCCAGGCTCACTGCTCCTTCCCTAGCTTCTTCCCAGCATTTGTGACTCAACCTCCCCTTGCACTGTTGGGTCGTGCAAACTTTACATCACCCGAGCTTCTCTGCATAATCCCAATGAGGCCACTGTTTTACTTGTTGCCCTTGGAGAGAATCATTCCTTTGGTCTGCTGCCCTCTTTGGGGTGTTGAGGAACAAACCCACTGAAAAGTCACACAGCAGCCAGGCAGTAAGCAACTCTCTACTAGGGGGTCCTGTCACCGTAGTGTTCTTGTCAAGGACATGGGACCAAGTGACCATGGCCCTAACCCATCAAACTGTGAACCAAATAAAGAAAATTCCTCCTTCTAAGTTGCTGACAGTGATGCCAAAGCAATTAGTGCACGTTTTCAGCTCGTCAATACATTTTTATGTATTCTTCAACTTCGTAAAACAGAACCACGCAGCATTAAAGGGAAACAGCTCTAAGGCTTGCCTATATTATAGAGCTTATTATACATTTACTGATGTGTCTCCTGCTGTTGAAGTACATTTTCATTAATATGGAACATTTCTTTGTACACATACATAAATGTGTCCCATTTATTTATCCCGTTTCAGATGGACATCTAGTTTTGTGCTTCAAGAACAGGTTTCTTAAAACGTCCCCGTTGGCATTTCCTGATGCCCACGGACATGGGAGTGTAATATTCAAACCTAGACACAGGATTGCCTGGACATAAGTTATGCCCAAATTTACCTCGTTTGACAAGGACGAGTTATTTTTCAAAGCAGTTGTTCCAGAATTCTCCTGCCAAAGGCACACACACACAATTTCAGTTGCCCTACATTCTTGGCAATGCTTTACATGTTAAAAGTTACAGTTTTATCTGTTCTTTTCATAGACAAGTCTGTTGGGTAGACATTCGACATGGTAAGTTAAATTGGCCTAAAAAATTTCATTGCAAGATATCCCTTTCCTTCCTTCCTTCCTTCCTTCCTTCCTTCCTTCCTTCCTTCCTTCCTTCCTTCCTTCCTTCCTTCCTTCCTTCCTTCCTTCCTTCCTTCCATCCCTTCCTTTCTTATTCCTTCTTTCCTTTCTATTTCTTTCCTCTACTTCTTGGTATGTGTTTAGCAGTTGACTTGTAGATCACAAAGTAAACACTTATGGTGTAATAAATGCCTGTATGAAATTCCTGTATCTTCCCAGGGTCATAGAGGGATTTCGTGTTTTCATTAGAGTGTTTGGGAACTTTAATTTCTGCCAGTTTTGCCCCTTTGGTAGTGAGTCTCTGCTATGACTTGTTAGCTTTAGATTTTCCTTTTTTCTTTTGCATCTCTAATGAGACTAGCTCTCAGGACCTTCTACAGGGCTGCTGGCCATTCACCCAGCTTCCAGTATAGAGTGCCTGCCAGTTAGACTTTTGTCTGTTTCCTTTGGGTTGTTTGTCTTCTTATTATTAAGAGTACACACACTTTACCCTGATAAGATCCTCCAGCATCCTTTGTCAGCTTTGTATTCACGAGCCTTCTCTCTGCTCGCCCGTGTGCTTTGTTTGCCTCATCTGCCGATGAGCGGAGATTCTTCATTTCAGCAATTCTCATCTATCAACCTTTCCTGCTGTTGTTTGTGCTGTCTGCACCCTGAGTAGGAAATCTCCGCTTGCCCCATCGTGATGATATTCTGCGTGTCTTCCTGTGTTACATCTCAAATGAATCTTTATGTGTTGTGTGACATAGGGTGAAGGTGGATTTCTTTTCCCCTTGCAGTTCGGTTTGTCTTTGCCTTCTGTATTTGATGCTTCATTACGGACATAAGGGATCCGCTGGTTTCTGCATGAAAGTGATGCTTCTATCATTGTGCAGTGCCTCACTGCCAGAAGTTTGGTTTTTTTGCCGTCAAGTGTGCTCTGCTTAAAACTAACTTATGTACTCTACTCCAGTTTTATTTCGATCAGCTTTGGCATGGGATGGCCCCCACTCCAAGTGTTTGTTTAATCCCCATCTCTTTAAAGTGGGTTTCTTGTAGACAACATGTAGTTGGGTCTTGCTTTTCATGGTTGTTGACTTTTTATCCATCTATTCTGTAAAGTCTGTTTTTTAACTGGAATATTTAGAGTATGGACATATAAAGTGATTATTGATGTGTTAGATTACAATTTATTAAATAGCTAATGTTTTCCGTAAGTGCCCCCATCCTTCCTCCTCCTTCAATCCCTTTCTTCCTCTCTCTCCCTCTTTTTCTTTCTTCTTTGTCTATGACTCTTTTTTGGGGGGGGTGGTTCTGTGGGTTGAACTGAGATGTTATCGAATTCTACTCTCTTTTCTCTCTCTCTTTCTTTATTTTAAAGATTTATTTTATTTATATAAGTACACTGTAGCTGTCTTCAGACACACTAGAAGAGGGCATCAGATCCCATTACAGATGGTTGTGAGCCACCATGTGGTTGCTGGGAATTGAACTCAGGACCTTTGCAAGAGCAGTCAGTGCTCTTAACTGCTGAGCCATCTCTCCAACCTCTTTTTTCTTTCTTAATGTGTTGGTCATATACATTTTTCTTAGGGCTTGAAATATTTTTTTGTTTGAAATATTTGTTTGTAATTAATTCAAGTCCACTCTGAAATGACACTATTTACTATTATACAACGATATGTGATGGCTACTCCTGCTTGTCAACTTGCTCTACTTAGGAAGAGGGAACCTTACTGAGGAAATGATTCTATCAAGGTGGCCTGTGGCGATGCCGACGAAGCATTTTTGTGATTGTCCATTGATAGGAGAAGGCTTAGCCTACTGTGGGCAGTGCAGTGGTATAAGAAAGGTAATTAGTTGAATGTGCTCCTGGAAGCAAGCTACTAAGCAACATTCTTCCATGTTCTCCACTTCTGTTCCAGCCTGCAGGTTTTTGCCTTGACCTTTTTTTCAGTGATGGTCTGAGAACTAGGAATTATTGGAGAAAACAAGTCTTTTCTTTCCCAGATAGATTTTGGCCAAAGTGTTTATCAAAACAAGAGAAACAACCTAGAGATAGCACAAAAGTCTTATCTAAGTGTCTCTGTTCCTTCCTCCTGTGAGTATTAATAGCAACTATTTTACTTGTGTGTGAGCTAAACTAACCAGTTATTGGTAATATTTTGAACAAGTTGTTATCTGTTAACTTATAGAATATGAAAAATAATTTAAGTTGATTAATAATTAATGATTTATTAATTGATTAATATTGATTAATTTTTTTAGGTAGAGTCTTATATTGCCTGATCTGGTTTGGAACTCTCTATGTTGCCAAAGATGACCTTGAACTTCTGATCCTCCTGGCTCTACCTCCTCAGTACTGGGATTACTGTGTGCACCACCACTCTAGGTTTTATGTGGGGCTTAGCATCAAACTCAGGGCTTTGGGAATGCCAGGCAAGCGCTTTATCCAGTGAGCTAGATCCCTAGCCTCGTTTATTCTTTATTAATCCTCTTTATATCAATCCAATTTCTGGCCTGTGTAATTCCCTTCTCTGTGAAGAAATTCTTTTGTGTAAAATGTTCTACATTTTTGTGTAGAATAGACTATTGGGAACAGATTCCCTCCATCTTTGGGCATACAAAAAAGTATTTATTTCTCTTTCACTTCTGAAAAAATACAATGAATGGGATCTCAGTTCAAGGTTCGTGGGTTTGCTCCTTACTTGAACCTCCTCTCTGGGCTTGCATGGGTTCTGAAGACAACCTTGACATCATCTCACTCTCCTTGCTCTGTTAGGTTCCAATCCCTTTTAAAATCTATCTCTGTCTTTGATTTTAAGTAATTTGGATATGGTATGATGGCTGTAGACTTTTTGGGTATTTATCCTCTTTGGTGCTATTTTGGCTTCCTGGGTCTATTTCTTGCTATCTGTCATTAATTTTAGAACATGCTCAGTCATATTACTTCAGGTTTTTCTGAAGCTGAAGCCTTATGAATCAAGGAAATGTCTACAGATTTGTGTATGGGCCATGTCCGTGGTCTGTTAGAGACTGTCTTGATTGATGATGAATGTGTGCAGCCCACTTTTGGTGGCACCATTCCCTAGGCAGGTAGGCCTGGACTGTATAAGACAGCTAACAAAGCATGAACTTGGGAGTGAGCCAGTAAGCAATGTTCCTCCATCGTCTCTGCTTCAGTTCCTGCTTGAGTTCTTGCCCTAACTTCCTTCAATGATGGATTGTGACCTGGAGATATAAGCCAAAATAAACCCCTTCCTTCCCTAATTTGCTTTTGGTTAGAGTATTACTTTTTTCACAGCACGAGTAAGCACACAAGAGTAACAGGCATTGCTGGGAAGAGGATGTACCAGCCTTCTTCATGCATGGTAGCCACCTCCCACCCCTGCTGGAGCCATGGGAGCTTTTTTTCTGGTCAGAGGTCAAACTCACAAAAGTACAGACTCCCCACACTATAATGGGACCTCCCTGGGGTTTTACTCCTGGATGTGTCTGAATGGAGCCCCCAATCGTGTTAAAATTACAACTGGAGTTCAGGTGCCTGTGACGGTTTCTGCTGTGGAAATCAGGGCTCCCTGTACCACTGTCTGTCTCTCTGGCTCAGGAAGCAGTTGGCTCCATGGCAAGAGGAGTTTTTCATTGTTGATTTGCTTCTCTGATTTCTCTCTTTTTCTACAACAGGAGTGGTGACATCTAAGTTCATCACACAACAGATTGGAAACTAGAAGTGTCTCATTGCTTCTACATGTGTTTGTCCAGGTAATTGAGCATCATGTAGTTCCAATATTTTCTCCCTTTTAATTACTTTGATGACTTTGTCAAAAAAAATCAATCGACACTGTAATTATTTATCTGTTACTGGATTTCTGTTCTATTGACATATCTGCCCATCTTCATATTCATGTCTTATTTATTTTAGTGTTACTGTAAACTCAAAATCTGCCATGTGTAAGTGTCTCAGTTATTTTCTACTGCTGTGAGGAGGCACCATGGCCAGGCCAACTTATAAGAGACTACGCGTGTTCTACTCACAGTCCTAGAGGGTTAGAGTCTATGATCATCACGGTGGGGAACATGGCAGCAGGCAGGCAGGTATGGTGATAGAGTAGGGGCTGAAAGTTTACATCTGATCAGCAAATTGGAAGCAAAGAGACAGCTAATTGGGAATGGTGCTTTTTATTTGTTTGTGAGTTTTTATTTGTTTTGTTTTGTTTTGAGATACAGTCTCACTATGTAGCTCTGGCTGTCCTGGGAACCACTTTATGTAGATTAGCCTGGCCTCAACCTCACAGAGATCTGCCTGTCTCTGTCTTCCAAGTGCTGGGACTAAAGGCATTGTGGCCTTTAGTCTGACTTGGTGTGGGCGTTTGAAACCACAAAGCCTGCTCTCAGTCCATACTTCCTCCAACAAGGTCATACTTCCTAATCCTTCACAAACCATTCCACCAAATGGCATCAACTATTCAAATATATGCACCCATGGGAATCACTCTGATTCACTACAATAAGCTCCAGCATTGCTTTAAAAACATTTGTTTGACCATAATAGGCTCTCTACATTTTTATATATATTTCTGAGTTAGGTTTTAGACTCTTATTTTTAAAGTTGTCCAGACACACTATATGTAGCTCTGTTAAATCTTGAAGTCAAATTAGGGGAAGTTGACATCTTAAAATATTTAACTATTCAATTAAAAAAATGTAGTTATGTTTTCCCACTTAGAGCTTCAGCTTCTCTTATTTTTACATTTTTAATGTATTTTGGTTCTTTTGTTGAGACTTGGCCACATGTTACAGGGTAAGAGTCCTTGATGAGAGCCTGGTAGAGGCTATTGGTGAAAGGGCAGCCCAGTTTTGGTAGAGACCCCAGCGTTTTAGAGATGCAGGCACCATGAGATGATTTATCAGAGCAGCAACAACAGAGCTGGCCTGAGCCCATAACATCTGCTATGTGTCTTGTTGGTGGCATAGCCAGAGAAGTGGAGTTGCCCAAGTCCTTTGGAGCCCAGAGGTTGGTGAGTCCCGGATGTCTGACACTGGACTTTATCAACACTGTTAAGATTTGCTTTTGCTTTGACTTGATTGTGACTGTGCTCTGATTTTTCCTTCTTGGAGTAAAGAATATGTAACTTATTTTTGATTGTACAGGAGCTCCCAGCTGAGAGGTGTTAGATGTTTTAGAGATATTTTGAATATCTGAGAAGGACTTTTAGGATATTTTAGAGACACTTTGAAGTTTGAAAGAGATTTTTAGATGCTTTAAAGAGACTGAATTTTTAGGTTGAAACCTTTAAAGACTTTTGAAGTTGTAATAATCTATATTTAGATATTCTTATTAATATGAGAACTTGAGGGTAAACAAAAACAAGGAAAGGTTATAGTTTAAGAGTAATGCATTAGCTTGTCAGTTCCACAAGGGTTCAGCTGTCCTGGTTAGTATTTTTGTCAATAAGACACAAGCTTAGAGTAATTTGAGAAAAGAGAACCTCAGTTGAGAAAATGTCCCTACCAGATTGGCTTTTGGACAAACATGCAGGGCATTGTTTTGATACCTGGTTGGTGTAGGAGGATCCAGATCACTGTAGATGGTGGTACTTCTGGCTTAACTTTTACAATAAGACAATGCTGAGAAAGCTTCAGGGAACATGGCATTAAGCAGCTCTCACTCTTCCATGGCTTCTGCTTCAGAGGACGTCTAAGGGCTCCGGCACTGACTTCGTCGTCATTGATGGACTGTTGCCTGGAAGTGTAAGGTGACATAAAACCTTCTCTCCACAGGGCTTTTTTGGTTAGGGTGCTTTATCATAGTGACAGAAGCTCTAAGACACTCATCCTCTGGGAACAGGGTCTTCTTCTATAGTTTGTCTGTAGCAACTGGCATCTAGTTTCACCATGAGTGATCTGGAGCTAAAATACTGGCTCTCCTGCTCACCTCTTGCTTTCCCCTCCCTCCCTTCCTTCTTTCCTTCCTTTCTTTCTTGGTTCCTGTGTTCCTTTCAGTACATGAGTGCATTTCATATGTTTTAAAGGGATGCTATCTTTGGGAGAGACCCCAGTGTTCACACTATCAGGAGGAGACTCTGGAGCAGGGATGGTAACAGCTGGGTCGTAGTCACTTACTAAGTTATGAGATTAATTCAGAAATCCATAATCTGCATATTTAATTTTTAATTAATTGGCTGGTTAATTAATCAATCAATGTTATATATACATGTAATACATCATGTACATGTTTGCCTGCATAAATAAATGTCTGTGTTCTACATGCATTCCTGGTACCCATAAATGTCAGAAGATGGCATGGGATCCTGAGGAACTGAAGCTCCAGTGGCTTGTGCCACCAAGTAGGGAGCAAAAACCATAGCTCCCTCCTTAAAGGTAGCGATCTGTATGTGAACCATCTCCTGAAAAGACGCTGTAAGCAGAGAATTATCGACAGAATTTCAGTACTGTTCAGAGTTGGAATGCTGCACTCTCAGAAGTTAGTTTCCTTATCTTAGGGTAGATTTAGTCTCTAGAACAACCATTCCTTGACCAACATCCTGTGTTAATAGATGAAAACCTTTGGGATCTCTTGCCTTAGATGCACTGGCTTTTACCAACCCAAAAAGAGTGTCATCAGAGAATATTTAAGACCTATAAAAAGCCTCACCCACCTCGTTGTAACCACCTATCTGATGTACCCACCAATGTATTTTAAATTCACCTTGATTTGATGGCTTTCCTTGTTCTGTAAAACTATAAAACATCACACAAGAGCTTCCATGTTGGGACGTAGAGTTTAAGGTAACCCAAGTCTGTGCTCCCAGGTCATGATCACTCAAAACAAGCTTCAGAACAAGCTCTTATTTTCTTTAAGATGGGAGCTGTGGTTTTTTTTTTTTTTTTTTTTTTTTTTTGCGTTAACAGATAGTTTATTATGAAGCCAAATTTGAGCGACAGTGTCCCAGGAAACACATAGCTGGGTCACTCCAGGTTCCGTGATCCATTGTGGAAGCAGTGGCATGATATTTTACAGTAGCAGGACAGTAAAAATTGTAAATGAAAGCAATTTAAAAATACACTGGTGTGTACATGGGAGAGGTGGTTACAGAAAGACTGCGGAGTCTCTCTTGTAGGTCTCATAAGTTATCTTATGACATTCCTAGGGTTTGTGCAAGCTACTGTGGTCTGCTTACTTAATACATTTTTAAAAAAGTTTTTAAAAAATCTATTAATCTCAGGATGTTATGCAAAGAATGGTCATTGTGTTGGCTAACACTAGCTCAACATTAGGCTCTGAAGCTGCAACCTTCCAACCTCTCCACATCACTGCAGTTATAATTCTAATCAATCAATCAATCAATCAATCAATCAACCAATCTTTGCTGACACAGCCTCTTTCCAGGAATTCTCACTTATACTGGAAACCGAACCTAGATCCTCCATAAGATCAATGAATGCTCTTAACTACAGAGCCATTTCTCTCTCTATCGCTGCATCGAGCATCTTTAAATCTTGAAGAAGGCAGCAAAGCCATAGGTCACTTGACAGAGTCACTCATCAGAGTAGCTAAGGATGTGCACAAGTGCCAACTTAGTCAGCAGCTTCCCTAGGATGAGTGTGTGAGTGTGCAAGAGTTTGTCTGTGTGTGCATATGTGTGGGTGCATGGGATTTGCTGAGACTGTGCCCCAGCCCCCCATGCTCAGGAGGTGGATGATGCTGGTTGTCCCATACTCAGGGGTAGCAGGCCTTCTGAGAACATCAACACCACTTTCTTCACCTGCCAGGTCCCTGCTTCTTGTCTGGCCAGGGATGGTAGGTCAAGAGCACAGGTTGTTCTTTGCAGAGTCTCATGAAGCTCAGAGCAGTGGACTGGACTCCCACTCTTGGGGTCACCAGTTCCATGCATTTCAGAGACACCCTGTAGATTCCATCACGTCACAAGCTTGTGCTCCTGAATTGCCCACTCGGCTGTGTCTGACTGGGCTAATGACATGCATCTTTGTGCACGTTCTCGTTACTCAGATTTTCTCCTTATAAGTTGCACATAGTGAGCTTCAGAACTCAGCCACAGAAGGTGAATAAAAAATGTCCAATAAATCTGGAACACACCTTCTACCAGAACACCATATGCAAATGACAGCACAATTGCATTGTCACCCTGGAATGCTGGCAGCAGAGGAGCTATTTAAACTGAGGTCTATATAACTGCTGTGGTGTTTTCTGGAGACAAAAAGGCAGTAAACGGGGATGTGTGTGCCAAGCTGTGTTATCCAAAGCAAACCACTAGCGTTATGATGTGCACTTCAGTTCAAGCTTCCTTCTGCTAAATCATGCAAATGAAATCCAGGGACCTGTCCAGTCCAGGGATGGACTCTTGGGAATAATTTTCCAAGCCATTCGTTTTATCCTATAGCTCCCAGCATTTGGGCTGGTCCAACCAGAGCCAGTTGCTCAGCCTGGTTCAGGAACACTGATGCCTACCATCCAGCCTGGATCTGCTAGATAAGAAGGTGGTAGCTTCGAGAACCGCTGTCACATCACAGACATCTGGGCATTGAAAGAAAGACAGGACTGATTTTGTGGGCCACTAGGGAGTGCTAAAGTGGCTCTTAAAGTTGGCTCTTTTAAAAAAAGAGAGTTTTAGAAATGGCACATAGCATCCTCTTACAGTCAAAGGAGACTGTGCTTCTGTGCAGTGTGCACAGCTGTAGAGATGTCTTGGTCCCCTCACCCGACTCTGTAACAAAATGCCATAGACTAGCAGTATGTTAATACTAAATTTGTCCCCCAACCCACCCAGTTCTGGAGACTGAAAGCTCTGGTAGACTTGGTGCAACAGAAAGATCCAGCTCTTGGTTGACCAACAGCATCTCTCCTTGGTCGGAGGGGTAGGCAGCTCTGGGAACACTGGCCCCATCATTGTCCACCTCGTAGTAGAATAGGGCCTGGAAGGAGAGGCAATAAGACTATCACAAAAGAAGCTAGCTTTCAGGAAGACAGAAAATACCTCTCCACTGGGGCTACCTGGGAGGGAAAGAGCCTCTGTGAGGGAAGCCATGTAGCTGCACATACAGGAGTAGTGTGCTTTGTTCACAATGCTCAAAGGCTCACCACTCTGACCATGAGAGCTTGCAGTCTTTCTAGCTCTCTGGCCCACTTTTTCAGGACCACCTTTCTCTTTCTTAATAGACCTGCTCAATTCTCCCAACACCGTTCCTGGTCCAGTTCTTTGGATCAGGACACAAGTACCTGGGGATCTTAGTGGTTGCATTCTGGATTCCGAACCACATCTCAAAAAAAAAAAAAAAAAAAAAAAAAAAAAAACCAGGATCCAGCTTTCAGACTCCACCAGCTCCCATGCCTCTACCTCCTACGACCACTTCCACAGGTCCTAGGTTTCGATATAAATTTAGGTGGGGGTGGGACACGAACATTCATTCCAGGGCAGCTCTCATGTTCAGGGAGGAGGGAGGGCGAGCCTAGGAAGTGCAGAGAGAGTCACTTACCGCTTGTCTGTTGACAAAGACATCTCTCCTATGAGAGAGCCATCATCCGTCCGTTCCCTAAATGGCTCTAAAATGAAGTTAGAAGTAATTGTAGAGGCAAATGATGTGTGAAATGTCAGAATGACTAAATAATAATAAAATGCTTGCAATTAAACCCTCTGCTGCCCTCTGTTCCCACCTGGTGCGGTTGCACCAACCCCTCCCCCCCCCCCAATCCCTGTTGACGTCTTGTGATCAGAGGATCTCAACTGTGAAGGTCCCTCAGATAAACATCACTCTGTCTGGCAGCCAAGTGAAGTGTTTCTTTGTTAGCGTGCTTAGAATCACTCCATGATTGAATGCCCAAGCCAGGAGGACCCAGAACCATCTTGGGGCTGTGTGTGGCAGTTTTCGGTAACAGAAGCCAATGGCCAAATATTTGGCAGTAGGCTGTGATGTCATCGAATGATGGTGATGACTCCACACATTCCTTGTGGCAGGTCTTTCCCATCCTAGACCGAGAGCATATTTTTGTCTTCCATTTTAAGTCATTTGCCATTTGCCATGGGATATAGAACTAACCAATTGTGGCTGCCTTAGCATGGAGCTCTGTGCTTCTTAACTGCTGGGTTCTAGAAAGCAAGGGGAGCGGGGAGGCAGCTATGGTTCATATCAGGAACCAGGCACAGCTGGAAGTATTATGGGGCATAGTCTTCCAACTGAGGTCTTCCAGGAAGGCCTGGGTGGAGCAGGATGGATTTGTGGTCCTGTGCTTCCTCAAGATCAGTGGCATAGCCCTTCTCAGGGATGTTGGCCCATTTCATGATTTGCTAACTCTGGATTCTGAGCAGATTATAAGACACATCTAACCTAGCTTCAGTGGAGGTGCATTCATGCTGCCAACTCTTTGGGGGAGCAAACCACATCTTAAACTTTTCCCACTCTACTATTACATCATGAAAAGCTTCCATGTTGGGCTGTTATCTCTTTGGTGGTGCAGAGAGCATTAGCATCTAGGCAGCATTCAAGGAATGTGTGGCAAGGTGACACCCTGGTGGCTTTGGTGAGAGCTGGTTTTGGTGCCTTTAATAATAATAATAATAATCTTATTGGGTCACAGTGATACAGCTGATCAGGTTTGGACTGGAATATCATTACAGGATGTCTTACAGTTTCCACTTCTGGGAAGAGACACTATAATCAAGGCAACTCTTATAAAGGACATTTAATTGGTGTTGGCTTACAGGTTCTGAGGTTCAGTCTATTATTCTCATGGTGGGAAACATGGCAGCATCCCGACAGGCATTACAGACTGAAGGAGCTGAACATTCTACATCTTGTTCTGAAGACAAACAGAAGAAGGCTGTCGTCCTCAGGCAGCTAGGGGAAGCACTCCAAGCTCATCCCCACAGTGACGCACTTCCTCCAACAAGGCCACACCTCAAAATAGTGCCACTTCCCGGGCCAAGCGTATTCAAACCACCACATGGGACATTTATGAGAAAATTGGGTGAAAACCAAATTGAACTCCGTGTGCATACACTCCACTCGAACAGCCAGATCTGGAAAACTTCAAGTTACCTGTCGACTCTTGCTTCCATTTCCTCTGATGACTTTGAAGAAAACGAGAGACATCAGATCATTGGATGCTCCTGGAAGTAGAGCGTGGGACTGCAGTCTCCTTTATCATGTGATGAAAAGTTGTGCCTCAGGGTCAAAGCAAAGGAATCAATATGTTGTATATGGAACATTAAAAAGTGGGTGGGTGGGGGAGTAGGTGGGGGAGCGTGAGGGGGACCTTTGGGATAGCATTGGAAATGTAAATGAAATAAATACCCAATTAAAAAATAATTAAAAAAAGAAAACACCTAATTAAAAAAATGGCGAGCCAAAGTAAATCTATCTTCTTTTTTAAGTATCTTAGACATGTGTTACAGTCATGACAGTCAAGGTAACACACCATTTTACAGAAGAGGAAACTTGAGTTCATGATCATAAGGATAAAGAGGGGATCCGAGATTAGAACTTGGGTGTCATTCTTGGGTAGATCAAGGCTATGTGGTCAACGATGACATCATGGATAAGCTGGTGTTCTCTAAGCCCTTGACATGGTCTGCTTTACCTAGCATATAGGCTTGCTAAGGGAGATGCTGAGCACCAGAGCCTCTGCTGGCAGTGGAGACGCTGGCTTGGACCCAAGACTCCAAAGCCCAGGGGAACATATAGCTTAAGGAGCCATTCTCATGATACTGGATTCTCAGCACTGCTACCATGAGGCACTGAGAAACAATGTTGAAGCCCTCACTGTAGAGAAGTTGGGGTGGGCAGTATACTTAGGGACTGTAAGTGATCTCTGCTGAGAAAAGCATGGAGCCTTGGAGTGTTTCATTCATTTCTCATGGATGCTCTGTGTCTGGATAGGCTAGTGTATAACTTGGGGTATCCTTGTCTGAGCTGCCTCACAAAGGTGTGAGGGTGTTCTTGGGTCAGTCCATAGAAATTTAGGGTATCAGTCTTGGGTAGGTTGTGATAAAACACCATGACCAAAAGGCAAGTTGGGAAGGAAAGGGCTTATTCAGCTTACACATCCACATTGCTGTTCATCACCAAAGGATGCTAGAACAGGAACTCAAACAGGGCATTAGAGACTACATCTTTGGGATTCCAGAGTATACCAAAGACTATCTGAGGCATTCAGACTTAAGGACTGAACAACTATTGGATTCTTAGACTTTCCATTGTTGGAATAGTTAGACCAGTGGAATAGTTAGGTCACAGACTGTGAGCTTCTCGAATTTTATTTAGATAGGTAGATAATAGATGATAGATGATTGATTAGGTAGATAGATGATAAATAGATAGATAGATAGATAGATAGATAGATAGATAGATAGATAGATAGATAGATAGACTCTAATGCCAATGAAGGAATGAACTTGTTAGCAAGAATGAGGGCAAGCAGGCAAAGAACAAGAATTTCCCTTTTCCATGTCCCTTACGTAGGCTGCCACCAGACGATGTAGCCCAGATTTAGGGTGGGTCTTCTCACCTCCAATCAAGAAAAGCAATCCCTCACAAGTACATCCAACAGCTTGGGCTTAGGATATAATTTGAATTCCAGATATAGTCAAGTTGACAACCAAGAACAGCTGTCACAATCACCACTGTCATGACTATCATTGTCTCTACTGCCATATCACCATCACCACCATCATTACCATCACTGCCAATGAAACCAAGATAACCATAATCATCATCAGTACCATCTCCACTATCCATTGCCACTACCCTTCATTCTCTCCATCACCATCATCATCATCACAAGCACCACCATCATCATCACTGCCATCTTTACCACCACAACCACTACCACCACCATCATCACTTCCTAATGACCATCATTATTGTCACTGTTAGAGTTGTTTCTCTTGCCATCAGATTTATGAGCATCTGCTATACTGTCTGAGCATATGTGCGCTCGCCATCCATCTGGTGTGAGCCATATGATTCTGACTAGTGTCCACGGATTCTACAGGTTGTAAGCGCATGCTCAGTGATTTCTAAATTGAATTGAGTCTTGTCAAATACAGACCATTTGGAAAGGGAGATGACAGCCTGTTGAATTGGCGGGGATGGTGGAGCCAACATGTGAACACGGGCTCCCAGTTCTACCAGGTCTCAATGGTCGAACTCTCATTTCTGAGAAAACCTAGGGATAATTAACACTTCAAGTATTAGGGATAGAGGAACAATCTGGAGCAAGTTGGTTTGTTATGGTGGTGACCCATAAGGAGATGGGGTATTGGGTATGGCCTGGAGATTCCACAACACTTGGTCAACAGATGATGTTTAGGGAAAAGAGAATATAAATGAGTGCTGTTGAGGGCTTAACATCCCCAAGGGCTGACAGATTGCAGGGCATCTGAGAAGTGCACACTGCTAGAGGGAACCGTAGCTCTGCAGTGTAACATCACATTTCTCCATACTCAGTTTTTTCATCTGGAGGATGGGACTCCAGAGAGCATTGGATCAATAGGTCCACCATGGACATGGGATGAGTGGGACATAAGATATTGATCTGGACGCAGTCAAGATGGCCCAGAAGCATCACAGGGAGCAACAACCTCTGTGTCTAGGGCTGGTGATCAAAAGCTTGCTTCTTACTCAGGCAAATATAGTTCCTACAATCTGTATCTCTGGGCACCAAGCCCTTATGTGTCAGCTCAGCATTCCTGGCTAAGTTTGGCCCAGGGTGTCTTTGTTTCTGCAGTGAAAAGCAGCAGGAATGAAGAAGTTCTCTTAGTAGATAAATGATCTACCAAGTGGCCTGGTTTGTCAAGGCCACTTGTCCCCAGATAGTTGGTCTTATTTACAAATAAGAGAGCTGAAACAAAATGGATCCTTGAGCCCAAAGGGACCAGAGATGTGAGTGCTGGGACAAAGGAGAGCTCTGCCATGTGCCTAGATCATATTACGTAGAGATTTTAATTTGTGTTGTTCCACTTATAAAAGAGATGGAAAATGCAAAAATTTCATTTGTGAAGTGATTAATATCAAATGTCCCACTTCAAACTGGTTGTGCCTAAGTAGCTTAGCTCCATGGTTTTGCAGCAGTGCTCAGTTTCTGAGGCCAAAGGAAAGTGGGGCAGGAAGGCTATAGAGTGGTAGAATATACAGAAAGGTTACATTTGGGTAGTGGCCAGAGGGCTCTGCAGGCTCTACTGGTGGCCCAGTTACTGTGCAGGGTCCTCCTCAGCCAAGTCACATACACTAGGTGTTCTAGGTTTCTGATCCATTGGCTGCACTTAAGAGTATGCCTGGGCCACAACCTGATCTTCAATATATATATATATATATATATATATATATATATATATATATATATATTAAAAAAACTTGACAAGAAGTGAGACTTGTTATCTAAAATGAGCAGATGGCTTTGATCCTAAGGGGCCAAACCAAGCCTCACTGAAGTCTGATTATAACTCAGCTTTTAAAAATTGGCAGGACAGATTTTATAAGATTATGTAGATAAAGAGTTAAATAAGTTGATTTTCAACTCTCTCTCTCTCTCTCTCATCATTTACCTAAACCATCTATCTATTATATATATCAATCATATATCTATATATTTTAAAATAATTTTCATTGGTATAGCTCAGCTTATCTTAAGAGGGCTTTTCATATTCTTTTTTCCTTCCTCCTTCCCCATTTCTTTTCTTCTTTTGGATACAGTAAAGTTAAAAAAAAATCCTACAAGCAATCACAGTGTCTATGGCTTGAGCTGCAATGTGGTAGCCCATGTGTTCTCATACTAGAAGCATTTCACACACAAGGCCATGAGTCCTGAAGTTTGACCTGTCAGGGTGGGTTCACTGTGGAATTGAGAGGGGCAGAAGTTCAGGCTCCAAGAGGAAGAGGAAGAAGAAGAGGGGGAGGGGGAGGGGGAGGGGAGGGGGAGGGGGAGAGAAGGTGACAGAAGGATGTGGTGCCATAGAGTTGAAAGCTTTCAGGTTGGGACCAGAACGAGAAAAGGAGGCTAGCATGCCTAGACTATAAAGGAAACTCTGGGAAATGGAAGGTGTGCCCCCGCTGTGCATCAACCCAAGTCTTAGCTTGTAACCCCAAGTTATTGCTCTTTCTGTCCATTGTCTACAGCCATGTTGGGGAGCCCCAGAGGCTGCCAAAATGGCTGAACAGGGTATCTCCTTCACTCAGGGAGGGAGCTGCACCTTGCTCTCAGCCTCTGTCCTTATCCAATGTGGACATACCATCTTTTGGTCCACCTCTGCTCCCTTTCCCACCTCTCCTCACTTGGATGAAGGTAGACTGGACACAGGGGTGACTTGATGAAACAGCTAGGTCAAGGGAAGGGAATGGCTTGATGAAGGACACCAGGAAATCTCTTGTAAATTAATCACGACAGATGCAAGTGGGTGGAGAAATGAAAACCTAATCAAAACCCAGACCAGAGAAGTGGAAAATGAAGATTGAGGAGCCGAGCTCCTGCAGACCTCCCAGTGGGTTCTGATGTTTGCGGCCCCTCAATTTTCTTTCCTCTGGTTGAGGCATGTCTTTTAGGATAGCCGTATCACTACAGCACAGCCACACCATTTCACACACAGTCTCCTCCCAGTCAGGGGGTAGGGTGACAAAGCTGGTTAACTCCCATCTTCTAAACTGCCACACACCAGGGAGGATGGGTTCTGTGTAACCAGAGGAGCCTGTGCAGCTTGGTGGTAATAGTGAAGACAGAGGCATCTTGGGACATCTGAAGGGAGTGGTGGGGAGGGTTTAGTGTGAGTGTGTTTTTAGAATTTGCGTTTGGCATGTGGTTAAAATGAATCTTTCAATTCGTCAGTTAGAGTAATGAAAAAGGAGACAAGTCATTACAATTTTCTGTCCTTTGAGCAAGCCTGTGTTGGAGAATCTGTCTGGGTTTTCACAAGGTGTCATCAGGATTTACATTTTCCAATTTCGATGTACATGAAAAAATAATATATGTGATGTTTTCGGCTGCACGGTATCCCTGGTAAGCTACATAAAAGCCCACATCAGTCATGCGTCTGCTCACGTGAACACCACAGGCAGACAACACAACACAAATTTTGTGATAGGACACGAGGCTATGAGTGCTGGCCTGGGACTGAGTTTGTAGCAGCATCAAGTGGTCCTCAAGCAGTAGATCAAACCAGCTGCAGTTCTGCTTCCCACTCAAACAGGGCAGTGCTGGAGAAAGTATTTATGCTTATAACTGAGGCAACAGTTGCTACTGGTATCTATTGGGTAGAGGCTAGGGTACTGTTATATGGCCTATAGTGCACAGGATGGCACCTACAACCCCCCCCCCCCCACACACACAAAAATCCAGTCTCCAAGTTTTGATGGTACTAGGGTCGATAAATGTTGTAATGAATAATTATGATTACCCACATTTATTAGAAGAAAACCTTTTTACCCATGGTGCTAGTGGAAGAGGTGGTGATGATGTTGATGCTAATGGATACAGTGATAGTGATGGTGATGGTGACTAAGATCACTATGGTGGTGGTGGTGATGGTATTGCTTACGGTAATGGTGATAATACTAATAGTGTTATTAATGATGATGGTCATAGCAGTGTTGATGATGACAGGGATAATGTTGATAGTGGTGATGACGGTCATGATGATGGTGAAGGTGATGATGCTAATCATGGAAGATGATGAAGGTGGCGACCATGATGGGGCTGTGAGGATGGTGATGCTATGTGATGATGATGGTGATTATAATATTGATAACATTTAATGGTGGCAATGTGATAATGATTGTGGTGATGGTTTTGATGGTTTGTAATATGTACAGTGATGATGGTTATCATGGTGGTGATGGTAGTGGTATGATGGCTATTCTCGGTTGACAACTTGATTACATCTAGATTTAATTTAGCTCCAAACAGGTGGTTACATCTAGATTTTTTTTTTTAATCTTAATTAAATCATTTAAAGTGGGTGATCTGCTCTTTTTTTTTTTTATCAAGGTGGGAAGATAATACCTTTAATCCAGGGCTTTTGAAGTGGGAAGATCCACATTTAAATATGGGTTACGCCTTCTGATGGCAGCCTGCCTTAAAGACATGGAAGAAGGAAGCTTGTTCCCTTTGCCTGCTTGCTTTCACTCTCACTAACAAGTCCTTTCCTTTACTGGCATCAGCGTCTACTTTTTTGGGATTCAGGAGAATACAGAAGACCAGCTGAGACATCTCACCTCATGGACTTAACATCTACTGGGTTCTTTGACCTTTCTTTGGTAGACAGCCATAGTTGGACTTGGTAGATCACAGTCTGTAAGCCACTCTTATAAATCTCCCCCCCCCCACACACACCCACAGAGTAATTTCTGTTCCTCTAGAGAACTCTGACTAATACAAGTGGTACTGGTGATGGTGTATGACTATGGTGACTGTGATGATGCTGTGATTATGGCAATGAGCATGGTGGTGGTGCTGCTGCTGCTGGTGGTGATGATGTGTAATGGTGATGGTTGTTGATGCTACCAATGGTCGTGATGCTGATGATCATGTTGATAAAGATGTGTATTTCAAGGTAAAATAATCTTATCATCTGTAATTTGGATGTCAAAAGTCTGATACATCCACATGGAGTATACTGTAAGTCCCCAGACACACTGTGCCCACTGGTCATACTTATGCTTCTTTTGTCCCTGAAACAATCTCGGTGAAGACATGTGCTACCTGCTGAGTCCACATTTCTCCTATGGTGAGCACCATGGGCTAGGCCTTTCTGTTTACTATCTTCTTGGCTAAAGGACTTCCTAGGGTCTCTGATCTAGCAACTATGCATAGTATGCCTTGATTTTTCCCTTAGAGCGTTTGAGGAGCAGTCTACTCTGTTCCCTGGCTTGTTTCTTCCTGCTTGTGGGGCTGGCTGCTGAAATGTTGAGACTGCTGGCAGTCTCAAATGTTAAGTGTATCTTCCAGGATCTGTAGATCCTGGAAGCCATGGCAGTCATTGCCAAGAACTTCAGTGGGATATCCTGTAGGCTGAGCAGCCAGTCTCCAGGCCCTGAGTGGCATGCTGGCTTTGGGGCTAGCACCTGGGACTCAGAAGCTATGTCGTCTCTTCCATCTCTGTGTGCAGCTATTGGGAACACCACACATTCTCTGCTCCTTGAAGTCTCTCTCTCTCTGAAATGATTTCTTTGCTTTCTCTAGGACTGGGTTCTGGATTGAAAGCTTCAAGCCAGGTTCCCACAGATGATTCCAGTTGTGAAAACTACACCTTTAGCTCTTTCCCTAGTTAACGTTTGACTCAGGTACCACTTCCGTGTCACCCTTCAACTGACTGTTAGCCCACATATGCTTCCTCACTTGCATATCTTCTCATAGTGACTGTAAATTGGATGCTCTTAGCCCCGTTACTCAGTGGGAACCTGAGGTTCAAGGTCTGGAACCTGTGCATGGATGCGCACTTGGTGTCTGTGAGGGTTAATTTTGTGTAAACTTAAGTGGACTGCAGGGTGCACAATTGCACAGTGACGCTGGGTGCTTGTGGGGATGTTTCCAGGCTAAATCAGCATCTGGGTGGGTGGATTCAATGAAGTAGATGACCTCCCTGTGAGGATACGTCATCCAATCTGACAAGGCCTGAGCCAATCACGGGAGGAGGGGACTTACCTTTTCCTTTCATTCCTGTTTGATAAGGTCATCTCATCTTCTTTTATCCCCTTAAACTAGGACTTACATCATCTTGTCCTATGATCCTCAAGGCTTCAGATTAACCAGATCACAGCATTCTTGGTCTTCCATAGGCTGACTACAAACTAGGACTTGCCAATTTCCCAAATTTTGTGAACTAACTTTATCTATCTATCTATCTATCTATCTATCTATCTATCTATCTATCTATCTATCTATCTATCTATCTATCTATCTATCATCTACCTATCATCTATCTATCTATCTATCTATCTATCTATCTATCTATCTATCTATCTATCTTCCACATCTTTTTATCATCCGTTCTCTCCCTTTCTCCCCCATCAGCTGTCTCTCCAGTTTTCCATTTCTATCTCCTTTTCTGGACCTTTGCTCCAGACAATCTGCCTCTCACAACACATCTGACAGTCTGACACTGTCTGATGTAACTATGGTCTTTTCCACTCATGCCACAATTCCTGAATAATGACTCAGAGGCTTAATTAACTAACTAATTAATTAATACATTATTAAATGCCTAGATCATAAACTTTGGCTTGTTCACCAGCTAGCTTGTAACTTATATTAACCCATTTATATTACTCTGTCTGTCACAAGGGTAGTTACCTCTCCTCAGTTTTCTATGTCCGACCACCTTGAGTCTAGGTGGGGAAATCTTTCTATGCTTGACTCCTCCTCTCTCTATCTGTCCCACCATCTAATTCTTCCTCAGTTCATTGGCCATTAGATTTTTATTGACACAGTGTATATGAGATTATCCCTACAGTTTTGTCTCCGTTTCCCTCTTAGGCCTTTGTATTTTGATTTTTTTCCTGTTGCTCACAGCCTTGTGTTCTTTTTGTCTCAGCCAAGCATGGATGCACCTGTCACATCCTTCACAGAAAACTGGATACTCCGCCAGCTCAGGGCTTCCTACTGCTTCTGCATACCTTTATAGAACCTCTTGAATGACAGTCAGGAGTCTGTGTTACCAACTCCCATGAAATCAGAGAGCAATAGCCAGGGTGTCAGGGAGAAGATTTGGATTTGGAGCACTGGACAGTGTTTCCAGGCCTTAATCCTGTTTGGCTAATAAAAAGCCAGCAGTTTCCTTAATCCTTAGCTCTTTGCACCCTGGAGTCCATGTCGTTACAGACATGAGCTGGACGTACTGAAACTGTGTTAATGACAGTGCTGCACGCAGGTAGACTTGCCTGCTTATGGAGACGACATAGGCAGGTTTGTGAGAACAGCCACCATGGTCCGAATCTTCACATGATGATGAATGAAATTTCCAATTTTTTAAAAAGTGGAACAAACTATATACATGAATGAAGTTGTCAAAAAAAAAACCCCAAATGTAATCTAAAACAAAAGTAAAACAAAGATTCCATAGGGTTTCCCTACCTAGTACAAGCCACTAATAGTCCCATCCACGTATGCAGGCCTGCTAACTGCACCACACTGGTTCTGGTCTCACCCAGGTTGGAGAACGGTGGCCCTAATGGTTTTTGATCAAGGGATCAAGGTCTTCTTAATCATGACCTGGGAGACCTGATATAGCACTCTTTTCTGTCTGTCCCCATCTGGGGTAGCAGTGAGGAATTTGGAGAGAGGCCCCTCCTAGAGAGGCTAGCCAAGATGTGCTGAGAGAGCAGCCTGAGACCTTTGCCCTGACCATGCTTTCCTGGAAAGCTTGAAAAAAATGTGCCCAAACAAAGCACAAAAAAGTGAGGACGTTCCACTGTAGAGCCTGGCTCTCTGGGACAGCCCATGCCTGAGGACAAGGCTTCTCATTTAGTAAATGACTAGTCCAGTATCCTGAACCCCAAATGACTGCCCCATTCCTTTGTCACTGAGGCCGTAGCAACGAGTCCACCAGACTTTTTGTCTAAAGGTCACCCCTGATGTTCCCAAGCCACCTTTGTAGAGGATAAAGATATTGAATATGTTTTTCCCTCTTTCATTTTTTTGTCAAAGCAAATCATTTTGTATTAAGTTCATTATTTCACTTGTCACCGTTTTTCAGCTAGAAAACCAGCTCCAAGCTAAGACAAATTTCAACCCAACACTGGAATAGAATCCAATTTAGATGTTCCACTAATTCAGCAAAGCTAATTAACTCCGTTCTGCTCTTTGCGTCAGTTTACTGGGACGCGGTGTTTCTGTTTGGTGGGCGGATAAGGAGATAAATGGGTCACTGTATTTATGACTGCTCATTACTGTCTTTAATATCCACACTGGAGAGGGTGCGTTCTGATTACAATTAAAATGCTTTTATACCATTTTAGCAGTAATTGAGCGAACCCAGCAATTTGTACTTTGATTCTCTCAGTTAAGTAATTGACGATCACCAGCCATCATTGGATAATGACACATTCAATCACGGGGCTTCTGCCGGTATGTTCAAAAATATCTCGGGAGCATTCTGCTTGCCACCATGCCTGGGAACAGTCTCTTAGGACAAGTGGGCACTTCGTTACTGATGGCAGATAAGAGAGATCCTTGGTTTGTTCAAAGCTTCTGGGATCTGAAGATTTGAAACTGTCTCACAAAGACTGTGGCTATTGTGTGTAATAATGGAATCCACTTTGAGACCAGGCAGTGAACAGTCAGTCCCTGAAGAAGCCTAGACAGCCCATAGCTTGTCCATCCCTAACCTATACAGCTAGTGTCTTAAGTTATCATCACTGTGTAACAAGCAGTTCCTACACAGGTGATGGAAACTATATATGTAGTTATTCCCCATGATCTTGTGGATAGCTATGAGGTTCTGCTGGTGCAGGCTGATGGCTGAGGAGGCCTCTTCACCATGTCTGACAGTGACTGGCTGGTGGCTGGACACCTCAGGTCTCTAGCAGGTTGGTTCAGACTCCTTCAGCATCAGGCTACAAAGGGCATGAAGACTGTACAAGTCCTGAGGTGCAGGCTCGTAGTGTCTGCTTGAGTTATACCACCTAATGTACTGCTGAAGATAGTTTCACAGTCATACAGACTCCACAGGACAGAGAAAGACATCCTCTGCCTTTGGATACTAGTTTTTATTTATCCGAAAGTCCATAAGGGTCAGAGTCAACCCTGTCCATAAGACCTCTGGGGAACTGCTTGCCTCTCTTTACATTGGTTTCCTCACCTGCCAATCAAGACAGTAGGCATTCCTGATTGGCTGCCATGACATTCTGCTGGCAGTGGGACTGTCGCTAATGACGGTTGCTTATTAACTTGTCTGAAAAAGCTTACAGTGCTGATATCCAGGTATAATAATAATAATAATAATAATACCATATGGGACATTCAGTCTCAATGTTTTCTGTAGAGATGGCTTCAGTTAAAATTCAAGTTGTGTAGCAAAGTACAGTACAAGGGGATAGAGCAGCTAAGATTTCTACTGTGGTCAGAATTATTTGTGTGAGTGTGTGTGTGTGTGTGTGTGTGTGTGTGTGTGTGTAGGTACACATGCATGTGTGTAAGTGTACATGTAGAGGCCAGACAGCACTTTGGATGATGTTCACTTGTTTTCTGAGACAGAAATTCTCTTTGACCTGGAAACCATGAACAGATAGGCCAGGCTGAATGGCCAGCCAGCTCTGGGGATCATTCTGTTTCTGCTTCCCCAGTGCTGGGGTTACAAGTGTGTGCCACCATGTTTTTATTTTTTAAAATTGTTTAGTGCATCCTGTACACACACACACACACACACACACACACACACACACACACACACACACACACACAGGTCTGTGTAGCGGGTGCTATCCGAAGGGATCTGCAGGGCTCTGACCTGGTCAGAGTGGCCAATGAATTGTGGCTTTCCGACAGGGAGCCTGAGCAGTGGGCTGCCGGGTCTCTTCTGTGGCTGCCGCTGTCCTGGAGTCGATGTCAGGTAGCAGGATGCCATGGGCCTATGACAGCCACTCTCAGATGGTCTTTGATGAAATAATTCATGTGCTTTATTCCTTGTGGGTAAGGTCTTATATATGTTTTGGGGGTGCATTGGGGGTCTAAAAGCAGATGCTTTCTATTGGCTTGATACGAGATTTTAGGGGTGCCTCATCTGCGTGTGGAGGGTCTCTGGGTGTTGCCCCTATGTGACTGATGGTCACAGTCCTCTCCATGGCCTGCTGTGGTCATGTGCTCCAGGACAGGAATCTGGTTGGGAGTAGATTAAACACCTACCATTCTTAGATATGAGAATTACCAGGGTTTCTGCATCCGCTCAACCTTACCAAGTTTTCTGTCTGGTGGCATGGTCTACTGCCAGCCCTGCCCCCGTACACATATACATATGCATACACAAACACAAACACAAACACACACACATACACATACACAAACACATACACATACACACACATACATACACACACATATACACATACACAAACACATATACATACACACACATACACACACACAAACACATATACATACACACACACATACACATACACAAACACATACACATACACACACACACACACATACACATACACACACATACACACACACAAACACATATACATACACACACACACATACACATACACAAACACATACACATACACACATATACACATACATACACACATATACACATACACAAACACATATACATACACACATATACACATACACAAACACATATACATACACACATATACACATACACAAACACATATACATACACACACATACACAAACACATATACATATACATACATACACACACACAAACACAAACACATATACATACACACACATACATATACACATACACACATACATACACAAACACATACACAAACACAAATACATACACACATATACACATACACACACAAATACACACACACATACACACATACACATACACATACACATACACATACACATACACATACACATACACATACACATACACATACACATAGTCTCAACTTGACTCTGAAAGGAAACTAGAATAGTATAGGTCCTGGGATAGAATTTAGGTCTTCATGCTTGCTAGATCAACACTTTACCAACGAAGTCATCTTCCCGTTCCCCAGAGATGCTGTTTTTGACAATGGGATGGACTCCAGTCAGGTCTTCTTCAGTGGCAGTCCCCTGTGGTGGCACTGTGCCACTGACATTGTGGTGAATGAGCTTCATCTTCAACAGGCTCAGCACACAGTCCAGGGGGCCATGGCCCTCACTGGGAGTTGGGTCATTTGGTGTCACAGTACAGTGTGGCTTAGGACGGCTGTTTGCAGATTCTTGAGGGGAGCTGGATGCAGTCTATTAACATATGGGAGACTGTGAACGTATTTTACGTTTCCCAGTGGGCCCCAGGAACTGGTGTCTGCCTTTGATTCTGTACTTAATGAATTGGGTCCTATCTTGTTTTCAGTTGCTATGATAAAACATCCCTAAAAGAAAGACGTCAAGGAGAAAGGGCTTACTTGGCTCACTGTTCTAGGTCATAGCCCATCACCGCAGGTAAGTCAAGGAAGCAGGACCTTGAAGCATCTGGTCACACCATATCCACCGTCAAGAGCAGAGGGAGAATGAATTATGTGTATGCATGCCAGCACTCAGTCCACATTCTTCACTTTTATTGGGTCCAGGACCCAGGGAGAGGTGCCTTCTATTTTTAGGTTAGGTCTTCTTACCTCAATTAATGCAATCAGGATAATCCCCACAAACACACCTAGGAGTAAAACTCTCTATGCCCCATATGAAACACATGGCTGCACCTCATCTTCTCAGACTCCAGCATCCGGGCTGAGGCTCAGTATCACCTCCAGACCCAAGTTCAGACTTCCTACCTCTCCCCGTGCTCCAGCTTCAGGTCTCCTAGCTCCACGAGCTATGATAGTTGTTGAATGAGGTGCAAAAGACAGTTCTTTGTCTACAGACACATTGTCTGGTGCATTCAGAGAGTCTTGGCTGTGAAAACTGTCTAGGATAACATTATGAAGAATTGTGTACACTCGCCATCTCTGGCTTCTGTGTCAGGCTAGGTGTCATCCCAGTGCTTGTAAGTAAGTAAGCATGCCTGCTGCAGTTCGGGCAGAAGAGAAAGGTCATTGTCTTAGCTAGGATTTCTATGTTGTGATGACACACCACAACTGAAAGCATCTTGGGGAGAAAAGGGTCTATTTGGTTTACATAACATCGTAGTTCATCACCAAAGGAAGTCAGGGCAGGAACTCAAGCGAGGAACCTGGAGGCAGGAACTGATGCAGAAGTCATGGAGGGATGCTGCTTACTGGCTTGCTCCTTATGCCTGCTTTCCTATACCATCCAGGACCATCTACCAGTGGTGGCGCAACCCACAGTGAGCTAGGATCTCCCAAATCTATTATTGATCAAGGCTACATTCCACACTCTTGCCTATAGGCCAGCCTTATGGGGACATTATCTTAGTTCCTTCTTAGATTTCCAGACATGTCTAGGATTATGTCAAATTGGTAATAAACAAACAAACAAACAAACAACTATCAGCTAGCACAATTACCTAGGCCAAGGCACACACTTGTGGGTGAGAGGGCTCCTTTTATGTCCTCATAGCACTGGATGGGGAGCACTGATGGGGAACACTGCCTGCTCTTTCTCTGTCAAACCTCAAGTCCTCTCACTGACGTGCTTCCCCAGGATGGACTCCGACCCCCAGAGCCAGCGGAAGGGAAACACCAAGAGAACTTGGCTTCAAGTCCAGCTGCTCCCAAGAAGGGACAACTGAGTCATCCCTGAGGGCCGAGGGAGGAGCTCTGGGCCAAATGCCATGCTGTCACTTAGAAACGCCATGATTGCCAGCTCTGCAGGCAAGGACCCACCTTAGCCTTTTCTGGAGACTGAGATCTCCCTGTGGTGCAATTACAATTTTTACCCCTAAGGAGCACAGTTATATGTCAATTATAAATAAAAACACACCATTGCTCAGATAACAACGTATATATTAAATCATATAGCTAGGTGTAGAAAGTATGTTCTTTTAATAATCTGATTAAGTAGGATAGCCTGTGTCAATCGAAGCACGCCAACAGGAAGCATCAGAGTAAGAAACACTGGGCACCCTTTTCTACTTAAAATCTGGGTGAAGTGTGGATTTCCAGAAAAAAAATGCAAATTGCCAAATGACCCCAATCAAAGTGGAGCAATAATTACAGAAGCAATTGAAATCGTTGCTGGAAACCATTAGTTCCAGAGCGTCACCAGGTCCCTGTGGTTTTATCCACAATTGCCTCAAACTTTCAATCTCCTGAGAATTTTCATCATCTGATATTTTGATTAAAAAAAAAACTATTAAACTATAACCCACATTCAGTTTTCCATAGTTGATTGTCTCATGCCGGAGTCTGACAAATATGTCAGAGTCTACGGAATGGAGATTACATCTGTGAGACTTCTGACAGGCATGTGTTGAGTGAGTGATCGGGGACAGCAGTTCCTGTTGGCCTTGGGTGTGTGTGTGTGTGTCCTGGTGGACAAAGCCAGCCTGGGAACATCCTGGGGAGGTTGGTTAAGTCTTCCACTTTGCTTTTCCTGTACAGCTTCTTGTGGCTTGAGAGTAGTGGGGGGTGGGTCTGTGAGGGGCTCTGTTATGAGTGACAGGGTCCACACCAAGCTGTGAAGAAGACATGAAATGGGGGAAAACCTGCCCAGAAAACCAGTCTCCCATCTGTGACCTAGCCTAGAGTGGCAGTCTTCAGAAATGGACCTGCAGGAAGCCAGAAGCCTTGCCCAGTGATAGGAAGGTAAGCAAACGACTTCTATGACAATTCCAGCAAAGCCAAAATGTGTTGCATAACTACTTCCTCGGTGCCTGACCTGATTGCCTCTAAAGGCCGACTGAGAGGGTCACGTGTGCTGTCCTTGAGCCTGTGAAAGTCTGAGAGTCACTCAGACGCGCATGCTCCTCATAACCATCTGCATATGCACCCTCACCTCTGAGTGAGCATTTCTGTTTCCTTCCTGTAGGCTTTGCTGAGTACCCCAGGACTGACCGGAGGCTGCTAGGCACGCCTCCAGGGCACAAGTGATTATTCTGAACTCATCTGCACCCAGAACCATCCTCTATGCGGGACTAGAGTGGGGGTACCAAATGTAGGAGCTGTTCTGTTAAGACAACACTAACAGGGGCATTGCTGTCTCCAGGAGTCAGGAGAGAGTAGAGCCAGAATGCCCAAGTTGGCTGCTGTGACCCAGAAATGGGCATTGGCAGGGTCATGAGGCACCTTTTCAGAGACCGGAATATTGCTGGGGTGAAAAGCCAAGGGGTACCACACCTGCTCCCCATGAACTCTTACCCCATGGAGGGTGGTGCAGTCATGGGTCTGGATGCTTTGTATCTCTAGAGCTTTACCAACAGCCCCAAGCACAGCTTTGTCACCAGAAAGTATGGGGGCCGGGGGGGGGGTCCTTGACCCTGTAATTTTGCTTTTTTTTTTTCAGAGAAGTCCCCTGCCCCCCCCCCCCCCAGTCCCAGGTCATCTTCTCACCTCATTTCTGTAACATCATTTTATAACTTAACCGACCAGGAATCAGCACCTTAGGTAGGAACCAGAAATAAACACAGAGTGATCTCACATGGATAAGCCCGTGGATGCTTCCAGTTGTAGCCGTGTCCCCCGGGGCTGTGAAGATTAGGATAGAGTGAGTGAGCCTACGCTGTGGAGTTTGGTGGTGGCCCAACAGGAGAGTGGTCTGAAATGTTCTGGAAGTTCTAAGGGCTGATGCTGAAGATGACATTCCACTGGCTTCCCAGTATCGACGGTTGTAGCACAGCTAGCAGGGGACTGACCGAGGACCCTGGCTCCCACCCTAGATCCTGTTGGGTATGGAACCTACTCACCACACACTCCTCCCACCCAGAAGAGGCCATTGGATCCCATTACAAATGGTTGTGAGCCACCATATAGTTCCTGGGAATTGAACTCGGGACCGCTCTAAGAACAGTCAGTGCTCTTAACGGCTGAGCCATCTCTCCAGCCCCTTCCTCCTATGTTTTTTCATGAGCATCCACTGTGTGCAGGTGGATGCTGGGTTTAGAGATGCTGCTGTAGTTATGGAAACGATTCTGACCCTGAATATGCCCCAGCCCAAGCCATGCAGAAAGGGAAGATGAGGAATGGTAATGGCTAACAGTAGGTGGTACCTGAGCAGCAGGAACTGGGACCCTACCCTTCCCTGATGTAGGTCAAGGCTGGTAGGGGAGGAGGGTGGTGGTTACCAGCTTTGGGCTGCTCAGAACCCACCAGTCTCTAGGTTCAGAGTTCTCAGATACAGCACATCCATTCTCTTTAGTCTGCCCCACACCATTGGCAAATGTTGTAGTCTGAAGTACCTCCACCTGTAGAGAATTCTCTAGTTAGAGCTACAATCCCAGGTGAACTCAGTGCTTTCTTCCTATTTCCCTCCTCCTGGGGTCCACTCTGCTCCTTTCTGCCTGCTGAGACATCACACCCACATACGCACATTAGATGGAGGGTAAGAACCAAAGACCTAAGTCCTGGCTATTTCTTTAGAGGGAAGCTGGAGAGAGACAAGACACTGCCTGCCTCTCTGCATCTACCCCATGAGGCACTCCCTAGCACTTGTGGCTTGGTGGCTATGCTTACCTTCCAAAGAGGGGACCATGGGAGCCTGCCGCTTGTCTTTTCTCTAATCACCTGGCTGAATTTGCTTGCTGTATAGATGAGGAAGCTGAACTGTGGGTTCCAGAAAGGTGCCCCAGTGAATGACAGCTGACAGAGTAGGGACACAGCTGGTCCCCAGTTTTCAGATTCCTGTTTGCCATCCCACCTGCTCCGTGAATGGTCTGTGATCACTCTGTATCCTCTGAAGGCTCTGCATATGTCCAAGGCTTTGTTGAAAACCTTTGCAAAGTGTTCTTGACCTAGGCATGGCACATACAGAAGCAGGACCAGAATCTCATCCTATTATTCTCTAGTTCAGTGGAAGCAAGGGGTGGGAGTTTAGGGGAGGGGAGAGGTCCATAGGATGAGTGGACAGTCCAAACTGGGACCACGCACAGAAAGATCTTGGCATAGGGATGCTAGGCAGAAAGAGATGAGTGGGTAGAGGCTCAGGTTGATATGTGTGTGGGGGGCATTGAGAGTACTGATCAGGGGACTTGTGATAGTTAAGGTGGCCAAGACCTTGGGCTTGCCAGCATGTGGGAGTGCCTGTGTGGTGTTAGGGTAAGGGAAGTGAGATCAGCGCATGCTTACAAGTGTCTATACCTGGGGAAGCCACCAGGCCTGGAGACTCTGGATTAACTTCAACATGTGAGATGGGAACAGCATAGACCAGTGATGCCCAGTAGTTACCAGAGGGCATCTGCCCAACATCACCAGTGCCACACACACAAAAATTCCCTTGCTCATATGCGGCCCTTGGCTAAGCATAGCCTTTTCTCTTCCTCAAAGCTGAGAGCCTCTCTGACTCCAACTCCAGACATCACATGCACTCTGAAATCCCTCGGTTCTTATCCATATTTCAGGACTTCAGATGGGTGTGCTGATGAATGCCTGCAGAAGGGTGTGGTCTGTATTGAGGTTTTGTGTGTGGGACCTATCTGTTCACAACCCCCCAGAACCCACAGGATCCCAGGAAGGCACAGGAATGTCCTTGGCACGACTGGTAGTCACTTGGGGATGGCAAAATAGCTTCTAAACAGTGTGGTTCTTTGGAGGGTTGCTGGTGGCCACAGGTTCTCAGTTTGGAAGTTGTACCAGGAGGAGCTCAGACCGTGGCCTATTAGTGCCAAGAATATCCTGAGGGCCTTTCTAGAAAACTGACACCTCACAGCCATTTGGAGGCTTTGAGCCAAGCATAATCTTAAACTCATACCTTTCTTGTGCCTAAACGAGTGTTATCCTCATTCAGAAAAAAGACCCAGTAAATAAATTTGTTGACTTTCAGAGTCCAGTATAAATCCCTTAAGCCCTTAAATCCCAATCAAATATTCTCGAATGGCCTAAATATAGCTTAGATGGGGCAGCGATGCTGTGAATTACGGGTAACAAAGCTGTGACTATTCCATTGCTTTGATGAAGCTGTAAATGTCAAAACCAACTCAGGGCTGGAGTGAGGGCTGCCTGACCAGGCACCTGAGTGAGAATTGATATCTCGCTAATTTTCCATGTACAGACAAGAAAGAAAGTGTTTTTCTTTGAATTTATTTTATAAGCAGACTGTAGAATTGATTTTTCCAGTAAGGTCTTTGATGCTTAGGCTGTCAGAGGACAGTGGAAAAGGCGGGTGATTGGTTATGTCGAATTGAGTGGACAGTGTATTGGTCAATTGTTGCTGCATGTGGCTATGCAATGAGCAATGGAGATTTCTCAGTTAAGTGTACAGGGCACAGGGCTCTCTCTGCCCAGTGAGGTGCACATGGGCACGTGAATTTTCCCAGTGAGGTGCCTATGTGGCTCTGCTCAGGACTCTAGGTTAGCAATGTCGATGGTGCTGTGTTTGTGGTTCTCATTTGAACTAGACTTAATTGCCTGTCTAAGGCGAAGGGGGGGGAGGGTCCAGCTAACACTCCTGGTCTAGGCAGGTGAGCACATCCCTCAATCTCACATCTTCCTTAATGTTGGCCCAGACCTATTCCTGGGGACACTTGCTCATAACATGTGGTCAGCATGGCCTGATAGAGCTCTCTCTGGATTCTCAAATCTAAACGAGACAAAGATAATGAGGAAACACTTGGTAAAATATTAGAGAAGGGGTGGGGGCAGATTACCAAAACCTGGGAGTTAATTAAAGAAGCACAGAAGTTAATCAGGAATATGGAAATGACTTTAATGCAAATGGAGTAGTAAGTCCTACTTTAAATGACAGATGGTGATCAAGTGATTCACCAAGTCAGCCCTGTATTACGAAGAACACATGAAATGCAGGGATAGGGAAAGAGACTATGCAGATGTAGTCGTATCTTGCTAAGTGTTCTTCCATGATCTCTGTTAGTCTTCCCTCCTTTACTTCCCTCCATGATGAACTATAACCTGTTTGCTGAAATAAACCCTTTTCTTCCCAAGTTGCTTTGGTTATAATTTTTTATCACAGGAAAAGAAAAGCAAACTAGCATACAATGATAAATTATCCAATTTATGGGCCTAAGGAGATATCTCAGTGGTTAAGAGTGTATTACCCTTGAATAGGATTCAGATACGATCCCCAGAACACATATCAGGCTCTGGAGAATCTCTGTGGGCACCTGTATGTACTGCACACCAATCCTGGAATCTTACTTAATTTAAAAATATTACAGGGTTGGAGAGATGGCTCTGTGGCTAAGAGCATTGGCTGTTCTCCTAGAGGACTGGAGTTCAATTCCCAGTACCCACATGACACCTCACAACCATCTGTAACTCTAGGTCCAGGCATAGGATACCCTCCCACAATCACATAAACAACAAAAACACCAGTGCACACAAAATAAAAAAAATCATTAAAAAAACCTCACCTAGTTTATAAGAAATTTGAGTTGACCTAAAATGCTAAGCAACCAACAACATGACCACTGAATGCATAAAGCAAAAACATCTAGAAAAGTGAGAATAGCAGGAATCAGAACACATATGAATGGAGTGTTTAAGAACACAGCCTTTGGAATTACATAGTTTTGGAAGAAAATAAATAAAAATCAACCCAGAAAAAAAAAAAACGAACAATAAGCAATTCTACATGATTCATGTTACATGGAAGGAAAAACATATTGTAATACCTATTAACTTTGCAAAGTAAATAGATTGCTTCTGGTCACCAAGAGAGCCTTAGAAAACACAGCATTGGAAAAGGAGGGATATTCCAAACCCTAAAGTGTTTCAAATCTAATAATACGACATGCAAACATAGAAGCCAGAAAACCCGCAAGCCGTATAGGTTAACACAGTTGAACGTAGAGAAGACAGGACAAGGCACCATGATGATGAATGTTGATTATCAACTCGATAGGATCTGGGCTCACTTAAGAGACAAATCTCTGGGCACACTTATGAGGAATTAATCTTTGGGCATATCTTTGAGGGATTTTTCTAGACAATTGAAATGGGAATATACACCCTAGATACAGTCAGTGCCATCCCACAGGCTGGGTCATTGTCCACTGCTTCCTGACTGCACATGCCTTCTTCAGCTCCTGTGGCCGCATCTTCCTGCCATGACAGACTATGCTCTTGGAGCTGTGAGCCGAAATAAATCCCGAGTTGCATTTGTCACATATTTAATCACAGCACCAGGAAGCATCATGCAGATACTTAGTGCAATTTCGAGGTTTTTCTTTCTATCAATCAAACATGGTTGCAAACAGCCATGTTCTGGTCCCGAGTCGTCTTTTGTCCTTCCCTATGCTGGGCACCTGCCAGGTATGATGGAGGACAGGCAACTGCTACCTGCAGTGTGCCTTAGCTGCTTCTAGGATGATGGTAGATTTATAAATTCCTTTGTTGGCTTCAGGAATACCGATCACTCTCACGGTGAGGACCAGGAAGCCATAGAGCAGAGTGTGCTGATATTGAGGCAGACTAGTCCCTGAACTAAGTCGTGAGACATTTTTGAAGCTTTCTTTTCTTCTTTGAAGGAACAGCCCAGGACACCCATGCATGGACCATTCTTTCCTGATCCCATGGCTTTTTTTTTCCTATCCCAGCATAATATGGCTTGGACCTGTGTATTTCCTGTGAGACCACATGAAATCTTGTCTTGCCCTAGAGCTCTCACTAGGGTGCAAGGTCCCCGCCATGCTTCAGCAGGGTGCACACCGTGTTGTGTAATCAAGAAGATTAGCCCACCAGGGCATGGTCACAACTCTGCAAGAAGAATCCTTCGTGTCAACATGTCCCAGACTTCTGTATATGTAAGAGCTGTTGGCTTCTCAGAGAGTTCTGATTCTGAGAACTTGGGACCCCATCTGGGGTAAACACCTGGGAGCTGCCTAATTGTGACAGTTTTGGTGATTCTGACACTGTCAGCATGGGAACTGCTAGCGGGCACAATACAGCCAGTGGGAGAGCCTATGCCCCTGCAAGGCATGCTGGGACTACATGCTGCCACCCTCCTTGCTGACCTTGGAGAAGTGTGTCGTCATCTGTACTGCTAACAGAGTCTTTCCATGGTGTCTGCCATTAGACAGGCAGATGCTTGGAAGCTCAAGACTAGGCTGAGAGGAGGAGGAGTAAAATAAACTTTTTAATATATGCCAAGTGCTAAAAACCCAATGTGCACTTGTATACACTGCACATACTCTGTGTATCCAGTGCTGTGCATGGTAGATGCCAATGGAGAATTTGTTCATTAGCCCAGGAAATGGGGTAGCTCTTACAGGACCTCTGTTTAATAGGAAGTGTGTGTCAGCCCTAGGATCTTGGAGAAAAGATTTTTTTTCTCTCACAGAGCACACATTTATTTTCCAGTTAACTGCTGACCAGAGCGAGAAACCCACTTGATGCTCTGTTCTGGCTCTAACAGGTTTGCGAAGCCCTGGAGTCCTGGAACCCTTCCAGTACTAGATCTGAGTGGAGCAGCATGCCCTGTTTTGTTCACCCCAGGGAAGGATCAGGAGCTGAACACACCTGCACCCCCTGCACGTGTGTGTGTGTGTGTGTGTGTGTGTGTGTGTGTGTGTGTGTGTGTGTGTGTGTGTGTAGGCACTGGGGCAGCATGACGAGTGCAGAGAGATCATTGCTTGTCACAGAGTTCCTACAGCTGCTCCTGGGCTCTTCAGATGTCCTCTTCTTGCCACTCCTTCTTGTCACTGCTGCTTCTGTCCTCATGTACGCTATGCCCTTCTATCTTACCTATACATAGTATTCAGTTTTCCCACGCTGTGAGGTATGTGTTTGGCTTTCTTTAACATCTGTTTGCCCTTCCTGGCGATGTAGTTTATAGCAAGACAGGGATTTGGGGTGGTTTCGTAATCCAGTGTGGACCTTCAGCAAATCCTTGTGGGATAAGCTGCTGGATTGATATGTAGGTGGCTGACCATGATGGGATAGGTCCACCTTAGACTTGTGTGTACCTGCTCCACAATGCCTAACCTTGGTCACCTGACTGTTTGCTCCTTGTCATGCTCTGAGATACCAGGACTTTTCTTATCCTGCCATCTTGCAAAACGACCCTTCACAGTCCTCAGCCCAGAAAGGGCAATGCCAAGCACAGTATTTGGTGTCTTGGAGAGGTCAGCTGTGTACCTACTGCACATGGGGTGCCAGGGTGAGGGCTCCATCTGGTCTCTGCATCCAGAATGAGTCCCTGTTGCTCACAGTGGTGACATACTTACAGAGAGCTGCTCTTCTAGAATCTTTATTCCTGGTAAAGGAGGCCTATGTCTGGTTTTCAGTATTTTAGAAATAGTTTCCAGGCCCAAGCCTAGCCCTTAGGTAGGTCCCAGAATATGTGGTGAGGTGGCTACATCCTTGGCTGGCTGAAGGATGGAGACTGAAGCAGCTGCTCTGAGAAGCTACTAAGAGAGTCAGGCAGGGAGCAGGTCAGAACAGAGGGAGGTGGGAGGTGGTGGGAAGGGGTGGGTAATGAAGGGATGAGAGCAGAGTGGGAGGGGAGTGTACAGAGTTCTTTGGTTGGGGCGGTAGCTACTGAGATCAAAGGCACAGATATTACCAGAAGTTATTTGTCTCTGCGTCAGTAGGATGAAGAAGCGGGTGTGAGTCTTGCCTGGTTGACAGCTTCCTCAGGCCCCAGGTGAGTCCTCTTCCACTCTGTGTAAACCAAGAGCCTGACAGGAGGTGTGGTGCTTATGTGTTATTTGACTCCCTGTTGTTTGATGAGTGGCTGAGTGAACAAATGAATCGAGACGGAAGGTCGTACCCTGAGGTTCTTACTTCATATAAGGTCTGAGCAGAAATGCCAGTACCTGGAGAGACACTTTCCACTCTATGTAGATGTCGAGTCCCAGAGGACTCCACGCAGAGGGGGTGGAGTGCATTCTCTGCCTTTTCTACCACATTTTCTACAGGATCACTGAAGAGCACTGGGAACACTGGGTATGGCCCCATAGATTCATCCATTCCTCAGGGCCTATAATTATTCTTGCTTCAGTCAGAGGACTCTGCCTGGCATCTGCATAATGAGACCCCAGGTGGTTGCCTCATGTCAGTAGGCGCCTGACAAATTCTGCTGACTGACACTCGTGAGAAAGAGAGTTATCAGGATGGAATGGCATCATCTGAGGAAAGACGACTGGAGGATCAGTCACTTGGCTGTGTCTTGTCTTTGGGTATAGGCTTAGTACAGAGCTCCTGGGGCAAAAGATGGCCCAGAGACATGCCCACATCCAGCTTTGAGTTCTGCTCACTGGATAAAGTGATCTCAGGTGTGGCTTGTGGAACCTCTCCTCCCTCCCTTGCTCACAGTGATGTTGAGTAGCCCGTGAACTTCAGTGCCCAGAGTGGACATCACTGATTAATACAGTTTTAAGCTGGGATTTCTTCTGATCATCTATTTTTTTCCCTTGCATACATCCTCTGAATGACATGTAGATAAATTCTTGAAATTATGAGTGTTCCCTCGAGAAGGGTTTCATCATCTAACCTATTTAACTAATTTATTAGTTACAATTATAACTCAAAATGGCACCAACTTCAGTATAATCAAAAACTATGTTTCAATTATTCATTGAGCCTTTAATTAAGAAGCCCCACTAAATTAATAAACGCTTCAGGATGGATGTCAGGAAAAAAAAACCTCTCAGAAAGTCTTGACCAACTTTTCTCCATTAGTCTCCAAATCACTTCAAGGCTCTGCTTCACCACAGGAGGCTCTGAACGTGGCGCTGTATGGAAAGGGATGAAACCATGAAATCCAGCCATGCCTTCCAGCCGTGTCTCCTGCCTGGAGGTGAACTGATTCTTGATTGTTCCTCCTGCCAGGACGATAGACACGCACTGAGGAGAGTGAAATAGACAGAGCTGAACAGTGTGTCACATGGTACTAGCGGAAAAATTCAAATGTATGTTACACTGAGCCCACTTTGTCCTTGATTGGGAAACCCTTAGCTACTAGCCATGCAGCTTGTGGGGAAGAGTTGAATTGGCTGGAGGCGTTGTCCATGGTGCTGATGTATCAAACTCTCTGGGCCTCACAGGGGCAGTAACCTTCTCCTGGGAGGTAGGTCACCTCCCAAGGTAGTTTCTCCAGTGGTCAGACTTAAACTAGGCAAGGAAAGTAAAGTCTTGGCTCCAGGAGAACACTGTTGGCTAGTTCCTAGCTCAGATCAGGTAGCTACTCCACTTCCCTCCCGGAACACCCATCCTGTCTTGCCTTCCCTTCCCTTCCCTTCTGCTAATGGCCAACAGCAGCCTCATTTTCAATAGGCACCTTATAGGCAGCATAGCTGGCTTCCCTCCTCAAAGCTGCTACTTTTGCAAGCTCTGTCCCTACTGGGAGGTTGTCCAGTAGGGTGTTAACTGGCCAGCTGCTGTGGCAGGCACTGGCATGACACAGACTTCAAAGGCGCAAACTTACAAGGAGAAATGGACTTGGAAGTTTTGCAAATTCTTAAGCTCAGGAGAGTCTGGTTGCAGCTCGCAAGGCTGAGGGTGATCCCACCCCAAGTCAGTCCAGCAAGGGAAGGGGCTTCTTCTCTCAGCCCAGCTCTCAGACCCAGAGACCCAGGGGTACAGGCTGTCTACAGGAGTCACAATTCCATAGTTGAAGGGACCCAGGACCCCAAGATGGAAGCCTGGGCAGGATGTGCTTAGCCAAGCTAAATCCTAGGAAAGAAAGACTCAAGCTGAGTGTTGTTTCTGAGACTTTATCAGGAGATCTTGAAAAATTGAAGAACAAAGAATTTATGTACGATTAATTCCTTGCACTTTAGTGCTTGTCAGAATATTACTGAGCTAGTAGCTGCCAGTTAATAATGCATCCGTGGGTAATGCTGCTCACTTTATTATCTTGAGCATTAGGGATTCCGGTACTGAAGCCAGAGCACTGTGCTCAATTATTTATTAATATAACAGACAAGAAACGAGATGACACTAGCAGCGTTTACCACCCCAAACCAGTGGGAAGCAGAACATGGCACCCCAGATTTCCAGAGAGGAAGAGGGACCTCCTTGAGATTTCTTCTACGGGCGTTTGAATTATGTGTCAAAGGGCCTTCAGAACAAGCCTTGGGTTTTATCTGTACAAATTGATCTTTTCTTGTCTTTGGGCCTCTGGTGCAGCTCTCCATGCTTCTCTTTACATATCAACATGGGGATTGTGTTCACAGACTTACTTGACCAGAGAGCACAAGGAGATAATCCTCCTTCTTCCCCCCCCCCCTTCCGCTCCTCTTCTCCTCCTCCCACTGCCTATGCATACAGACATATAAAACTGTTCCAGACCCTGATTTTGGGGGAAGAGTCTCAGCACCTCAAGCCAGAGAGTCTGACCTACTCTTGAATGCCAGTGTGGAATCTGCTCTGCTCAGCGTCTGCTTCTGAGGGCTGTATGCCCACACGGGGCAGCCCTGTTACCACTGTGTGGCTACAGTGATCAGAAACAACCGCTAGCAACACAAGTTTTTACAGAGAGAAGTGTCTTCCTGTGGGGGTTGTGATTTTCTCGTACTCTAGTCGCTCCTAGATCTCATGTTATTCTCTGGAGAACACACACACACACACACACACACACACACACACACACACACACAGGAACATGCGCTCAAAAACTGTTATTTCTACTTGAATGTTCTTCAAATATTTGAAGGGCTCTTTCCACGTGTCCTCCTAATCTTTTCTTTTCTGAAGAGAACAAACGCAGCCCCCTTGACAGAATCCTGGAAATCTGCAGAGTCCACACACACCAATGGCTACTGCAGCCTTCAGTGAATGCTACTGAGCACCTCATGTGAGCTGTGAGCAGGGGAGACTGTGGTAAGAAACCGGGAACCCTGCCCCTGCTTGCCCCTGATTCCTGCACACATAATTTCCTTGGTGCTCCCTGAGCTGTCATTGATTTGGAGGGCTGGATGCCTTTGGAACCCAACCCCATGTCAGAAGCACAGTAGGCTGTGCTAAATTCCTTACTCAAAGCTTTAACATTTATTGTATGGCCTTAATTTACCTGTCTTTCCACCTCTACTCAGGCTCCTTGAAACAGCAACATCTTTTATTTGCAAGTTGCAGATTCGGTTCTCTTACAGTTAATAGAGGTAAATCCTTGAAGCTCCTCCTGGCCCCTTACATTTACAATCAGTGAATGAATGATGAGAACTAAAACGACTCAGTGTCATCGAGTCCTGCACACAATATGATAGGAAGTCCTCTCTCCCTCATGTAATAGCTTTGTCTTTGTGTACAATAATCTTTGTCCCTTTCTCATTTTTTATTCAATAGTACAGTTTTAATGACATAATATCCACCAATTCCCGAGGCTTTGTGTTCAAGGTGGACGTTCCAGTGCAGGAATTCATCAGTTTGTTCTTTTATTCATCCAATGGTTTAGCCTTTTATTATAAAAACATTTCAGAGTAGAGAGGTATCATAAATGTCAGTGTATACAGTATACTTTTTTTTAATAAAAAAGACAAAACCCCAACATTTCACTAACTTTTCTTCATGTATTTGTTTGAAGATTTTCTTCAAATATTTTAAAGCATATTGCAGATGTTAAATCATTTCAACTATGAAAACATCAGAGTGCCTCTTCACCAAAGGGATACACAGGGAAAATATATCTATATAAACATTTCTACATATCTACCATTTATCATCTATCTACCATGTATCTGTCATCTATTAACCATATCTATCTATCTATCTATCTATCTATCTATCTATCTATCTATCTATCTATCTATTGTCTATCTCTCTTCATTATCATTACCACCACCACCACCACCATCATCTTAGTTATGTTTCTCTTTCTGTGATAAATTCCATGACCAAAAACAATCTGGAGAGGAATAGGTTCATTTTTTCGTGCAGGTCACAGTCTTATATAGAGGAACGTCAGGGTAGAAACTCAAGCAGAAAACTTGATGCAGGACTGAAGCAGAGATCCTGAAGGAACGCTGGCCACTGGCTTGTTCCTAGGCTCATCTTTAGCTGCTCTTCTTATACATTCCATGTTTGCCTGGCTATGAGTGGTACCACCCACAGTGAGATGGGCCCTCACACACCAGTTAGAAGTCAAGAAAATATCCATAGGGATATATGTACCTCATAGGGCAATATGTTGGAGGCAGCTCCTTAGTTGAGATTCCCTTCTTCCCAGGTATGCCAAGTTGATAGCCAGATTAGTCATCATAAGAATCTATCTTTCTTTCTAACACTTATGTCTTTTTCTGTCTATTAATTAGTCTTTCCATTATCCATATTTATTTCTATCATCTATTTGTCTATTTACCTACCTTTCTTTTTCTTATCAGCCAATCAATCATCTGGTTTTCCCCTCTGGAACTATAAGATAAAGTAAACTCTTTCTTCCGTGAGTTGCTTTTATCAGGGTATTTTGTCACAGGCATCGGAAAGGTAGCCAGTACAGATAATGTGGCACTGAGAAGTGGGGCCATTGCTGTAATTACCCTGAGTATGTGCTACTTAGGCCATTGGAACTGGTTTCTGGGAGGGATGTGGCAGGTTGTGGAATTTGGAGTGGAAAATCCCGAGGATGTTTTAAGCAGAGCTTAATGAGACTCGGTAGGAGTTTTGAGGATAGAAATTCTGAGATTAAACACAAACAGGCTTTCAATATTTGCTCTGATTAGATATTTTCTTGTTTATATCCTCACTGCTTACTTTTGGAACTGGGCCAGTGGCCATTCTTGCTACATTCTAGCCAAGAAGCTGGTCGCATTCTGTCCATGTCCTGAGAACTTGCATGAGGCTGAATTAAAAAATCTAGATAGGATAGCCTTAGGCTTGACAGGGTTATTAGTCACTAATTTCATCCATCCCATCTAGAGAGCATTTCATGAAGATATGGAAGACATTTGGTTTCATAAGAAAGTAGCTGTAACTATTGAAGTGATTAGCATGCTGTACTGGGACAATAGGAAGAGTGCCTTTGAGGCAAGACCCCATCCACAGAAGGGTTCATCTTATGAAAACGCAAATTATTTGAAAGGAGAGACTCTGAACAGACAAACCTACTGAATAGATCCCCTGGTGGAGAGCAGACACATAAGGAATTTCTTCCCCAAGGTCCTCAGAGGCCTCTTAAACTACGGTGTGAGGAGGCCGAGTTATTTCTGAGCTGGCAACATTGTGTTGGTTTTTCAGGCATGAAAAAAAAGTGTAGGAATAAGTGGCTTGTGGAGGCTTTCACCAAGGTTAAAGAAAATCTCAGAGAACAGGCAATGTGAAGAGGATTTGGATTCCTTGCAGAGGAGTCCTGCAAGGTCATGCATGAAGCTGTACCATTGAATCCTAGATTGAAATAGAGACCTCAGGACACTGGAGGTGATTGACAGATCTTAAGATGTTCACTGAGGAAAGACATAGGCACAGAATGAAGGCAGCTGAAGAGATGCTATGCATGCTGCAGGAGACAGAGCTAGAGAGGTGGTTCTACTCAAGCCCTTTGGATTGCCAATGATTCCATCACAAGCCCAAGGTGTCAGATATAGAGATTCAGGGTTTGCTTTTGCCCTCCTGCCTTTCATTTTTTGCTCTGGTTGGATATTTCCTTGTTTACATCTTCACCACTTCCTTTTGGAATGGGAATGTTGACTCTATCTGTTGCTCATCATTGTTTAATGATGTTATTATAGGAGTCACAGTTAAGAGAGTCTCCAAAGAGTCTATGGACCTGAACAGTATTGGGATTTTAAAAGAAGGTGGGGACTTTTGAAGCTAGAATGAATATGATTTGCATTAGGAAATGGCTGTGAACGGATGAGGGCCAAGGGCAGAGTGTTGTGGTCTGAATGAGACATGTCACCTATGGGCTCAGAAGATAAATACAGGATGCCCAGTTGGTGGCATTGTTTAAGATGCTTGTGGGAGGAGTCTTCCAGTTTTCATCTGTGCCTGGAGCAGACCCTCTGCCACAGGGCTCCATACCCAAATAGCATTAGAGAGAGCTAGCCTCCTAGGAGTGCCTACAAACCTGTGAGCACATGTAAAACTACCACTGCTGCTCAGAGGAACCCGCCTGGAACCCTCAGGACACAGGAACGAGGAGTGACCTGGGACAGGAGCTTTCCAGTTTCCAGTTTCTGTCCCAGAGCTGATCCCGTGCCATAGAGCTACATACACAAATACCGCCAGGAGAGAGCTTGTCTCCCAGGAGTGCCTACACACCTGCAACCACAGGTAAGATTACCACTTCTCTTCAAATTCCTGGCCCAAGAGGGACCCACCCAGACCCATCAGGACACAGGAACCAAGAATCAGCTGGGGACAGGATCCTTCTGGTTTCTGTTTGTATCCTAGAGCTGACCCTGTATCACAGCTCTCCATACTTAAATTCCTCCTGGAGAGAACAGGTCTTCCAGGAGTACTGACACATAGGCTTGCAGGAGGGACAGCCACATTCAGAGACAGAAAGACCAGCTAACACCAAAGATAACCAGATGTTGAGAGGCAGGGGCAAGAACATAAGCAACAGAAACCAAGGCTACTTGGCATCATCAGAACCCGGTTCTCCCACCACAGCAAGCCCTGGTGACCCCAACACACCAGAAAAGAAGCCTGTGGAACCTTTAGGAGGCAGAATCTTGTTGCAGGATGTGGGCCTAGAGATTGTAAGGGGAAGCCTCACTTCCTATCCACTCCCTGTTTTGTTTTTTGTTTGTTTGTTTTTGTTTTTTGAGATGCAGCATGGCCAGCCAGCCTCCTATTCCTGCCGCAATGATGTCCTCACCATGATGGACCCTGCATCTTTGAACCACAAACAAAAAGCCTCCTTGTTTCCTTAAGTTTGCCTTTGTCAGAGATTTTTGTCACAGCAACAAGAAAAGCCACTAATTCTCATGGTGGCAATGTCAGCAGCACCAAGTGTGGTCCCTGAGAGCAAACATCGGGAACAGAAACCCGCCAAAGAAAGATCTGAGTGCAGATATTGGTCCCGAGAAGAAAGAAGCCTTAAGAGGAGAGAGTGGTGGAGGTGACTGGTGCCTGGCTCTCTGCCAAGAAGCTGTTCACAGATCACGTCACACGGACACACTGGGCCAAGTGTGGACATGCAATGTTTCTTTGAATCAATAAAATAGACAATAGATAAACAACTCAAAAATTGGCATGCATACTTGCATTGGGAATCTTTTTATAAGAAATGTCCTTCGCACAAGGAGGGGCATTTGTTCTGGGTCAGAGGCTGTTCTTGTAAAAGGGGAGTGGGAGGAGATGAGTCAGGAAGGCTTGTAATAGTTGTGACTCCAGGATACGTAAAGGAATAAAACCACATTGTAGGTTTCAAAGTACAAAATTCATCACATGTCCCCGGACCCACAGAACACTGGGGGAAATAAAGATTAGAACACTCCAAAGAAAAATCTCAAGTCATACAGGTGGACATTTTATGGAAAAAGTTTTTATCATAACGAAGCAAAGCTTTATAAATATAGAGAAAAACAATAAGGTTGTCAGAGAAGACCACATCAGACAGAGGCCCCTCACCCCTACAGAATATAAAATCAACACTTCATAAAAAATTGCTAGATGTGGAAAGCTAGTCCACACCAGCCCCAAGGACTGAGGCTCACAGAGATGGATCTACTATCAGAATCCAAGCCTCCACCTTCATCTTGGCCCAGCTTCTAGGATCAGCTGGATTCCCTGGGGTGCAGTTAGCTGAGCTGGTGTCCTCAGGGCCAGAGGATGGGAAGAGAAGCCTTTCAATGTTGTGAGACTCTCTTTGGGGCAGGGGTTAATATGTCTATTTACACAAATATGTCTTTGGGGAACAAATGTCTATTCATCCTGGAGAGAGAGTATTGATGACAGGGCAAAGAATAATTGCACTATTAGTTTAGTGAACCAGTAAGTTTATTGAGGTTCCGTGCAAATGATTCCTTATATAGGTGATGTCTTACCTATGGGGACGTAAGAGACTCAAAAGCAGCAACAGCACCTCTCCAGTCATGGATGATGTCTCCCAAACGATGCTTCCCTAGAGCTCCCTGCACAACTTGCATGCAGCTTGGCTGGTAGGAGAGTCTTAATCTTGGGGAAGAGCCTGTGTATCTTGTAAGTTTCAGCATCTTCCTGAGACGTCTTATATACCACACACCAGGTTTTATGTGTTTCATTTACTTGTTGAGTCTTGTGAGCCTCTCTCCAGGAGGGAATGTTGCAATTTGGAGGTACCAGCCATGCAACACTCCTATACTGATGTCTGTCCCAGAGCCTGCTAAAGGTCTGCTTCTAGTCATGTGCTTCTTGAAGCCTGCTAGAGAAGGTATCACATTTTCTTCTGCTCCTGGAGGTACCTCTAGTGTGCCAGGAAGACCACATTGATGGACAGCTCACCCAAGCCAGATCTAGATAATCATGGTGATACCTGTTCCTTTCAAAGTGTGATTGACCTTTGGATGGTAAAGGTGTGGGGTCCCCTCTCTTGGGTGAGAAATCAAATCTTCCAACATCTCAGCTTTCAAGAAAAAAAACAAAACGAAGAGAGAGCTCAGTATTGAGTTAAAGGAGATGGAAATGGACCAAGCCAGATCAAAGAAATGAGGGTTCCCGGGAAATTAGACTAAAAAACTGCAAACAGCCCATGGGAACAGAGGCATGGAGAGGATTTATAAATAAGTTAAATAACGATTTCTTTTAATAGACTAATAAAATAGATGAATGTCTAGCAAATCTAATCCAAAGAAAAGTGAGAGTGAGACTGTACATGTTTTATGGATTTCAGAAGGGTTGTAACTATGTAAAGTGCTCTCCAGTAGAGGCTGCATAGGATTAATGAAAAGACACTTTAACATGGAATTCTCTCTGCAACTGTACAATACCCTAACTTGAAATCTAGACAAAATAGTTGATGGTGAGGGGAAATACAAATTACCTGTATTGACTCAGAAGGAAATGTTCACAAAGCACTGGCCAGACAGCTAGACACAAGTTAAGTTTACAGAAATCAATAATTTGCTTACAATAGGAAAAAAAATACGCAGAAGTGAAAGGAAAGAAAATAATTTTGTGCAAAGTACTACTTCCCTGTGGAGGCACAACCCTGCCTGGTAGGCTATCCCATCATTCCATCAGAGGATGTGGAGAGCATGGGAGTCATGTGCTACACTCACCTTGCAGACACCAGAGCCAGAGACTCCACTCTGCCACCCAACCCTCACGGGACGGCTTGTGGATGGTCTGAAAGTTGGCAGGAAATGACAAATTCCTAGGAACAGTCAGGGAAACTGGGAGCCAATAATTGCAACATCACTCGGTGCCAAATGGCAGCTCCTTTCTACCCCTGTTTGAATGAAATCTACATGGTTCCGGCCCACAGCTAGAAAACTATAGCACAGAGATGTAGAGAGCTCAAAACCAGAAGCTAACGTTGGGGGTTCTGACCCAGGAGGGCTGGCACCCAGACAAGACAAGAATGATAGTCCTCTGTCTCCCCAGTTTTCTATCCTCCCTCCCTCCCTCCCTCCCTCCTTTCCATTCTCCCTCCCTCCCCTTTCCTCTGCCCCTTCCCCTCTCCTCCTTTCCTTTCCTCCTATCTTTCCTCCCTCCCTTCTTCCTTACTTCATCCCTCCCTCCCTTCCTTTCTCCTTTTCTCCCTTCCTTTCCTATCCTTCCTCTATCCTCCCTCATTCTTCTCACCTCTCCTCTCATCCTTCCTCCAGTCTACCCTTCTCTTCATTCTTTCCTTCCTTCCTCCTTCCCTCTTTTCCTCCATCTCTTCCTCCTTCCCTCTTTTCCATCCTCCCCCCGCCCTGCCCATCTTTCTGCACTTCCAAATTCCTTCTCTTTTTTGGGGGGAGGCAGCCTTGGCTTTCCTCAAATTTCTGATCCTCCTGTCTCTGCTCCCAAGTCCCGAGATGAGAGCTGGGACCCACCATCCCCAGATAGTATGACACATGAAGTTGCTGCCAGCTCAGCAGTGTCCAGTGTGGATGGAAGTGGAGCCTCACACCTGACAGAATCACAAATCCAGATGGATCATCAGCCTCTGGATGGTGGTCATCGTAATGACAGTTACACAGGAGAGCCAGTCTTGGAGGCTTGTATGACATCTACAAATGAGGAAGTAATTCTTAATAAGGAATTTGGAAGCCATAAAAGGAAGTCATTTGTGTCCAAATAGAAATTAAAATATTTTGATGATCACTATGAAAGTGATATATGGGTGATTACTCTTTCTGCAAATGGCAGACTGTGATTATTATTTACAATATCCAAGAAACACATCATATTATTAAAAAAGTTGGCAACGGAGGAAACTAACCATCTATCAAATGTTTGAAAAAGGTAGTCCAGCACCTGACTGCTTAGAGATTTTCAAATAAAATCAGCCATATGCTTCATTCTTCCAGACTAAGATAAGTAAGAGGAATAAGAAAACTTGTTGGAAGGGAACTGTGTCATCTACTCTACTCACCCAAATCCACGTTGTCAGAGGATTCTTGAAGGATCTGGACAAATCCACACTACCCTGTGATGCTCTTAGACTTTAACATGTTTGCATTTGTATATGCCTTGGGCAGGCAGGGCTTGCAAAATGGGCTTCATCATCTACAAAGGCAATGCTGACAGAAAATGACTTGATGTGTTTGAGTATTTGGATCTTCTTCTTTCTCTTCTTTTCCTCCTCCTCCTCCTCCTCCTCCTCCTCCTCCTCTTCCTCCTCCTCCTTAAATGATGAACACATTTAACTGGAAGAGTCAGATGGACCGTGGTCACCATGGAGGGAGAAGATGCAATGACTGTAGTCTGACTCCCATCAGGACATCAAGATATCAGACAGACACATGCCTGGTATCTTCAGTTGGAGATTCTGGATCTACTTCATATTTTCCCTATATTCAGCCACAGGAGGCAGCTCCTCTCTGCTGTCCAATTCTTAGCTGAGGACGTTGATCCCAGGTCCTTACTGGCCCAGTCTGTAGGGGCTTCTCCATCGCAGTGACTCTGATGCAGCTGCCCATTTGCTCCATCAGGAGCCAGGGCTGTGTCCTTTCTTTCCCCTCTCTTGAGCTTTACACGTTTTTCCTTTTCAGAGTTGTTCTCCTGTGTCCTCTTTTCTGCCCCACAAGAATCCAGAAACAAAAGGAAGGTTGGTGCCAGCTTGCATGCCTGTAAGGTGGTGCTGGGTGGAGATCATAGTCTCCTTGATAAAGGTGCCCTCTAGCCTCTTTCTGGATACAAATTAGTGTGTGTGTGTGTGTGTGTGTGTGTGTGTGTGTGTGTGTATCCCAGTGTGGACATGTGGACATGTTTGCACCAACATGTGGCTAGCCTCATTGTGTGAATCAAAAGGCTTTGCTACTGAGGCATGGGCAGGAATCTTGACTGCGCTATTAATGCATTCCTTTTCTTTCTGTACCACACTATCATGGCCCTGGGTCTGGCCTTTGAGAACTGTGTGTCCAGACTGAGTCCTTCTCTGTTGGCCTCAAGTCCTAGAGGATTGGAGGGACTACCTTACACATCTTTGTTTCTCTTACTGCCCACAGTGCTAGCTGGCTACAATGGACCCACATCCTCCCTAGATACTGAACACACCAAACACAAGTCTGTGTGACAAAGTATTTGGGGTGTGTGCATATGTGTGTGTGTGTGCACACGCATGCGTGCACACATGCACGTGTGTGTGCTTATAGGACCCAGGAAGTGGACAATAGGTTTCCTGTGCTATATGGATTTTAAAATCCAAATTTCAAGGTGCTTCTGCCTTTAAACTGAAGCTTTGTATTCCACTGACAGCAGCCAAGTGGATCCCTCCCTGTGTCTTGCCCACGAATGTCTAGGATTCTGTCTTCCTGAGACCCCTCTGAGGATGCTCAGGGTATTTACCAAAGCCTTGTTTACTGTGGAGTGTTCTGACTCTTGTCAGTCTTGACCTACTGTGAGGGGCCATATTACCTGTAGGGATGTTCATTCCTGTTTCCACAGTCCCACTTGTCTTTTTAATGAGACATAGTCTCATACTATAGCCCAGCCTGCCTTGTTGCAAAACTCCTTCCACCTCTCCTAAGTGCTGAGATTATAGCTATATCTTACCACACTGAATTCATGTGGTACTTAGGACTCAACCAGGGCCTCTCACATGCTGGGCAAGCATTCTCCAACTGAGATGCCTCCCCATATGTACTGCCACATTTAAGGGCCAGGGTGTGGACTGTGAAGGTCCGGGTCTCCTGCCAAACCTGCTTTTGCACACTTGGATGCTGGACACAAGGTGCCTCACTGGGTCATGAGAAGAAGCTGCTAGTTACAGCAGCATGCATAGACACCAAACCAAGATGGAGACTCTCCATCTCTGAGACAGGTGCTCAGGGATGGAACCTGGGGCTAGGGGACATCGGTTGAGGCCCAGCAAGTGCTCTGTGGTGGGGATTCTGTCAAGACACCCTGATCCTTTGTCTCCTAGATCCACCACTGAAGGAGAAAACCAAGTCCACTGGAGGAATGGGCCAGGCATCCTTGCCACCCTGAACTTAATGGCCTCAGGCATGCCTCAGGAAGATAGCCCTATAACTAACCAGGAGTTAGGTCAGCGCTTTTTACTTTTTGTTGTTGTTGTTGAAGTCACCTGCTTTCTGACTATTAGAAGGAAGGTTCTTGCATGTTGTACTTCCGAGTGTCACCCTGGACACTATTCACTGAGTTTTACTGGGTAGCGGGAGTGTTGTCCATCCCTCAGTCTCCAGGGGAACCATCTGTCAAGTACTGAGTGTGTCTTACACATTAACTGCGGGATGGGGCTCATCTGCTCTGTGTGTGGAATTTCTGAGACTGATGGGAATCTGCTGTTAGACACAAAAAGATCTAAAAAAAAAAAAAAAAAAAACAATGAAAACCCAACTGGACGTGGCATTGTTTGGTGGATTTGCATATTTATGAATTTCTGTAATTTGAAGAGATATCTTTCTTGGCTTCTCTCTGGGAATATATTGCCATGTGTCAAAATCAAAGCAATCAAAACCAATCCTGCCAGCCAGCAGCGGCTGCGTTCATCACCCCATGTTACAGCACCCAGATAACTTGCTTATTCATAGACGCCTCTGAAGATAGAATTGAAGTAATTCATCTATATTGATGTGCGAATTGTGTTTATTTTAAAAGCTACCACAGAGCAAACTTAAACACGATGGCAAATTGTGTCAGAGGGCATTTTCTCCTCTCTCCAAACCCATGTCTTTGTCTTTTAAACAGCTTTCTTGAGCTTTGTGTTTTCACACCGTTTCAAGATTGCTCTCTTGCCAGAAGCCTCCATTCACCCGCTGGTCTCTTGTCCCCTCTGTCTTCCTTTCCTGACCCTCCTAAGGCACAGGTAGGCACTTACAGTTTCATCTCTTACTTTGAAGTGGATAGAAATAGAAATGCACTTTGGGGGTTGGGGATCAAGATGTCATAGTGAAGAAATTAAGCCCCACAGGTATTCTCTCTCTCCTGGGCTCCTTCAGTCCTCTCTCTTACTGTTTGTACACAAACCCAGGCACAAGTAGAGTAGGTTTCTTCCTCTACTCTCAACGATCTGAAAGTGAAAAATCAATGCTCATCACAAGTAAGGATGGAGTGGAGACTGTGGCAGCCCGTCCTTGCAGGGAGCCCCTAGGCTCTCTTCCCTGGCTTCACCACAATCAGTTGCAAAGCAAACTCCATGCCAGTAGCCTATCTGCTTTTCCTATTGTCAAGAACTTAGTTTTTATCATTCTAGGGGACACTGATTTTGCGGGGAAAGCCAAGGAAGGATGCCTTGTTGGCTAGACATGGAGGGCCAGTGGTTGCAGGGAACATAAAGAGAGGTGGTGAACCTGAGACAGTTATTAAAACGTCCCCCAGGGGGCCTGCTCCCCCCAAGCAGAACCCAATGATGTGATGGTCTGATATGGGGTTGTCTTTGCGGATGGGGGTGTGTCTTAGTTACTTTTCAATTGCTGTGATAAAATACTACGACTAAGGAATCTTATAAAAGAAAGAATTGACATTGGGGCTCACAGTTCCAGAGGGTAAGAGTCTATGACTATCAGGGCAGGGAGCATGGTGGCAGGCGAGGTAGACATTGTGATTCACAAACACAAGGCAGAGAAACAGACACTGTGAATGATATGAGCTTTTGAAACCTCAATGTCTACCCCACTGGCACACCTCCTGCAACAAAGCCACCCCTCCTAACTCTCCCCAAACTGTTCCACCAACTGGGAATCAGGAATTAAAATAGGTAAACCTTTGGGCTTCATTCTCATTCTCACATACCTCAGGGTGGCCTGAGGGGGCCTTGTGTGGGCCCAGTCTGCCCAGTCGTTTAGCCTGCTCTAAGCACTATGCATTCCATGCCTGGTACCCCTCTGCCATTGCTTGTTCCATACAGGTCCTGCCATCAACCCCATCTCCCTGGCCTTTCTTCCTAGCATCTTACCTGATACTCTACTCTTATGCCTGCTGCTGTGAAGGATCCCTCCTTTGTGCCCTGAACCTTCTGAGTGCTGCTGGCCCACAGCTCATTGGTAGGCAGGGACAAGGGCAGGCTTACAGGTCACATGGGTCTGCCTCACAGCCGTGAGGATGGACCCAGGATACAGGGTCTAAGGTGGTGTGGTATGATGCTTTGAAGATTCTTGCTGGCTCTTTCTTTTCTTGCTATCAATTCTTCATGCCTTGACCATGAAGCCTAATGCAGCATCAGAGACCCTGGTCCCTCTGACTACAGTGATGGCAGCGAGCTGTGGAGCCATGGGGAGCAGGCAGGGTTCCCTATGTGTACTGTGTCCCTCAATCACTGAATCTGAGGATGTTGCCTGGTATTCTCATCACTTATGCTACAAGGATACAGTTTCAGGTAGTGAGGTCATGTAATACCCACAGGGCGGCCAGTAAAATGTCGAGAGTGTATAAGATCATCCGGGAGTGAGGAAGAGGACCTCCAAGTCATAGAGGGTGACTTCTAGAATAATCCAGAGGTAACTAGTGCCTCATTCCAGAATAGGGAGTCTGGAAATTGCTCATCAAGAAAGCTGCTGCTTTGAGAAACTCCTTCCTTTAGCTCTTTCAAATAGGAAAAGAGACTTTGTTGATGCAAAAGGTTTTGAACCACTGGCGAACCTCTCAGCTGAGGAAAGCTAGTGACACCCTCAGATGAAAACATAATTAAATTACAGATGAAGGAGGAGAAGAATTGAAAACAAAGCAAGACCCAAATCACATGACAGTCTCAATGGCCCACAGAGATGTGAATCTCCTGTCTCTGGCTGGAGGAATGGCTGTTTCTTAGATTTTTGTTTTTGTTTTTAAACCCAAGTTGGTTAAAGTTTATGTTCACACAGAAGCCTGGAAGTGGGTGTTCTGAGGAGCTTTTTCCACACTGCTCTCTTCAACAGAGAAGCAGTCTTCATTCATACAGCTTGCGGGTTCCCCGATAGGGGCCAGTTCCGCAGGGCTCTCACCTCTAGCGGTTCACGTTCCTTGTGCGTGGGAACAGCAAAGCACAGGAAGGGTGGGGGTAACTGGGCTTCCACGCTAGAGCCAGGCTGTGACTGCCTAGAGAGGGAAGCCTGGTGTCCTACACTGCTTCCTACAGCTGTGATAAGCATCGCGACCAAAATTTACCTGGGGAGGAAAGGGATTTTTTTGCATCTTACAGCTGAGAGTCGATCATGAAAGCGAAGTCAGGGCAGGAACTCAAGGCAGGAACACAGAGGCAGGAACTGAAGCAGAACCACAGAGTGCCACTGTTTACCTGCTTGCTCCACATGGCTTTCTCAGTTTGCTTTTAAAGTACAACTCAGGACCACCTACTCAGGTGGGGCCCCGCCCACAGTGCTCTGGCCCCTCCCACATCAATCAATCAAGAAAATACTCCACAGACACGCCCACAGGCTAGTCTGATGGATGCTTTTTCTGAGCTGAGGCTCCCTCTTTTCAGATGACTCTGGCTTGGGTTGAGTTGGCAAAACTTAACCAGCACAGCAAACGACAATGTTGAATGAGCTGGCGTGTTCCTGGTAAACCTGAGGACAAAACTACTGCATGAAGAAGGAAGTGACCAGACTGAAGGGGTGGGGCCAGGAGGAAACACAGGCAACAGCTGAGGTGACCCTGGTTGTGTTGGATACAGGTGAGCTGGAGTTCAAAATCAGAGACTGAGCCATAAAAATGATGCAGGTGGACAGGGAGAGGGGTGTCTATCCTGAAGTAAAGAACCCATCTCACATCTAAACACATGGTGACAGATCAGTGAATATGCCTTCTATAATAATTCCAAATACACAAAGGGACAGGAACAAGAAGAATAGAAAATCATCACACTGATCACACAGTGTTGCCTTAGGGGTTCCGTTGCTGTGAAGAGTGGCTGTGACCAATGCAACTCGCATAAAGGCAAACATTGAATTGGAACTGGCTTACAGTTTCAGAGGTTTAGTTCATTATCATCATGGCGGGAAGCTTGGCAGCAGGCAGGCAGACATGGTGCTGGAGGCGCTGAGAGTTCTACATCTTGATCTGAAGGCTGCCAGGAGGAGACTGTCTTTCCCAGGCAGCCAGGAGGGGACTGGAATTTCACACTGGGTGGAGCTTGAGCACAGGAGGCTTTAAAGACTGCCTACATAGTGATGAATTTTCTCCAACAAGACCACACCTCCTAATAGTGCCATTGAAACCCATGAATCAATGAGAATCAGACTTATTCAAACCATCACAAACAGTCTCAGCAGAAGAGACTCATGGGCAGGTGTCGAGTTACCTTGTCTCCTGCCAGGTGCTCAGTGGTTGGTTTCCATTTCAGTACAATCTCTTCTTCTCTCCCTAAGCTGGTGGCTTCACCTCCAAGGGTTGGCTCAATCTAGAAAGGATGGCAACAGAAGCTCAACAGGACTGATCAAGTGGGAAAACTGTGTGCTGGCTACTTTTGTGTCAACTTGACACAAGCTAGAGTCATTTCGGAAGAGGGAACTTCATCTGAGGAAAATTCCCCTACCAGATTGGCCTGTGGACAAACCTGAAGCGCCTTGCCTTGATTGATTAGCGGTGAGAGAGCACCCAGCACGGTTCACTGTGGGCTTGTGCCACTCCTGGACATGTGGTCCTGAGCAGTATAGGAAAGTGGGTTGAGAAAGCCATGAGGAGCAAGCCACTGAGCAGCACCCCTCCATGGCCTCAGCTTCTGTTCCTGCCTCTAGGTTCCTTCCTTGAACTTATGCCCCATCTTCCCTCAGTAATGGAAGTTACTGAGACCTGATAACTGGAAGCTGACACAAACCCTCTCTTCTTCAAGTTGCTTTTGGCCAATGTTTCATCACAGAAATGGAAACCCTAACAACTAGGCCAGGCTGACTCTTGGAGGCTCAGCAGTGCGTTGTAGGATGGATAGGAGAGTCGCTAACCTCAGAGGCATCCTTCTCAAGCCCAAGATGGGAGGCTAACCATGTAGGCACAGCATAGCAGTCCATACAGCACGGGGCAGAGCACAGCCCTTCATCATCCCTGACTTTCCCCTTTCTCTCCTTTTATTTCTATTCAGATGGTCTACCCACTGCTGAGAATTGGAGGAGACTCAGGGACATTTGGACCGGGGTAAAGAGCTCATGACATCTGAGTGGCATCGCTCATTTCTACTAATAAGGCAGGTCAGTAGTTCCTATGCAGGTATCTGGCATATATGCCATGTGGCCTGTCACTTGAAGCAGAAGCTGGGAAAGGTTCCAGGGGCTCTGCTGTCTTTCAGTTCCACTGAAAACCTCAATGATCTCCAAGTACAAAAACATGACACTGCAAGATATCATTTATTGGTTGCCTCTGGAGCCTCAAGGACCCAGTAGGAAAAAATAGTGATTAAGGGCCAGCTATTGGACTTCTTTAGCTTCGGAGGGAGTTGAGAGTGACTTACTAGGTATCTTAAGCTCTAGGAGATATGGAGGCAGGTTGAGGAGTCCTGAAGCCACCTGATGAACCTCTAAGACCATAGGCTTCTATCCTACCTTGACTTCTGATACAGGCTGTATGGTCATGTTCTCTAGTCCCTGAGCCCTCAAGAGTCTTACACTGTGAAGAGAGACTGTGGTAGCCACAGGGCAAGCGCACCTGGGTTAGAATCCCTCCAACTCTGACGTCCATCATGGTCCTGATTCCATAGTGGCTCTGGCTGAGTCTGGCACTAACCAGGAAAAGGAGTGTCACCACAGATAAAGACTTCAAGGCCTTTTCCTGCATCCTGGAGACCTTATAAACTGCAGGACACAGGGCTATGCTTCCAAAGAGCCTTTAATCTTCTGGGTGTTTATTTTAGAGAAGAATCAGTGGGAGCCATATTTGTTATTTTTCTTGTTGCTGATAAAAACCAAACCAAGCCAAGCCAAACCAAACCAAACCAAACCAAACCAAACCAAACCAAACCAAACCAAACCCAAACCAACAAAAGCAAATTAAGACCAGAAGGGTTCATCTCAGCTAACAGTTTGAGGGTATGGTCCATTATGGTGAGTCACAGTAACCTGGCCTTCAGGCATCCGGCCACATTGCATCTGTGGTAAAGAAGCAGATGTAGTGAATGCTGATATTCAACTGGCTTTCCCTGTCTTAAGAAGTCTGAAAGTCCAGCCTATGGGATGGTACTGCAAACACTCAAAGTGGGTCTTCCCACCTCAGTTAATCTATTCTAGAAACTACCTCATAGACATGCTGAGAGGTTTGTCTCTTAGGTGAGTCTAGATCCTGCTAAGTTGCCAGTCAATGTTAACCACGGTGGGAACCCAGGCCAACTGGGAAAAGTTTGCCGGGGAGTTTTGCCCGTTGCATCAAGATTCCTCCTGGACATGAAACCATTCAAGGTTTACACTCAAAACAGTGGCCAGAGATGGTCAGAAGTGGTGGCAAGGAGGACTGCGGGGCTGTGTGAAGGTGAGTGGGTTGCGTTATCCACCAACAGCAAACAGAGCACGTTCTGCTGCGTTGAGAGCAAGGAGATGCTGCAAGTCCTATGGCACTCCCTTACAGGAACCTCTGGAAACCAGAAAAGATTTTCTCATAGCAAAGGGAACTAGGAACCAACCCAAAGACTGCAGGGCTGGCTGGAATGACCTTTGCAGGGCACGGTGGTGATGGTGACATCTTCCAGCCCATTGGTTGCTGGCTGTAGGTACGGCTTGGTTGAAGACACCCTGTGTAAGCCTCGTAGCCACAATGCTGACGATCTTCTGAGAAAGGGATGCTGCACACCCCCCACCCCAAGATGAGGCGCTATCAAATGCCATCTGTGCCGCCTGTAATTTTAGCCATAAATCCTGCTTGTATTTATCAGAGATTTGTTTTCCAAGATGGCTAATTTTAGTCTCCGATTAAAGTACACACTAATTTCCTTGTTTCTTCCTTGCTGAGAAGTCTGACAGAACAACCCCTCGTCGAAAGGGGCTGGCAGGTTCCCAAGGCCCTGCAGCCTCATTTGCTTAAAGAGAGGTTATTTTTTTTCCCTCCCTCCCTCTTGTTCCTCGCACTCTGTTTTGGCAATGTGGGTAGAATTCAGAGGAGCTGAAATAAAAACAGCATTGTCCTTGTGGAGACAGAGAAGCGAGCCAGGTGGAGTGGCACTGGCCAGGGCTATACTTCCATCAGAGGCAGCGGATCCTCTGGCCTGAGGGTTCTGGGAAGGGGTCCCCATCTGCGTGCAAGAAGGAACATCAGAGCCAGTGTGGGAACTGTGTTCTCTAAGCCTGACTCACGGACACCACAAAAACACTAGAGAATGTTTGGAACGTCCCTCGGTATTTCCAAGTGATGAGTTGGGTTGGCTGACAGTCTGACTCTAATTGTGATGGATAATTTGTGTCAGGCTTCGATGGGGGAGGTGGCGATGGGTGTTTTGGAAGGGCAAGTAGTCATGGCATCTGCAGATATCAGTCAATTGTAGTTAGGGCAACAGAAATGTGCACCTCTATCCTGTTCCAAAAAATCGAGAGACTTCTTGGGAAGCAGATAAACTGGGTAGAAAATATTCAAGTCGGGAGCAAACAGAAGGATATGACGTGGAGGCTAGATAGATCGTTTATCACTTAGGAGCCCTTGCAGAGACTGGGATTTGGTTCCCACCCCTCATACATTCTGACCTGTATCTCCAACTTCAGGTGATCTGATGGTCTCTTCTGATATCCAAGGATACTCAGCTACACATGCATGTATACACACACACACACATACTACATGTGTGTGTGTGTATGCATGCATGCGGCTCACATACACAACACATGCATAACATAAGCATGTACACACTCACACAACACAGGCATGTAACACACAATAGAGGCATGTATATACACATACACATGCATAATACAGGTACATATACACACATACACATGCATAATACAGGTACATATACACACATACACAATACAGGCACATAACACACACACACACAAAATAAATTAAACCTTAGAAAAAGGATACTGCAATTAAGGGTGGTGGTGTAGGTCTTTTAAATGTCAGCAAAAGCATTGGCCTCTCGTTCTTCATGGGCACAGTTCACCCGTGTGGGGGAAGGTAACGGGGCACCTACACACTGTGTAGGGAGTGCTCAGGACTCGGAAGTTATCTGCGTTAGGCTTCTGAGAGATTCTAGACAGCACAGATGTGATTATGGGGAAGTCACCACAGCCCCAGGTGCTGGGACTTTCATCACTGCAGGAAAGCTGCTGTGGACCCTGTTGCCATTATGTCATGAGGCCATCAAGTCTAGAGCTGATGCTGTTCCCCTAGGAGACTGTAGAGCCTGGGTCTCTGTTGTCTACCACTGTGGGTTCTAAGGTAGCATCTCTGTCCCTACCCTTACCCTGTCCCTAAGCCAGGCAATGGAGTAGATTCTCAGCAACTTATTATTGCACACATTAACAAGAAAGCCTTGCTGGACCCAGAGAACAGTAGCTCAGACATGTATGCTCTAGGGCATTTATGCCAGCACTCAATTCAGAGCTCTCTTGGAGGACTGAAAGGCATGAACAGAGGGGTCACATCTGCTGAACAGCACAGGAAGAAGGTTCTGCTTTGCCTTCCTCTTCCTCTTCCTCTTCCTCCCTCTCTCTGCTTGCCACGTCTGTGCATCTATCAGAGCTGATTGGACACACGAGACTGGTCAATCTCACAAGGGCAGAGAGGTATCATTTATCACAGGTGTCACTCTCTGCATATGGGGCCTTCTGGGAATATAAAGGAGGAGCAAGAGTCCCCCCTCCCACATTGTAGATTGAAGGGTTTGATACCATCAGCACCATGGTGGCCAGACTGACTTCCCGCCCTTGTTCCTGTCAAAGACAGGAGACAGAGCATCATCGACAGTCTCAGTCAGGAGCTTTGGGTCCTGAAGTTTAGGGAACCATATCCAAAAGAGCAGTTGGCCCTGGGGCTACATCATAGAAGGTTGTCATGTTGCCTATCTGAGGAACTCCTCAGAAGGACTGCAGTGCCATCACCTAGACCTTGCTGTCTTGTTCTCACTCAACTCACTCATGCTCACAGTTGTGGGTGACACTGTCGGCTTTAAGTAAGCCTAAGCTGACTGAAAACCTGGCTCTTTGATGGGCTCTGCATCATCCCAACCAGAAGGCCAAGCAGCAAATGTATTATACCATTTTGTGTCATCTTCACTTCAAAGAAACAGTCCGTGAATGTGTGAGCAGGGGATAGGGCAAGAGGCTTTGGTTGGCATGACAGGACTGCTCAGATGCCTCTGTTAGGCTGCCCAGGGCCCAGGCTGTTGCAACAGCTATTATCTCCCTGTCTGTCCATCTGCTCACCAGGGCAGCATGCATGTCTGCTAGGGTAGGCTTCAGAGTGAGGAGCCTGAGACACATGGAGATGGACACACAACATATATAGAACCGATACATACACAGCATAGAGATACACGTATATAGATTCCCCACTCCCAATACATGTAGAACCCTGAAACGCATGACATGGACACAAAATGTATATAGACCCTTCAGACATAAACACATACAATATATGTAGAACCCTGATAAGCACAGCATGGACATGCAACACATATAAAATGCATGGGCACATGTGTACACATGCATACACACACACACACACATACACACCACATACAACATGGATGTACAACACAGTCACATAAAACACAGCTATAACATTGATTTACCACACTCTCTCGGGTTAAACACACAGTGCACAAGTACAGTATAACACGGAACACCACCAGTACATTGTGATGATTAGAGTTAAGTGTGTACATGACAAAAATCTAGGCTCGTTGGGAGATGGGCTTCTGAGCATGCCCATGGCAGACTACTGTGATTGTACTAAGTGGGGTGGGAGGAGTCTCTCGCTGTTGGCAGTACCTTTCTCCTGCTGAGATTTCTGACTGCATAGCTGGAGTAAGGGGGATGCTTAGCAGCAGGAACTTGCCACTCTCTGCTTCACAAGCTCCTGCTGCCTGGGCTTCTTTACTGTGATGGATGATAGCCTTGAACTGGGAACCAAAATAAACTCTTTCTTCCTTACGTGTCAGGGTATTTTTATCACAGCAACAGTAAGAGAGCCTAAGACATACAACACCGCATTGTCTTCCCATCATACACACACAGAGAAACATCTCCAGTCACGGGCACCTTAGTGGTGAGATGGCTAGGGACATAGAGGACAAGGTCTATGGTGGGTGAAGTATTTTTCAAGTTGCAAAGACTGGCAGGCATAAGACTCCCATTCACCAGTGTGGCAGGGGAAACAGGGTTTTGTTGCCATGGTGACGCCTGTGGTTTTCTCTGGGCAAGAGTGGGTCACCTGTACCTGTTCACACATGTCTAAAAGCACAGTTTTATTCAAGTGGCTCAGTATTCTATGTCATGATGGTCATCATTTAATAACACATGCTGAATGTCTGCCCAGAGCAGTCTGTGTAGACTTGTCATGGCTCACAACTGGAGGTATAGACAGAAGTTGATTTAGCAGGCTCTCTACTGGTGGACGATGAAGGTCCTTCCTGGATGGAGATGCTGTAGCAAGGCCCGCCTTCACGAACTTTTGAGCACATGTGCAAACACATATAAAGTAAACTGCTAGCAGTGGGCTTGTGTGTCAAAGGCATCTTCACTTTAAGGGGATGTTGGCTCTAGGCTGGTAGTACGGTTAGAGCTTGTCTCCATAGAGCACCCAGCCTGGGGCCCCCATGGCTCTCCCATTGTGAGAAGACTTCTTGTGTGCCAACAGAGCCTTCTGGCTTCAGCTCCCTCAAGAGAATCTTGCTTCATATTATTTATCTTCCTGAGGTGTGTCTTTGTCCTTGTGTTTCCATTAAGACTTGCAGAACACCTCCCAGGTCAGTGGCCCTGATCCCTTTGCATGTGAAACTGTGGTCATTCTGCCGTTCTCTTCTCATTTTTATAGTGTGTGACCTTGTGTGAGCACAAATGATGCTACTGCTTTGGGTCTGACTCCCATCATACTATCCTACAAGGGATCCTGAATGACTGGCTACTTTTCTGGTCTTGTGAGCCATCTCATGGACTATTAAATTCAATGCACTTTGGTCCCTCCCTGGCTGCTTGGAATCCCTCTCTACTTACTGTCATCTATCCTTCAGGCATGTAGATGAGCACCAGTCATGGCTTCCAGACACCTTAAGCCTAGATAGGACCAGCCTTTCCCAGCCTCAGTTTCCATGCTCATACACTCATTTTTCTAGACAAATGTCAGGATTACGGGGTAGAATTTTAGCATTCCCCCTCCCCCCACTCAGCTGAGTCTATAAGGGTGTGAGGAACTCCTGAAGCTTGGGTTCTAGGAATGCCTCCTTGAATCAGGGATGTTGGCCTGCTGGTCTCAGCAGTTGAGATGTAGGTACCACAGACCTGTGCTATCTGCTGGTCCTGAGGGTATGTCTTAGTCAGGGTTTCTATTCCTGCACAAACATCATGACCAAGAAGCAAGTTGGGGAGGAAAGGGTTTATTGGGCTTACACTTCCATACTGCTGTTCATCACCAAGGAAGTCAGGACTGGAACTCAAGCAGGACAGGAAGCAGGAGCTGATGCAGAGGACATGGAGGGATGCTCCTTACTGGCTTGCTTCCCCTGGCTTAATCAGCCTGCTCTCTTATAGAACCAAGATTACCAGCCCCAGAGATGGTCCCACCCACAGGGGGCCTTTCCCCCTTGATCACTAATTGAGAAAATGCCTTACAGTTGCATCTCATGGAGGCATTTCCTCAACTGAAGTTCCTTTTTCTGTGATAACTCCAGCTGTGTCAAGTTCACACAAAACTAGCCAGTACAGGGTATAAGCCTGCTTTCTTAGCAATCTTACTTTAGTCATCTCCATCAGCATGGAAGACATTTTTAGGGGTCGTGCATACTTGAGTGCCTTCTCCTAATGCAACTGGAGGGGTCTCCCCTTACTAACCAGCCTTCCTGATGTCCTAACACATAAGCAGCTGTAGCCCTCTGCTCGCTGCTGCCTGTTCCCAGTGTCAGGACTCTCTCCTTTCCTGCTAGAGATGTCATTCTTTTCAAGACACTTCTTGATCAAGCCACATGAACTCAAGCAGAGATGTACTCACACGCACACACAGATAAGTACACATGAATGAACCCAGACATGCATGAGTACACCTGCATACAGATAAGAGTGGAAGAGGTGGACACAGCATCTCTGACAGCAGTGGCCACCACACATGAGACTGGTTCTGCCTAGAATCTCAGGTGGAGAGAGGCAGGAGGCCTCTGAAAGGGAGTCTCTGGCTAAGTCTAGAGTATCATGCCAAGCCCTCCATCCTCAAAGCTTGGGTCATTCACTCTCTCACTTCAGTTACACTGATTACAATTTCTTTCATAACTTCCTAATCACCTTCCTTCATGTGCCTTTTTCCTTTTCTTCCCTAGAAAAGCAATTGGATTGCTTGGGAACAACAGAAAAGAATTTTAAAAGTTCATTTGCATGCATAAACAGAGCTAGTGGCCCAGTCTAATCCAAATACACAAGAGCAACTGAGCATCTCTGTAGAGGTGTGCACAGAAGAGAGTTAGAAGTACAGAAGATCGGGGGATGTCCATGTCCCAGCCTGTCTGGATTCACCAGCCAAGCTCTCTCCCTTTGCCCCGGCAGCTGCTGACTGGCACTTGGGTAAAGAGAGCAGTGAACCCTTCGGCAGATCCCCATCTTAGATCAGAACTCCAGGATGCTTAATTAGAAATGCAATGAAAGACTGTTTTGGGAAAGGGCAAACAAAGGCCACAGAAGTCATCAAGAATCATAGATGAGCAGAGATGAAATGAGAGACTCAGGCAAAGGGAAGGGAGGCTGTGGAGAATGGTGTGGAGGTTCTCAGAAGTCAAAAACAACAGGGATAAATGTCTTCTATGAGTCCCCAACCACATCAAGGAGGATCAAAGAACCCTCTGAGACCGCCACAGAAAGTAATATCTTCTTCCAGGGCTAGTAAGGACTTATTCTCAGGCCAGTCCAGGAACAGGAACTGTATCATTGAACCATCTATCTACTATCCCACCCACGTACCTGTTCTTCTATCCATTAATCTGTCCATGCACCACCATCTGTGCACATAAGTCCATCTACTCACTATTACATTTACTTACTACTCAACACACTATCCACCCACCCATCCATCTATCTATTTATCCACAAACCCACTCACCCACTTAACCAGCCTACTATCCATCCATCCATCCATCCATCCATCCATCCATCCATCCATCCATCCATCCATCCATCTGCCCATCCATCTGCCCATCCATCTGCCCATCCATCTGCCCATCCATCCATCCATCCATCCATCCATCCATCCATCCATCCATCCATCCATCTGTCCATCCATCCATCCATCCATCCATCCATCCATCCATCCATTCATCTATCCATCCGTCCATCCGTCCATCCATCCACCCACCCACTCATCTACCTAAATATTCATTCACCTATCCAGTTAGCTGTTCACCCAGTCCACCCATATAGTTCCTCATCTCCATCTTTAGCTTAGCAGAGTGCACTGGAAGGACTGCCAGGGTATGGATTCAGCATCATGATATACCACTGTGTACCTATGTGCCCTCCATTTCTGTGTCTTTTTCTCTGTCTCGGTCTCTCAGTCTTCCTGTCTCTCTGTCCCTGTCTCTATCTCTGTCTCTGTCTCTCTGTGTGCGGGCATCACCGTGCCTGCCTCTCTGAGGTATTTCTGAGTGGGTATCTGTGGATCCCTGAATAGCAACTTCTGTCTCAGCTGTTGGTCCCATTCTCCTCCTGCCCAGAGCCACCTGGCAAATACTTAGTGACAGCCTGGCCTGCTGACTATGAACTAGCTCTGCGTTTGTTCATATGAACATACCGTCCTCTTCCTCTCTCCCTATCAAAATACTTTTGTGGTTTGCCATTCTGTTTTGGTAACTGTCTTTGTTGGGAGCTTGGAAGATCTTAGGTTGGTTGGAGTCACCTCCTTCCACTCTCTGTCCCTGCTGTGAGGTTCAGCAACTCACCTAGCAGCAGCACCGGATGTGGCCCTGGTGCGCCTATGCGTTTATTTATCTGGGGTCATGGTGCTTCCTGCACATGACTGATGGCTTTGGCACTGGGCTCTGTGCTGTCCCTGTCAAATGCCCACATTTGAGTTTGGGCTCAGGACTCTTGTCCTTAGGCTCTGCCGCCCTGGCTTTGCATTTCTTTCTTCCCTTGATTCACTGGAGGTGACTTTTTTCTCTCTCTTCGAGTTTGGTGACTTTTAATTACGGTCTAATGTTCCCTTGAACAACGGGTAAAGTGCAGGCCTCCAGGTGAACTTTGTGTGGCCTCTGCTAATTGCTTGGTGGCAGGGCCAGCTCAATTCTCTTTGCATACCTGGTCTTTGTGGGGGTGAAGAGTAGGCTGTCCAGTGAGTTCTGGGTTCAACCAGCTTGTGCCGGGGCTGCCGGCATGTGGCGTCTCTGTGAGTGGGAACCTGACAGGGAATCTTTGTATTCTGTTTGCCCAGAGCCTTATTGGAGAACTGGGCCTGTCCTGTGAGCACCGCGATTCTCTGGCTTTCTCACTAACCCCTTGCCCTGTGCAATGCCCTAGCTCAATGTGGACAGCTGTGTTCTGATTTTCTCCCACTGTCAGGGTCCTGCCCCTGCCCAAACGCTGCAGCTGAAACCATATGGCTTCAGGGCAGAGATGACCCTGACTTCTGTTTCCTCCCGCTGGGCTGACTGTCCCCAGTCTGGTCTCTGCAGGGACACCTCTGTCACAACTCTTGCATGCACTGCAGTGACACACGGAGTTTTCCTGTTTTGTTTCCATTCCACTGTTCTGAACCAGGAGGTCCATTTCATCCCCCTGCCTCGCGCCACTGTGGCCATTTAACATTTTCTTTTATTATTTTTCATGTATATGTGAATGAAGCTCACTCCCCCAGGATTGATCCACCCAGGTCAGCGGGTCTAGGTACTGACAGAGCTGCTATTCCTTTGTGTGGTATTTTTGCAGGTTCTCTGGGGAAAGAAGTTCAAGTAACAACACCAGGAGCCTGGGCGGGAAAGGCTCCTGTCTGTCCTGGATCCTGAGCATCCCTGGAGTCAGACTTGGGGCACCACCAGCCTGAGCTCTCAAGCAGCAGAGGTGGATGTGCCCCCTGCAGGCCATGGCTTAGGTGAAAGGAGGCGTCACTTCAAGCCCACAGGCGTGAGCCTCAGAGCTTCATTCTCATTGTGAACCTGCTGGCGTAGCAAGGACCCTTTCTTCTCTGAGCTATATTTAGCTGTAATATGTTACCACACTCCACTTGTCTGCTAAATGAACTCATTTTTAATCAAAAATTGCTATCATTAATTATCAGCTGCGCAATCAATATTCATTTTAATTCAGTAGATAAAATCCACTCTTGTGTTCTACAACTCCTCCCTGCATGCATTCACTCACTTTACAAAGAAATATTTTTCCGTCGGGGTTCTCTTTATCATTAAGAGGTAGTCTGTCCTGTTACAATCTGTTATGAATGCTCCGAATCTACTTAATTTCACCTTTAAACAGCCACAGCGGTGAGGTCAACGGTGGTGTGTGTGTGTGTGTGTGTGTGTGTGTGTGTGGTGTGTGTGTGTGTGTGTGATTGTATGTGTGTGGTCTCCAGAAGAAGAGGAAGGCGCTGGCAGGAGGGTGTGACCTGGAAGGTGTTTAAACATTGAATTGTCGGGGCCCCGGAAGGCTGGGCCCGGCACCTCCCTCAGGATAGACGCTGTGGTCATCTACACTTCCTCTCACCCTCACTTCCTGTTCTCTCTCCCCAGAGCCCATGCAGACGCAGATGGAGGAGAGGAAAAGATCAAACTAGCAGCTGTTCAGCCCTTTACAAGGTGGCAGCCAACTATGGCCATTGGGCAGGGAAGGATAGGGCATCTGCGCATGCTCACACTTGCATATGCGCTTCACAGCTTCTCCCATTTCCGCTCTCATCCAAGGCCTTTGCCTTGTCCATGGGGGTCGGGGTGGGGCATATGGGAACATCCTACCGCCTCTCTGTACTGCCTGGGTGACCACGTTGCTTGGGCTACTGAAAATGAGGAGATCAGGCCCCATCCACCAGCAGCAGAGATGCAGAGGCAGGGAGACTCAGACCACGGCATTTCCCCATGCATGTGTCACTGAGGTGCAGCTGAGGCTCTCCAAAGACCCCTTACAGTTCATCAGTGGTTCATAGACCCACCACACTCCTCCTTCCTGGGTTCACGAGCAAGCACCATCGCTGTAAAGTTAGAGAGCAGATGTTGGAGAGCAGGTAACCGGAGTGTGTGCTGTGCAAATGCACGGGCCTCACCTGTCCTCATTGGAACGGCAAAGCAAGATTCCTCTTTCCAAACCAGCTGAGAGATGTGGGAGCTGCTGCCTGTCCCTTGCCAGCTCCTGGTGGAAGGTAGTGTCAGAGACAGTTATTTACCTAACGGTCTGCAGGAGGCTCTAATTACATAGAAACTTCTGCTTATGTGGGAAGATGGGCAGGACTTTAGGGTCCTACACCAGGCAATGGGAGACATGGAGAACCCCAGAGGCGTTCCATTTGTATTGTGGGAGGAGCTAAGACATGATAACAGCCAGGGCACTCATCAACAGTGCACACTGTCCCAGGATAGAAAGTGAGAGTGAGTAGATAGTGCATTTTCTTTATGTTTTGAGCTGTGGTCTCTGTCCCTAGGGGAGGATGTGGTAGAGTCAGAGCCAGAGGCAGTTTTTTCAAGAGTCTTTATAGTGAGTGGCCCGGGAGGGTCCATAGAGGGCAGCAGAGACACAGCCCCAGGTAGGTAAGAGAGGAGCTTGTCTATTCCCGGAGAAGCCGGTCCACATGGTTCAACAGCTGCAGCCCCACACAGGCATCCTACAGTCTCTCAGACACCTGCTCCTGAAACCCCTGATGTGGGACAATAGCAGTTTTGGCTTTGATCTGGAAGCTCTTGCATGCTGTGTGTACGGCAGGCAGGTGTTTGCTCGCTATTGCAGAAGTACCTACTGATGTTTTTGGGACTTTCCCTCTAGTGGTGCCTGTACCCCTAGGATGCTTTAGGGTTAGCTCTTGTGAATGTTGTCCTGAGCTATGGAACAGGAACGTGCAAGGGTCATGTGAGTACCCAGAGCAAGTGCACATGCGGCGAAGGCATGTTTTGATCTCTGTTACCTCCCAGAAACAGTTTTCAAAGAGGCTGACCCTGCTGAAGAGCATGCCAGAGGCCAGTGGCTGTTGGGTCATCATGGCTGTGGCTTCTGTCTAGTGTGTGATGGTGTGGTGGCTCTGTGGGTAGGTGCTGGTGTCTCAGGGTTGCTTCTCTTTGGAGATGTACAAACCCAAGAATCTTTGTGTGTGTGTGTGTGTGGGGGGGTGCATGTGTGTATGTTATGTGTGTGTGTGTCTGCCTCTGTCTATGTGTATGTATGTGTTTCTCTGTATGTCTGTGTTTGTGTGTATACACACATGCGTATGTTTCTGTGTGTATGTGTTGGTGTGTCTCTGTGTGTGTGTGTATGTGCATGTGTGTCTCTGTCTGTGTGTATGTCAGTGTTTCTCTGTGTGTTTTGTGTGTCTCTGTCAATGTGTATGTCTGTGTTTCTCTGTATGTCTGTGTTTGTATGTATACACACATGTGCATGTTTCTGTGTGTATGTGTCGGTGTGTCTCTGTGTGTGTGCTGTGCATGTGCATGCATGCTATGTGTGTGTCTGTGTGTCTCTATGTGTGTGTCTGTGTTTCTCTGTATATCTGTGTTTGTTTGTGTGTATACACACATGTGCATGTTTCTGTCTCTGTGTGTGTGTGTGTGTGTGCTGTGCATGTGCATGCATGCTATGTGTGTGTCTGTGTGTCTCTGTCTATGTGTGTGTCTGTATGTGCATGTTTCTGTGTGTGCCTGTGTGTCTGTGTGTGTGTATTGGGCAGAAGATGTTATTTTGTGAAGGGCTCAATCAGAATAGCATTTGGGCTGTTCCTCTCTTAGTCCTCTGGGGTTCTTTCCACTTGGACCCAGGCCTCTGGCTGAGGCAGAGTTGTGAGTTCCTTATTCATGATTCGTCCCTGCTCCTGGTGGAAGGGCTGGGCTTAGTGTCTACCCCATGTCTGGGTTTTGGCTTTGCTTGTTCAGAGTGGCTCGGGGACAGTTTACAGATCTCTTCATAACTGAAGGTCTTGCAGAATATTCCGCCATGTTCTCCACAGCTCTGGTCTTTGCATTGCGATCTTGGTTTATCTGGAAAGAAGTTTTGAGGGTGACTTGTAGGAGTTCACTTTCTTCTCCTCAAATCGATCAAACTCAATTTGGTGAAGAGACGGCACATCTTTATTCACCACGGGGGTCACCTTTGTCATAAGTTAACGCGTGTTTAGGACCTCCACTTTATTAATTGAAGCCCTTTTTTCTATGCTTGCAGCAATAGCGAGCTGCTTTAATTACCAGGCCTCTGTAATATGTTGCCTTCAATTCCTAGTTAGCTAAGAGCTTTTAACAAGAACGGAGGCCGAGCCTTATGGAGTGAGCCTTGCATCTTCTGTGGAGACGGCGGGCTGGATTTTTCTCCTTTGCTGTCAACGGGGCAGAGTGCGTTAATTAATTCTTTTAAAGTTAAATTACCCTTGCATCGCTGGAATTAAACCTGCTTGATCATGATGCATCTTACAAACCGAAGAATTCAATTTACTAATATCCTTCTTAGGATTTTAACTGGCACTCATGAAAAAAATGGGTCTGCTTTGGAAGTGGACTGGATACCTTCCCTGCAGCCCTCCCCTCTTTTCTGCGGGGGCTGTGGGACCTTCCTGCCGTGCACATTTGAAGGAATCAGGCTTTGCCCACAGAACTATCTGCCTGGCAGAGTTGTGTGGGAAATTTTGCTTGACCAATATGCAAGACTTCAGATTCTCCAGTTCTTCCTCTGTCTGCCTAGTGGTCAGTGCTCAGAAATTGTTTTTCTCTTTTGTTTATTTCATCCACATTGTTATCCTGACTGCCTGTGTTCATCCCCTCCTTCTCTTCAAATCTGCCTGGTGTTTTCTGGGTCCTTAGCGGTGATGCCAGCTTTTAGCCCTGCTTTGCCGAGTCACCTCTTTCCTCTTTGTCTTACCCATGCTGGTGAGCTGGCAGAAGCAGACTTTACACAGAGCTTGCTCATAGCGGTGATGCCAGCTTTTAGCCCTGCTTTGCCGAGTCACCTCTTTCCTCTTTGTCTTACCCATGCTGGTGAGCTGGCAGAAGCAGACTTTACACAGAGCTTGCTCAGACCTGGAGGATGCTCTCTGGTGGCTGGCTGTTTTCTCTTTCTCCTTCTCATTGGCTTCTACATCCTTTGTCCACCTGTCCAATTGACCTGTCACCCATTCTTTGGAATTAAAAATCTTTTAGGGTCCGAGTTCCTTTCTAAACATCAGCCCTTTATGCATTACATTTCATTATCCTCCACTTGAAATATTCTCTGATTACCTTTGACCTACGGGCTATTTGATAGTGTTTTATTTAATTCCCAACTCCCTATCTTTAACTTACTGACTCCTCGGTTAAATCTCTTGTAGATAAAATGACACTTAGAATAATTTTACTTCTGGGTGTGCAGAGACCTCTTTATGGTGCATGTGGTCTGTTTGGCAAATATTTAAAGTGTCTATTATGTCTCAGAAAGGGAGAAGATAATGCCAGGCATAGACCATGCACACTCTCAGAGGAGTGAATCCCTGAAGACATTTGTTCTTCATTAGCTGGGTCTGGAGGCTTTCGTTTTGTGGTGGGAGGGGGTCTGCAGACGGCAGCTTTACAGATGGAGATGCTGAGGAGACCCACTCTATGATTATAGTGCAAAAGTAGCCATGGGAAACCCATAAACAACACATGCTGCTGTGTTTAAACAAAGCTTTATTTACAAAGCAGGTGGAGGGTCAGCCCAACCTCTGGGTCTTAGCTTGTCCACCCCGAGGCTACTTCATCAGTTGGTTCATTTCCAGTTGCTCAGAGGCTTGTTAAAGAGGCCCCCCAGACTCTGTTGATTCGCTAAGCCTCCTTTCTTCAGCCCTGTACATTTTTTCTCTGATGGTTTTGGCTGATTGTTATTAGAGCAGGCACCTGCTTCTGGAACTGAGTTACGTAGCCGGCAAACATTTCCATCACCACAAAATGCCCTTTGTTTCTCGTTAGTGTTTCTTGTTTTCAAGTCCCTCACCTAACATGGAGTGACACCCGCTTCCTGGATTAGTGTTCGTGTGATACATGGCTTCTACCCTCAGTCTTTAATCTCTCACTGTTACATCAAAGACATACAAAATTTGCACAGCATTTAGATGATTTTGGGCTGTGAATATTCTTGATTGAATGTATTATTTCCAAGATATGTAAGTTATAGGGTCTGTGATTTGGCTCAGCAGATAAAGATGTCTAGTGAGCTATTCTGATAACCTGAGTGGAAGGAGAGAATCTATTTCTGTAAGTGGTTCCACATGTGTGGACCTGGCACATGTGTGCCTACACATATGTATTCTACACACACACACACACACACACATCAAAAATTTAAAACATATAAGTCATAATTATCGAGATGTGCTCCTACTCCCTCTTTTTGTTGTATCCTTTTGGACCAACAAGCCTTCTTTGCCCTTATTTTCTTGGGTTTAACTGTTGGTGAGCTGAGGGGGGAGGCTCATCTGCAGAGGACTGCCCAGATGGATGGAAGGACGTGCCTCGGAGAGGCTCCAGAGAGTCAGCATCTCACAAGGGCTGGCAGAGTGCTACAAGCACAGGGAGCTCAGACAGGAAGTACATACTCTAGGACTAAGAAACCTATTTTAGGGATAGAGATGGCAAAAAGATTCACTGATGCCCCTTGTCATAGACCAGTTTTAAAAGCATTGCTCCCAGCGGTATTCTTCATGAAGGCCAAGAAAGGGATGCGGCTGGAGGCCTGCCAGAGATAGAGGGAACTGAGAACTGTTTAAGGCTAAGTATTCTCACCGTGAGATGATCTGTCACTGCTCTCAGCAGTGCGCCCAACCTTGCAAATAGGATGCACGTGATACCCAAAACTAAGCTGAGCTGATGGAAGTGACGATGTCGCGTATCTCTGGGGAGGGGTGGGGCTGTTGTGATTTTCTCTTTGTTAACTAGTTACTCTGCACCCCACATGGCCAAGTAGTGTTTCTGTATACACTTTATTATTATTATTTTTTTTTACACAGGCGAAATGCTGTCCATAACTAATGAGAAAATAAATAAAAGGATCTCCAAAGAGACTGCAGGTCATTGTAATCTAAGATGTGGGAGCCTGAATATTATCAGATGATACAGAATGCAAAGTTGTTGCAAAATACTTGTGCAGAATAAAGTAGTCACATGCCCTGGGCATCAGTGTGCATTTTTATAGAGCCATAAAAATGTACCCAAACTGACTGATGAGATCCTCATTGTGTGTGCGCATGCGTGCGTGCATATACACCATGTAATAAAGCCATCCTGTGCTTCAGATCCCAAGCAATGACATAGAGATTGTAGTGGCTATTCCTGGTTGTCAACTTGACTATATTTGGAATGAACTACAATCCAGAATTGGAAGGCTCACCAGTGACCCTTATCTGGAGGCTTGGAGATCCTTATCTGGATCTTGGTATGGAGATCTTGAGCCATAGTGGCTATGGATTCCAGAAGATTAAATCTCCGAGTTTAAGGAGATTTAATCTGGGCTACACCTTTCATCTGGGATTAAAGGTGTGGTGGAACACACCTTTAATCTGGGCTACACCTTCTGCTGGAGACAATATAAGGACATTGGAAGAAGGGAGTCTAGATCTTGCTCCTTCGCCTGCTTGCTGTGTGAGACTGAGTAACTGCTAGATCCTTGGACTTCCATTCACAGCTGCGACTGAACCATTGTTGGGAATTGGGCTGCCGACTGTAAGTCATCAATAAATTCTTTTACTATATAGAGACTATTCATAAGTTCTGTGACTCTAGAGAACCCTGACTAATACAGAAATTGGTACCAGCAGAGTGGGGTATTCCTGTGACAACCTGACCATGTTTTGGGGAGGACTGTGGAAAGACTTTGGAACTTTGGGCTTGAAGATCCATTCGTTGTTAAGAGCTCTGTCAGATGTTGTGTAGGAGCTTGGAAGATAATGCTGAGAACAGTGCAGAAGATGGAGGCCTGGTTTGTGAAATTTCAGAGGGAAAATTAAAGACTCTCTTCAGGGCCATTGCTGTTTTTATTGTGAAGATTCTGTAGTTCTGGTTAGCTGGGGCTAAAGAATCAGCTGTGATTAACAAGATATCAGAACTACTAAAGCAAAAACTTTGCATTACTGTGACTATTGATGCTGGTTAGCTGGAGCTAAGAAATTAGCGGTGATTAAGAAGAGACCAGCTAGTTACAAATAATATTAAATATCTTGGCGTGACTCTAACTAAGGAAGTGAAAGATCTGTATAATAAAAACTTCAAGTCTCTGAAGAAAGAAATTATAGAAGATCTCAGAAGATGGAAAGATCTCCCATGCTCATGGATTGGCAGGATCAACATTGTAAAAATGGCTATCTTGCCAAAAGCAATCTACAGATTCAATGCAATCCCCATCAAAATTCCAAATCAATTCTTCAACCTCAGTGTTAAGCACTGAGGTCTGGGTCCTGCTTGTTACTGCAGCAAGCCTCGTCTGTTCTGATTGATACAGTGGATGAAAGTTTGCGAATAGTAATCGTTGAGCTGACACGGCAGTTCAAAAGGGAAGGGCCAAGGTCAATGAGGATGGTCAGAGAGGACAACGAGGAAGAACAGATCAGTGGGTGTCAGATTACAGCTGGATGGGAGCCCGAAGCTCAATCAGGCATTGTGGACAGTTTCCGTGCTGTTCATCTTGAAAGGCCAGAAGGCTTGCCAGTTCCCCCGTACAAACAAAGGATGGCTGAGGGGACAGATATGTTTACTTTGATTTATGCTTTACCCGATGTATTCCTGTGTGGAAACATTGTATGGTATGCCTTTAACAGGTGTAATTTCTATGCTCTTGTGTGCCAGTCAGATGAGTAAGCTTAATTTAAATTATACAAAGGGACAGGAGCGCTCTGTTCCATGCCTGCGTGTCACAGGAAGAACACGCCGAGAGACACATCTCAGATGACGTGTCTGTAATGGAGAAAAACAGATTAGCAAAGCCAAGCAACTCAGTCTCGGTCTTAGGAGAGTAAAAACAAAACAAAAAAACCCCAAAACCAAAAAACCAAACAAACAAGAAGAGGAGGAAAAGGAGGAGGAGGAGGAGGAAGAACCCCCTAAACAAGCAAAGTCCATTTTTAGAAGGTAAAACACATTCTGACGAAAGCAAAAGCTCTATCGGTTAGAAAACATAACCGGGAAGCTTCCAGCTACCCTCCCACCTGTAGCTGTGGGCCACATGTCGTGAGGGATGCTGAGCTCTGTTGTAAGGGATAAACCTATAGTGAGTGCACAGTGTCAGGATGCACTGTGGGAGCCTGAAGAGAGAGCCGCCTTTGAGGAAGTTCTTACAGCCACCTGTGGAAAAATCAGAGCCTGTGAGAAAGTTGGCTGTCGGAAAGGGCTGAGAAAAATCAATCTTCTGGAGCCAGGCCACAATGGCCACAGGGTTGTAGGGCGAGTCCTTGTCAGCATATAAGGGCCTTTGGGCTCAGAACTGGCTGAACTATGCAGGTCTCCAGGACAAGAGTGAGCACCCCTCCCCCGCCCCTCCCCACCCTTCAGCGTATTTTACAGACAAAAATAATCTAAGAGAATGTTTCCACTTTGGGGCTGGAGAGACAGTTCAGTGGCTTAGAGCACTGGTTCCAGTTTCAGAGGCTATATAAGAGGATATATAGGTTCAGTTCCCAGCACCCACTTGGTGGCTTACATCCATCCCCAATCCCAGTTCCAGAAGGTCTAATGTGGTTTTCTGAACTCCTTGTACACCAGACATACAGGTGGCGCATGCATATATGTATATATGTGGATAAAACACTCATATACATAAAATAAAATAAATCTAAAAAAGGTTGTTACCCAGAAGTTTGCATTTTATTACGCAAACCTAACAGAAGGTAACAAAATGCCAAAATAAAACAAGAATAAATCTGTGTTGTAGGCTCACTTTGTGAGGATGCTGCAAAGAACCGCAAGCAAACGAGCAGATGGGCCAGTAATAAAACACACAGCCATGTTTAAACAGAGCAGCAACACACTCAAAAAAAAAAAAAAAAATCAAGACATCAGCTCACACGAGCCAAGTCCGCCCCAAGAACCAAAGGGAAACAGTATGAATGGATCCTGAAAAATCTATGTCGACGTTAGCAACTTTTCCTATCAAGAACATTATGGAAAACAAGGACGGGGAAACAACACCTGTTTAGGCAGGCTGCGGGAAACAAAGCAAAATAGACACACAGTGGGGCCGTCTGTCACCACCGCCAGGCGGCGCTGTTGAGAAACTCACCGACTGTCACAAGATGGCGGTGAAAGAAAGACCAGACCTACACGGTGGTGGAGCATCCTGCACTATGCATGGCCTTGCTATCTGGGATCTCAACTGCACGAAGTCAGCTGGGCTCTGAAAATATCAAACGGAAAATACATTGTAACTTTTAGAGTGGGTATGGTTCTGCGTGTGAAGCTGAAACCTTGGCCCCTCCTACTGGGCTCCAGTGGGAATGGCCCCTTTGTCCAATGTGTTAGTGCTGTGCCAGCTGTCCCCATTGCCCTCCTGTCTTTCAGGGAGCAACTGGCTTCTCAGTGCTGTATGCAAGGAACTCTCTTATTCTATTTAGTAGTAGCCTCAGTGTTGATTCGGTGATCATTATTCTGTTTTATGACTAGTTATTGTTATAAATCCCCTACTGTGTCGGATATGTAGATTAAATGTTGTCATATGTCCAGGAAAGAATTGTTTGTCTATATTTCTGTATTAGTTATATCTGCATTTATATAATCTGCATCTCTGTCCATTTCTTCTGTATAATGTGTATCTCTGTGTACATCTGGGTCATCTATGCGCATTATCATCTGTCATGTATATTTACATCTGTGTCACTTATATCTTGATATCTATGTCATCCACATTATTTATACCATTTTTGGAATCTATATCTGCATACTAGCTATACCTGTCATTGTGGTTTATATTGATGGCACTTAGATCATTTATATCTATGTTATCTCTATCAACTGTATATAATGTATATCTCTATAGTCATATCTTTTATAGCTATGTCATTTATATCATCTGTATCAGATGCAGTGCTGGCCTCAATCCAACTTGCCTATCTCTTGTGCTCTTTCTCAAATATAGATGTCCTCATTTTCAGGGCCAGTGTCTCCTCCTTCAGGGCTCACTATTGAGCTGTCCACCCGGGGCTCCTCACAGAGAACATAGCATGAGATGCCACCCTATGTGGCAGTGACCTCGATGTTCTGTTCAGTGAACATGTCAGATGCTGCCCCATTGCTCTACCAAGGTCTAGCACGAGCTGACTTGCCCATCTTTGCTTGAAGATAGCCATGAAGTCATAGACTCAGGAAGAGGAACAGGTGTGGCCACCAGGGGCTCAGTGCTGGTACCCCCTGTATATGCTGTACCAACCCTGAATGCATGGTAGCTCCAGACCGCCATTGAAAGCTCACAGTAGTTCCTCCCTCTAAGGCAGAGATGGTGCCTGAACACTAAAGACCTCCTCAGCTCCTTCCAGGCTAGGGAGATCCCTATGACTATTTCTTGCCCTCTATGGTTTCATTTTTTAAGTGGTCACTCAGACATCTATCATCAGTTTTGGACGAGCCACCTCATCAAGGGCTGACCAGTATGAAGCCCCTCTGATGTCCTCTCACAGAACCCTGAGGTCCTGCCAAACCGAGACTCGGGGAGTCCAACTGCTGAGGAGTGCTGATGTATTGTCACCAACTCAGCTCAGAGACTACTTGGCTCTCCATGGTGTGACACAAATCGTGTATGGCCATTGTGCTGATCCTCACACTTGATGTCTATGGCTGCTTCCCTTGAACCCTGGCTGCCTTGTCCTGGCAATCTCTCAGACTATAGGATGTAATGAAATATGACCTCTGGGGTTCAACCCTGGGTGTAGGTAGATAGGGCAGGCAGGAGCTTTGGCCAGGGAGGGGTGCCAACAGAGGTGTTGAGATGGGGCAAGGAGGATAGTAACTCTTCCAGAACAAGACTTGAACCATTTCCTGTCCTTGGGCATCTCCTCCCCTGAGTCTTCATATCTCTATACTTTGTAGGGCCCAAGCTTCAGTCAATAGTCCCTCCCTACTCAACTGGGCCCCTCAGTTCTAGAGCCCAAGTGAGGCATGGAATTGAAGGGACTGGGGACTCAAGGGCTAATCTGCCTTCTGATTGGTTCACTCTTCTGTCACTTATTCACTTGCCCTTTCAATAATTTGCATAATACCCCCCCCACCCCCATGAATACTCTGGTTGGTGGAACAAAAGGATGTTTCTTGTTTGTCCTCTTCTTGTCTTCCCCTTGGTGGGAGGGACGGAGACCTCTTCAGCAGTCTGTTTGCCTCTCAGGCATCATCAGAGGGAGAACATATTCATGATTCAACCCCAGGCACTTGCTGCAGAAATAGGAGGTGCTCATGTTTACATGCAAGTGGAGGAAACCAGGCCACTGAATGTGAGTGACAGAGCCAGGTCTGGTCCAGGCTCTGAATGAGGATCTTTGGATCCTTCATCATCCAGTGGCAAGGCCCCCTGGGGCACCTGGGCCCCCACTGGCTTCCCTTCAGGGTTGGGTCAGACCCAGGCCTGTAGAGCCTCTAACAGCATTCTCCTTGGTCCCACAGTCCTCAAGGCAGGGGACTGCCAGGATGTGGCTGTACCAAGTGATTACTTTCCAGTGAAGACTCTGGTGGTCATCACACAGACACGGCCAGGAGCCTGCCCTTCTGTCAGCAGCTGACCTCCACAGAGAAGATGAAAACTTTCCTTTTCCTGTTTTGCTTCTTGGGGGATTATTTTTATCTGGAGAGAGGGGGATCACACCTAATTAGGCTTTGTTCCTGCCAAGGAGTTAATTGCAATCTCAGAATATTTTGCTTTTTCTGAGCCATGTGGTAAGTCTTTTAATTACTGTCTACAGATCTGTCACTGTTGTCAAACGATAAATCACATCTCCCTGTGGCCACAGATGACATCATCACAACTGAGTGTTGTTCGTCCTTGGCCTTCCCCTTGGGTGACCAATGTCTGGAAGTCACTAGACAGCCTTTCCTCAGAGGTCAAATCTCTTAATTTACTCAATAATTAGATTTCCATAAAAATCAAAGAAGGCCACCACGGACAAGTGACAGCCTGTCTGATGTTTGTGACCCGCACACCTTGACTACTCTGTATGGGTGGCTCTTTATATCTTAATGAAAGAAAGCCAATTAGCTACAAACTGATTACTGAAACAGAATCAGGGTCATTTCTTTGCAACAAATCAATCAACAAAATGCTAATTACAGATCGTCGTTTCGGCTTGGATTAATCTATTAGTAATTAAAGCGAAGTGCAAACCCAGCCTCGGACTTAATTGTAGCCAAAAGGCACAAACGTCTTTTTCTTGACCGGTAAGATGCTGTTATTTAGCTTAATGTAGACAGAAAACCCATTAATTGTCTAGGACATTCATGGGTCTAATAACATTTTTAGAGGCGGTCTTTGGAGGCATTCACGAGGAATGTAACTGGGGCTGTACTTTGGAAAGATGGGCATCTTCTTTTGATTCGTTTATAATTGAATTTGCATTTTTATTGTGCTTGTAAAAGCAGATTTTTTTTTTCTAGTGCAGAATAGTAAATCTTAGGGCCTAACTCTCAGCAGGCCCATTGAATTCCTCTCTCACAGAGGACAGCAGGTGTGTGGGTGAGGTCATAGTGGCACCGAGTACATGACTCCCCAGGGGGAACACTCCCTTTGAGCCTGGGTGGGGAAGGAGGCTGGGGTCACAAAGAGGGACCCTCTAGTGTGTCCAGAGCCATCTCTTTGTTTTCTTGTAAAACCTTTTTTAATTGTTTATTTATTTTGTGTATGTGTGTACATGTTCTCCATCCCCACCCCTCAGTGTACTTGCATGCATGCATGTGTGCGTGTATGTATGTATGTATGTATGTATGTAAGTGTGCCTGTGTGCGTATGTGTGTATGTAAGTAGTGGATCAAGGTCAACCTCAGGTGTTCTTCCTTTTAACTTTGGACATAAAGTCTCTCACTAGCCTGGAGATCACCCAGTAGGCTGGGCTGGCTCACCAGTGAGTTCTGGGGACACTCCTGTCCCAGCTTTCTCCATGCTGGGATGACCAGTGCCTGCTATCGTTCCTGGGTTTTTTTCTGTCGGTGCTGGGGATTGAACTCAAGTCCTCCTGCTTGCACAGAAGGTGCTTTCCTAGTTGGCTTTCTACTGCTGTGATAAAACACCGACCAAAAGCGACCTGAGGTTTATTTGGCTTACAGGTTCCTGACCATTGTCCAGGGAAGCCAAGGTGAGAACTCCAGGCAGGAGCTTGGCAGAGACCAGTGCAGGAACACTGCATATTTGCTTGTTCCCCTGGCTTACTCTGCTTTCTTACAGGACGACTCAGGACCAGCTGCCCAGGTGTGGCACTGCCCACAGAGGGCTGGATCCTCCCTCCTTCTACACCAATTAGCAACAAGAAAATGCCCAACAGGCCAGTCTGCAGGAGGCCATTGATTCTTCAGCTGATGTTCCCTTTCCAAGATGACTCTTGTCCTTGTCAAGGTGACAAGAGCAACCAACACTGGCACTTTGTAGACTGGGCTGTGACTCTTCCGTTGTTTGGATTCATAGTTTTAGAGCCTAACTATGCTGAGGGCTTTGCTTGACAGATAAAGAAACTCAAAGTCAGGGGGCTCTCCTGCTTGATGTCATATGAGTAACTTGGACACATGACCCCTGATAATGTCTGCTTCCTGATAATGCTTAAGTAAGAGGGCTTGAGAGAAGAGGAGAGCTATGTGGCTGGACACGGAAACCATCCAGACCTTGATGACAAATGGCTAGGAATGTTAGGAGCAGAATCACCAGTGCACTTTGAGAAGGCACTGGGGGTGGGGAAGTATCTTCCATATGTGGGGTGTGAAAGGCCACATCACCTGCCAGGGACCAAGGGCCTCAGCAGACAGCAGCTGGGGGGCAGCTGGGAAGTATTCTGTGGCTCCCATCCGGACTGGGGTTGCCACAGGGGAGTCCACACTGGCTTCCATTCTCAGGCTGTGCTGCTGCTGACTTGGTTATTTCATTGCTTTGTGTGTTTAACAATGGCACTTGTGTTCTAAGAAACAAAGGGACATGGAAGGGTTGGGGCAATGGCTCAGTGGTTAAAGTTCCTGGCATGCAAGCATGAGGATGGGAGTTCAATCCCCAGCACCCACATAAAATCTGGGTGAAGCAGCATATATGCCCGTAGTCCCAGCATGGGAAAGGATGACCCTCCTGGGGCTTGCTGGCCATCCAGTCTAGGTGCATTGGTAAGCCCCAGGTTCAGCAAGACACCCTGTTTCAAAAGCATTAAGTGCAGAGTGCTTGAGAAAGACACCCAGTGTTGACCTCTTGTCTCCAAATACACACAGACACACAGACACACCCACACACACCCCTCTGGGGTAAGATATGAATATCTTGCTGCTCACAGACACTCGCCTGTTGCCCCTAGGAAAGGGATAGCCTCACACCAACACAGGTTTATTACATGTGCCAGGGCGTTTTGTAGGTGATCCCTTGCAGAGTGACATGTGAGATCCAAGCTTTGGAGTCCTTCAAGCACCAGTAACCAACCTCGGGATTTGGTGAGCAAGTTAGTTACTTTTTTGTTGTTGCTGCTGCTGTGATAAAACACCATGATCGAAGTGACTTGTAGAATGAAGCGGTCTATGAGACCATCATGGTGGGGAGGCCTGGGAACAATCAGAAGGTATAGCGGCTGGGAGCAGGAATTGAGAGCTCCCATTCTCAACCACAAGCAGGAAGAGAGGGAGAGGGAGAGAGAGAGAGAGAGAGAGAGAGAGAGAGAGAGAGAGAGAGAGAGAGAGAGAGAGAGAGAGAGACAGACAGAGAGAGAGAGACAGAGAGAGAGAGACAGAGAGAGAGAGAGACAGAGACAGACACAGAGAGAGAGAGAGACAGAGAGAGAGAGAGACAGAGAGAGAGACAGAGAGAGAGACACACAGAGAGAGACAGAGAGAGAGAGACAGAGAGAGAGAGACAGAGAGAGAGAGACAGAGAGAGAGACACACAGAGAGAGACAGAGAGAGAGAGACAGAGAGAGAGAGAGACAGAGACACACAGAGAGAGAGACAGAGAGAGAGACAGAGAGAGAAAGACAGACAGAGAGAGAGACAGACAGAGAGAGAGAAAGAGAGAGAGAGAGAGAGAGAGAGAGAGTGGGGGCAAACTATACACTTCGAAAGCTCTCCTCTAGTGATGAGCCTCCTCTAGCCAACTGGGGAGCAATGCCCCAGCCTGGGGGACACTCTCACTCAGACCAACACCAGGAAGAATGTGGTAGACCAAAGAGAACCAGGACCTGGGTGGAAGGTAGATGAGTTTTCCCAGAGCAAGTCCAGGGCTGAAGGTGGCTTGGAGCTCAGGGGCTTGGGACAAAGCTGGCGCTGAGAGCTGTACAGACTTTGGAGGGTTCTCACAGAAACGGCTACCTGGGCCCATGTCTTTGGCAGCCTGTGATTTGCTTGGTTCATCTCATGCCCGTTGATGAGGTATCTGTGTGGACACTTTGATTCCCATTCAAAGACTGTCCCCCAAGAAGTCTCACTGAGGCTGGACACAGATTCTCCTTGTGAACTAAGTTGTGATGGGTTGACCAGAGAACCCACGTGCGGAGACATTGTCACACTCCTGGACAAGGAGGGGGTTCTTGGTGGACTGGGAACTTTGGGGAAAGATTCTGTAAGGACAACTTGCTTAGATGAATGAGACAGAATTTAGACCCCTGGGTCCTTCTGTAGGTGGCGGTAGTACCTAGTGAGCCTATAAACCGTGAGCAAGAAGTAAGCAAAGGCTCACACGAATGACGCACAGACAGGAGACTCTCAGGTGTTTTTTTCCATTCAGGACCTAGACCATCTCTGGTGGAAACCTTGGATGAAGAGGCTGGTTTGAGGAGGCTGACCAGGCTATCAGTTCCTGGAGGGGTTCACTGACGTGGGTACCCAAGGTGGGGACATTAGCATGGTGGGGACTGGTTGCCTGAAGTGACAGGTCCTTGCTCTGAGAGTTGGGTTCCCTCTTCTTTTTCCTAAATAAGGTGAAGGCCCTGGACTGTAAGCTATAGAGTGTAGCAAGAGGTGAGAGGGTTTTAACATTCACCCCTGCTGCGTTCAGAAAAGTGTACCTCATCCTTGAAACAACAATAATACCCTCCCCGAGTAGCCAGCCAGATACCTTGGACTTGAAAATCCAGTTGCTGATGTAAATAAACCGTGACCCCTGGAGCCCTTTGTGCATTATCCTGACCACCACCCTGCAGCTCATGGGATCTTTACCTTGAACCTTTCCCAGTCCCAACCTTCAGCCAGGTGATGGGTAGGGAAAGTCAAGGGCCATCAGAACCACACCCCCCGGGGGCATCTCAGCATCTGCCATCTTCCCCATGGGATGTCTACTGAAGCCACCGACAGCCCCAACAGTGGGTACCCTTGTCTTATCCTAGCAGGCACTCTGTTTCTTGGGTCCATCTCTCCTCTTTCTTGCTTGCTGTGGTAGCTGTGTTCTTGACAGTGTCTCCAGATCAGGTAGGTGGAGATACGAGGAGGAGGGTGGGACGGGACACTAAGAATATAGGCTATAACAGTAAGTATAAGCTGTTGTCACCAGAGGGTAGAGTGGCATGGGTGGATAAGTAGGTGGAAGTATGTGTTAAGCCCTTACGTCTCTGCTGAGCCTGCCCCAGGACTCTGCTTTGCTCTTTCACTCTGAAGACCCAGGTTGTCCTTGTTTATCAAGTGACTATGGGGGTAAGTCTGGGGGCTGGGGGGAGATGAGATACTTTTAGAGTCCATCCCTGCTTCCTTGGGTCTGAAGGGAGACTGGGTCTTGATGCCAGGGGGAGTCAAGTTGGCTTCTTATTGCTTGTTTCCTGCATCTTCCTCTCAGTTGTTTCAAGCATGATGGAGTGAAGCATGGCTCCTAGGATCTTCTAGGGACAGGGACAGTGCATCTGCCTGATGCATATATGGACAGCTCAGAGATGCTCAAATTTCACACGTTGTGCTGATGTGCCATGGGCCAGACTGAGGAAGTTCCTGCTATGAAGATCTGTCAGGGATTCAGAGTCAGAGACAGACCAGAGTTTTCCAAATGTGACCTTCCCATCAGCCTGAAAGGACAGAGACGGGATTCAGGGACATCCCTCCCTCCAGTGTGACTGAATACTGGGGCCTGTTGGCTTGAACCATACCTCACAGTGTTGGGGAGGGGTTGCACATGCCTGCCTGCAGCCTGGTCAGCCTGGTGTGCCCACTCAGAAGGCAATCTTAGAGCAACCAGAAATGCATTCTTGGCTCCCATGCCATCTGTGTTTGCCTTTTGTAAACTCACTGGTGTTTCTCCCGACCAGGCGGGATCAGTGACCTTGCTGGGCAGCGGGGAGGTGAATGAATGTACTGCCCACTGCCACTCTTGGGGACTGAGCGAGGAAGCGGGATGTCCAATAGGCAAGCGGAGAAGATGGATGACTGCTTAGGAAAAGCTGGAATGCTCTGATCTCCGATAGGAGTGCTTGCAATTTGCATTCATTAGCAAAGCAGGACGATTACAGTTATGATTTAGGGTGCAAATCAGAAGCAGCATCTGCATCCCAGGGCTGGGATGAACGCTCAGGCAGAGAGAGGGATCGGGAGCCCTGAGGGGTCTTGCTCAGCGGGAGGTTGTGTCTCCAGGGCTGTTTTCCAGAATTGCTTTACTTATTTATTTTACTCTAGTTGGCGTTTTCTTTCTTTCTTTTTATTGTTTTAAAAAGATTTATTTATTTAGTATATGTGAGTACACTGATGCTATCTATCTTCAGACACACCAGAAGAGGGCATCGGATCCCATGACAGATGGTTGTGAGCCACCATGTGGTTGCTGGGAATCGAACTCAGGACCTCTGGAAGAACAGTCAGTGCTCTTAACCGCTGAGCCATCTCTCTAACCCCTGGTGTTTTGTTTCTGGACATCGAATTTTGCTATGTAATACAGTATGGACTCAAGCTTGACATCCCCCTGCCTCAGTGATCCTGAGCGCTGGGCTTACAGATTTGGGGCACCATATCAAACTGAGGTCTGCCTTCTGAGTCAGGGAGGACTTGTAGGGAGCCCAGGGAGCATCTTCAGAGCTAGGAAGTGCTCAGCAGACGAGGCAGCTCAGTGCCGGCTCTAAGGTCCACCTGGCATCATTTTGCCTCTTTGGATGAAGCAGAAAACAGTAGCAATACAAACCCACAGTCCTCTGTGAGGCTGCACTGCTTCCTCCTGGGTTTTCCTTCCACTTCCCACACAACTGCTGATTCTCACCTGCGACCATCTGGGAGTCCTGGGAGATTCCCTTGGGAGCTCAGTTCCCACGCTGGGTAAGTGTTCTCTTTAAAGGGTAGGCTGGCCAGAAGGTAGGCATGATGCCTGCCTTATTCCTCTGAGTGCCATCAATGGTGTGGCTGAAGTTGTCAAAAAAAAGTGTCCCAGCTATGCGTGCCCGCGTGTAGTTTTATTGGAAATCAACTTAAAAGTAAAAAGCAGGCTGAAGTCTGGCTTGAGTTGGTGCTTTTGAATACAAGCATCATCTGTCCCACTTCTAACAGATGATGTTCCCCAAGTATGAACCAGTGAAGGTACCTGTTTCCCCGGGCCAGGTTCACAGCAGGGTGGCAGACCCCATCGGGGCCCATAGCAGGCCATTAAACCCTTCAGGGCCTCAGCTTATTTTTCTCATAGGAGAGCCCTATCTTTTTTGGCTGTGAATGTCCCGGTGGTGTCTCTTCACAGATCAGCAGAGTGATTTTATCCAGAATGTGGGACAGAGTACTGCTGACATTGTATTGGAACAGAAAGATGCCTCTTGAAGTTTGGGGGAGGGGGGGAAGGCCCACTGGAGAAGTGAGGAGTGTAATTAATCAGAAAATTAGCATTTCAAAGGGATGTGGAAGCAGGCTGAGTTTGAGGCGTGAACTTGCTGAATAGCTGAATAATGAGGTGTGATAGGGTTTCTGCTGCCCTAATGACTCTATACCCTCAAACAGTTAGGGGCTCCACTTTATCCACAGGAACTGCCTTTGGAGGCTAGGCTCTCCCAGATAGCACCAGAATACTGACCAGGAACCCAGATTGCCAGGCAGGATAGGGCTGGCTTGATGGGAGGGGGCAGGGATGGCTCTATATGAGTTTGGGGGAGTGGCAGCGGGAGACTGGGGGTATTCTAGTGCATCTGAAGTCCTTTCTCAGTGCCTGCGTGACTTGCTACTGCTTCTGATCTCTGCACCACAGGCCCAACCATGCATCCAGTTGGCCAAGGAGGCCACAGACCAAACTGGACACATGGCTTGCTCCATGGCAAGATTGGCTTCTGGTTGACTGTGGGCAACCCTTCCTCGCCTTGGTGGAGGCTTCATTTAATCTCAGTCTCCCAGATGGTGAGTTAGTTTTCCCTGGTCCCCAAATGAGCGGCTGCTTTCAAAGGAAGCCACTTAAAACCCTAAACAACCTCTGTTGTGAATTTCAAGTTTGGAAATGGACAAACGGCGGGTGGCTGGTTTATTGTTTTGTGTGTGAAATTATTTTCATTACATCCGCTTGCCATGTGTCACCAGCAGACCAAAGCTTTGCCTCAACAGCTGCTCAAGAGCAGGCTGGGATCTGGAAGGCAGCAGCTCCTGTGGATCTGAACAGGTTTCCTTTCCATCTTCTCCTGGTGGATGCGGGGATGGAGGGGTTCCTCTGCTGGGAGTCTGGCGTGGGGATGAACAAGCACTCGCTCTGTGAGGTACTGAGATTACATCCCACTGAGGGTGGCTCTTCTATCTGTGTGATGGTTTGTATATGCATGGCCCTGGGAGTGGCACTATTAGGAGGTGTTGCCTTGCTGGAAGTGTGTCACTGTGGAGTGTGACTTCCCCTTATCCTTATCTGTCTGGACTGCCCTGCTTGTGTCTCTGTGTGACTAGAGAGGTCTACAGGCATAGGGTATACAGCCCAGCACCTGACCTAGGGCTCCTTTCTGCTTCTCTCCAGAGATGTTTCTGCCATCCCAAGCCCAAGTAGGATGCTTCTGCAGGGCACACTTCTGCTCAGTTTCATGGAGCCCACCCCAACCCTGCCCTGCACACTCGAGCATCTCATGGGTCACCTGGTGGCTTGTTTTTAGGTCACCCTGCATCTAACCATAGGAGAATGCAAAGGCCTAACTTCTGGGGACAGTTTATGGAACACTTGGGAGCCTGTGAATAGTGGTGGCACCTCTGGACTGAGGATAGGTTGTGAGTGTCTTGTCATCCAGAGAACAGATCACAGAGGGAAGTGACCTGGGGGTTGGGTGGGGGTGGGAGCCAAGGGTTCCCGCAAGCTCCTAGCAGGGAGTCAGGCACAACACAACAGCATAAGTTTCCATCTGAGAGAAATATGGGCAAGGGGTGGAGTAGGGAAGTGGCTCACGATACTGGCAACCCCAGAGTTGCAATCCAAGTTGGGGAGACCCCTTGATTCTTCTGCCCACTAGGCGACATGACAGAGATCCTGAGTCCCATATACAGGCCAGGCAATGTAGAGGCTGATGTTTGTCTGGTTACAAGGCTGGGATGCACCTGGAACTCTTTTCTAAATCCATCACAAAAATGCACTTGGCCAAGTCTACATGAATTCAAGTCCTGAGACACTTGTCCTGAAAACCCAGCATTCCTCAGTGGCAAACCGAAGCCAGTGCGGTGCCTGCAGTGTGCTCAGTCGGCTGTCCTTCATGGTCAGACGCAGATGAGAGGGACAGCATAGACATGCGTGTAGAGGACAGCATTCGGGAGTCGGTAGGAAGGAGAGCTTAGGAGTGGATTTCCCAGACAGAAATAGCAACGGGGCACTGAGTGTGCTCAGGACATTGAATAATAGGATTAATCAAGGAAAATGTGGTCTTGATGAGTATATGTGTGCAAAACCCCACAAAGAAAGTGGAAAGTAAGGCAGTTCGACCTTGAGAACCTTCGAGGAAACATTATGATAGCTAAGCAAAGTCAGAGGTGGTGGGGCTAGGAGCAGAGACTGAGGCCATGGAGGCTGAGTGGAGACCAGCTTCAAGCTATAGGCAAGCAAGCTAGGACAGTATTTGAGCCACATGAGAGACTGAGACCCATCTCAACGGAATAAGATGAGAAATAAAAGTATTAAGATTCCAGGAATGCAGATAAATCAGGGCTTGGAGGAAATCTCGTAGCTTTAAGTGCTACTGGTAGAAAAAGAAAGATTGTTTAAAATTGGTAATTTAAGGTTCAGCCTAAGCACACGGAGAATGAAAAAAAAATCCAAATGTAAAGAGAGAAGATAAATAAAATATGAGCCATGGGTTGATAATACATAAAAAAAAAATCGCTCTACAGAAAAATAAAAGAAACACAATAGGGAAAATATGCATAGAAATGTTAGGGAAATTTATAAATGCCCATCGAGGCGAGAGGTTTCTGAGATCAAGTGCATTGTCCATTAAAGAAACAAACGAATCCCCACCCCCAGACCCTTGGGACTCTGTGACTTAATTTAAGAAAGGAAGACTTGGGATGAGTGACCCCGATTCCACAGAGGAAGAAATGATGCATCTGTTTCTCTCTTGAGATCATCAAAACCCTTGGTTCCCCATCGAAGACAGAGAGCAAATTCCAGGTTGGTTGGGAGGAATTAATTATCTATCATGTATATGGAAGAGAACCACAATGCATCAGCAAAAGCTAGCAGCACGTGACATCTGGACAGCCCATACTGGCCAAGGGATTCTCATCCAGGAAGTCAGAGTGGGTTCAATGCTTAAAAACTTGTAGCTGGGACTGTCCAGGAATTCTTCAATGGCTCCCTGAGTTTGATGCCCAGCACCCACAAAAGCGCCAGGCATTGGCAGCACTGGGCAGGTACAGAGACAGGTATATCCTGAGAGCCCACTGGCCACATAGCATAGCCAAATGGCAAGCTTCTGGTTCAGTGAGAGACCCTGCCTTAAACAACCCCTCTCACCCACCCACCTCAGCCTCCCATCCCCCTTTCCTGGGGCAACAAGTCTCTACAAGATTAGGCACATCCTCTCCCACTGAGGCCAAGAAGGTAGTCCCCTTACATATGTGAGGGAGGCCACGGACCAGCCTATGTATGCCTTTTGATTGGTAACTCATTCTCTGAGAGCTCCCAGGGGTCCAGGTTAGTTGACACTGTTGGTCTTCCCATGGGGTCGCATTCCCCTTCAGCTCTTTCAGTCCTTCCCCCAACTTCTCTATAGGGGGGCCCTCAGTCCAATGGTTGGCTCTAAGTATCTGCATCTGTCTCAGTCAGCTGCTGGTAGAGGCTCTCAGAGGGCAGCCATGCTAGGCTTCTGTCTGCAAGCACAACATGGTATCAGTCATGGTGTTAGGGTTTGGGGCTCATAAATGGGATGGATCCCTAGTTGGGACTCAGGTGATTTTGAAAGGTCAAAATCCTCCTATCCCAGCCTTGTGACTATTCACATATATTTTGAGCTCAGGTTTCTGTGTGAATAACATAGCATTTCTTTCTTTATTTAATAAAAATATAATTGCATCATTTTCCCCCACCCATGTCCTCCCTTTCTCAATCTAAGGCCTTCTCTTCTTTAACCATTTTTGTTATATATGAATATTAAAGATCTACATATAAATGTAATGTACTGAGTCCACTCATTGTCTCCCGCATGTACATACTTCTGGGGCTGACCATTTGGTAGTTGAAAGCCAATAACCAATCAGGAACTTGTTCCTGGGGAAGACTAATTGCTCACTTTGCTCTCAGTTTTGAAAAATTCCTCTGTTCTGATTCCAGGACTGAGTCTCCCTAGGCCTGCTCTAGGGGTTCCCAGAGGGAGGCTGGCATGAAGTCACAGGCCCTTCTGTCATGCTTGTGATTGAGTATGGTGGCTCCCTTGTGGCTTCTTGCAATGGTGGGTTAGGAGTTCTAGAGGCTTCTTTACTTCAGTGCCACCATTTCAAATATGTCATGAACCTCAGAAAGACATTCCAGCCATTACTGGACACGTGCACAAAGGCAGCCCCATCAGGTTGTGCATGGCAGTGCCATGGCTTCCCTTGTATATGTAAGCTCTTTGGCATCCTCGGGTGGAATAAATCCCTGAGGTGCACTATGTGTCTCTGTTAAGTGAAGTAGATTGTATGTGACCCCGAGAGGCACAGAGAAAGTGAGTCTAGGCCCCTGAGAGAGACTCCCAGGATTGGGATGGAACAAACGTGGCTCTGTATATGGCAAGGATGCATGGTCATGGTGCTCACCTCCGTGGAGAGGAGCAGAGGGCATGGTGGACATGCAGACAGTTTCTTCCTTGGCACCAAATGAAGAATTTTGCATTTCTTAAGCGCTTTTTATTTCCACAGAGACCAGTCTATATCACACACAGTCTATATCCCTGCCTGTGTGTCCCTCTCTCTGGGCTCTCTGTCATCCTGTCTCTAATTCTTCTTTGCCCTGCCCTGCATGTTTGTCCCTCTCTCCAGGTTCTGCCTCATGCTTTCTCTAAGCTCACTCTGCACTGACTTAGTTCCCTAACTTTAGAACCCTGCCCTGGCATCCAGACGTTTAACCATGAATAATAAGGAGTGCTGGAGACCTGTTTCCCCATGTCCACAGACCCAAGCCTCAGCTCTCTTCCTGTGAATTGGGGGAAGAGCTCGTCGCAGTACCTCCTCAGCTCTCTGAGGGCCGACTGGGCAAGTCAGGTTTTGTGTGTGAGGTTCCTAGAGAGAAGTCACCTGGAACATTTGCTGTTAGGTGGTCTCCCCACCGGTCAATGCTAGATACTTACAGAACCCGAGGAGAGGCTAAGGAGCACTAGCAGGCAACTGTGGGGTGAAGGAACCACCGGGATTTGTTTTTCGTTTTCATTAACTGGAGGGTGGAAAGTTCAAAGGAAGCGTGGCTACTAGTGTGAACCATCCCATGAGACAGGGTAGGTGTATCAAGGAAGAGGGGCTTGGGGGATATGCCGTGGAGGACATGATGAAGAAGGCAAGGAGAGGAGGTGAGAGGGAGGGAGAATGAGAGGAAGGGAGGAGTGTAAGAATAGAGGAGGAAGGGGAGGAGAAGGAGGAGGAAGAAGAAGGCATCAATTGACAGACTGCCTTCAGCTGCAGTGCTGACAGGAGCCTACAGACATTTCAGCCATTACTAGATGTGTGCACAAAGGCAGTCCCACCAGGTTATGTACAGCTGTAAGCACAGACACCTCCCCTTGTCCACATGGTGGAGCAGAGGCCAAGGAAGCCTGCCCCTCACTGTCCCACAGAAGGATGGACTCAGATGGAAGAGTTCATAACTGGGCAGGCCTTGGTACAGGTGAGTCTAAGAGATCATGATGGGTCATTGTCATTAGATATTCACTTATGGACTGGGTGGAACCTCTTAACTCATTACCTCCTGGGCATGAAATAGTTAACCCTCATCACACCATGGTGAGTGGCAGACCGGTGGATACCAATGTGACAGAGCAAGGGAGAATGGCCTCATGGCATGGGTGGTGAGCGCAACCCCAACCGTCTCAGATGAGCCACTGAAAAGCTCTGGCCAGCGTCCTAATTGGACCAGCGCTGTCATGTTCCTGCTCTGTTGGAAAATTAGTTGAGTATGGAATTTCTGTCACATTCGTCCCAGGCCACTTGTCATATCTTTCTCACCCATGAAAGTCACTGTTTGTCACGGCTAATGAGGCCAGGATCATCAGGAGGCTGATGCCAGCCTGGCTAGCCCAGAGGCAGAGCTGTATGTACATGAACACGCACACATGTGTATGTACGAGTGGCTGCAGATTTTATGGGTTATCCTTGCTGTGACATCTTCTGTGGCCAGCTTCTCTCTCTAATACTAATTCAGGGGTTGCAGAGAAGGTCTTACTTAGCTGTATTCCACTGTACTGTCAGCTGGCTCTTTCCAGATACCTTCAATCGTTTGATGGGCTGTACCCTTTCAGTTGAGGAAGGAGGCAACAACTCCAGCGGAATTCCATTTGGGGGCTGTGTGTACCAGGAGACCCTGCCTGAGCTTCCCACCTGCTGGTATGCCCTAGAGCTTGTGACTATATAAGCTGCTGCCTTCAAGTCCATGGTTCCATAGATACACACAGATGTGTACAGACACACAAAGACACAGACACACAGACACAGAGACACATAGAAATAGACACAGACACACATGCACTCAGACACACAAAGATACAGAGACACAAACACAAGCAGACACATACATAGACATAGGCACACAGAAACACAGACACACAGGTACACACACAGACACACAAACACAGACATACATACACAGAGACAGACAGACAGACACACACACACACGAACCACTTCCACAGAAACTCTGAGAACATCCTGAAAGCTGCTTACCCAAAACATGTTCTAAGCCTTGAGCACAAAGTTCACAGTAATTTGGGTGATTGAGAGCAAATCTTGATATTGGGAAAGAAGAGAGTGATTTAAAAGTTGAACCCAGCCGCTCACTCCTACCAGGCTGGCAAGGCACAGCTCACACCGCGGTGCGCCAGCCGTCACGCCTGACGAGATGCTTGAATCCAAGTCTCAGAACAGGAGATGAAAAGCGAGAGGAGGAGACCCAGAAACTATACATTTTGCACGATTTCCCCAGAGGGAATTAAGGTAAAAGCGGAGACTGAATTTATTATTGTTTTCCAAGACGAAGAGGGAAGGATGCGTGAGTTCTTGCTTTCTGCTGTGAAATTAGGTTGGCAGGAGAATGGGGAAGCAACATCTCAGGCATTTCCCATCAACAAAATTCCTGAGAAATCCCTTTCTGGACCCCGGAAGAGTCTCCCCACCCTTCCCTGGGTTCACTTTTTCTTAAAATTATTAAGAAAACAATCACACCATATAAATAACCAACCACAAAAAAGATGGAAGGCATATTTCCAAAACCTGTTTTAAATAATCGAGACATCATTGAATAAAAAGCCAAGTCGCACATTTATTTTTCCCTTTGCTTCCTCAAAACGAATGCTGCTTTAAAAATGCTAGCCCATGTTTTATTAATGCTAGCAAGGCTGGGGAGAGAAGATATTGTCATATATATGAGGGTAGGAATGTCAAGTGAAGCAAAGAGCCGAAGACCCAGATAATGAAGCGGTCAAATTTGTAAAATAGTACAAACTGGTTATTTTAAGACAAATACTTTCAGAACCTGGTTCTTCACTGGCATGGGTGAAATCCCCATTCAAGGGCTATAAGTTTCTGGAGATGTAAGAGGTCCATGAGAGACTGGTGGCTATCACCACACAGGCATGACCATGAGTCACACAGCAGCAGCAGAGACAGAGGAGACTTGGCAAACGTTAAAGTTTGGTTAGCCCTGTTGCTATGCACACAGTAATGTTCTTATATGTGGGCACTCAGCTCAGTGCTGTGCCAGTACTGAAGTAAAGGATAAACGGCAGGGAGTCATGCTGACAAGCTATAATTCTAGAACATTCATTTTCTTCTGGGAATGTTCCTCCCTTGTAGTAGTTTTGAGGTTGATCTCACTCTCTGCATCCACAATGTGGCTTCTATGCCTTTCCTTTACTGTGTGAACAGGCAGTGAGAGCTCTCAGGAACACAAGGAAGGACATCCCTGAAGGCTGTTGTGCTTCTTGAAGCAGTGTCTGTCCTTTGTAAATTTCCCTGACTCAGATTTTTCTATCCTTAGGGATGTAAGTCTCATGGGAGGGCAGATGGTAAAGAAATTTAGGATTTTAACGACAGTTAATCATGTCAGTGCTCCACAGTGGAGGTCTTGGAGTAGAAGTTCATCTTGCCTACCACTTCCAAGCAGGAAGTGGAGGCAGTGGGCAGAGACAAGACAGGAGTTATAAAATTATGTGATGGTCTTTGCTTGTTCCCCAGCTTGCTGGGGACAAATAGTCTGGAGGCGGTTAGCCTCAACACCTAAGGAGGCATATTGTTCTTGAAAGCTACCAACAAACCAACCAATGTGTGCATTCCACCCAGTGCGTGCTTGGGTCTGTGAGATTCATCAGTGATACGAGGCTACACTGGCTTCTGTATGGAATACAACACTGTAAACGGCAGCCACGTCCTCTGAGCTGGCCCTGGATAGTGCATTTGTTTTTACAGCTGAAGGATAAAGGGAAGATGTGTTTCCCTCAACACAGCACCTGTTAGGATAGATACTCATGGCCTTTTTTTCCTTATACCATCATCCTCAGAACATTTCAAATCTACAAGCCGCTGAGTCTGGCCGGAAGTTGTCAGAGCAGAGGAAGAACAGTAAGAGAGAAGATTGGTACCAGCCTTAGCTCAGGACCAGGTATCTGGAGGTAGTTTTGTTTGGATCACCCTGGGCTTGTTTTAGAGTAGTAGTTCTCAACCTACCCAATGCTACAACCCTTTAATACAGTTCCTCTTGTTATGCTGACCCCAACCATAAAATGTTTTTTGTTGCTACTTCATAACTGTAATTTTGCTACTGTCGTATATCGTGAAGGAAATATCTGGGTTTGCCGATGTTCTTAAGTAACCCCTGTGAAGGGATTTGACCCCAAAGGGGTCTTGATTTATTGGTTGAGGACTGCTGTTTTAGAACAAGGGATCTCAAGGTTAGTTAATTTCTGTGTCTAGCTGATTTGGGGACAGAGAAGTCCAAACTCAGCTGACCAATCATGACATAACCCAAAGAACTGGATACAGTAGTCTTGTTGAAAGATCCATGGAGGGAATGTCTATTTGTCAACCATCATAGATCCTTAGGTCCATTGGTCCATAGGTCCATAGGAGAGTTATAGGTGAGTCCTACAGTATGACAAGACGAGGCAGACAGTCTACCTAAGGTACCATCAGGAGCAGTTTTATAGATTTGGCCATTTCTTGGGACATAACTGGTCACTGCTTTTAGGAGCATGAAGTCATGAGAGCATGGGACTCTAGTCTCTGATGTCAGGACTACTGTGTGCACTGAGATCATGACACCTTCTGTACTCTGGCTGCCTATCAGCTCAGTGCTGGCTGTACCCTATCCTGCTGCACAGGAGGACTGTGCTGTGGACATGCCAGACTGAAGCCAGTGAGGAAGATTGGTATTCAGGAGCTGAGTACGTGATACCATGGGTGAAGGCAGGCTCTTCTTGTTAGAGCCACTCTGCCTTAACAGAATCGTGTCAGCACTTGCTTTTTGGTATCTATTTTTTTTTTTTAAAAAAAGGGCTGTTGGAGTAATTTGGGGAGAATGTTTATCTTGTAAATTCTGAGCCTTCCAATGCATACATAGATGGCGTGTACGTTTCTCTAACTACAGATCTTGTTCAATCTTCTTGCCCATGTTTTGTTACCCTTGGAAGAAGTAATGTGGGTAGTGTTCACTGACTTTATTGCCAGGGATTTTTCTGCAATTGTAGATATTTAGACTTTTACAAAGCTTCCCTGAATATCTAAGGACTTGCCAGAATGATTCTGTTTCCCGCTCCTACCTATCTCTGTGTGACTCGTTCTCCTGTCCATCTGTGAGCTGGCTTTGCTGCTCACTCCCTTCCTCTCCTTCTCTACCACTCACCATTTTATCTGACCCCAGGCCAGTGGAGGAGAGACCACTGGTACCCTGGATAAGGATCAGGGATCTTTGCCTTCCGAACCCCACCCCAGCCACACTGGCCTGGGGTGGGTTGATGTTCCAGGTGCAGATGGGAACCCATAGCTCGTGTTCATCTGGAAGCTCCTTCTACAATGCTGGCATGCAGCCACTCTGAAGGAGCCATGCTTGGCAGTCCCTGCTGCTTTTCTGAGATGCTGAGCACTGCGCAGGTCATTGGACCACACAGACCCCAAGTTCAAGTCGCTGCTGGGATTTTAAATCCCGAGTCAACAAACCTCCTCTAGGTCAGCTACATATGTTACACATGCGGCTCAGGTCTGAATACCAAAGTGTTACCACGGAGAGGAAAGCCTGGGAACGTAGAGGTCACCTCAGCTGCCCAGAGTCTCCACATTGGTGCAGGTGTATCCTCCATATTTCCTTCTCTTAGCTGCCTGCTGTGAGCTTTCTGGTTTACAACGCTGCCATAATTCCTGGTAGATATTGTAGATATTTCTAATTTTACAAAGCTTCCCTGAATATTTAAGGACTTGCCAGAATGATTCTGGCAATAATTCTTGGTGTTCTTAGACAGGCATGCATACACTTTTGTTAATTAAATTTGCTCTTAAACATTTCACAAACATGGACACAATTCTCACGCCCAGCTCCCTGTTACACCCAGGAGCCCCACCACCAATCCCTGCCCCCCTCTCGTGTTCATGGATATTTGTGTTGTTTGGTGACTCAGTGAGATTAACCATGGTCTAAGTGACCATGAATGATCTGTTGGAGTCTGGTTGGCTCGGCCATAGGCCCACAACAAAAGACGGGTGGTCCCCCTTCTCCAAGAAACTATCACTAACTAGTAGTTCTGAGGAAAAGGATAGAACCCGTGGGCCCCTCCTCCCTCCTTGATTGGTTGCTGATACGACAGGTCTTATGTTAACCATTGCAGTGGTCATACTGAGTCTTACAGTGATCAAATTAACCTCCTTCACTTGGCAGCTGCAGTTTATTAGCACTATTTTTGTCCTATTGCCTGCCGTACACAGTTCTCCTTTGTGGTAGGGCTGACTGTCAGAACATTCTCCGAGTTTTAAGATCTGTTCTCCTTGCCAAGGTCCACTGCCATTCCTTTTTTTGGCACATGCTGTGAGGCATGGATTCCTTTTTATCTGGAAGAATCCTGTTGGAGACGTGCCTACGGCAAGATGGACTCCGTTGAGAAAGTCTTACTTCATTTCTGTTTTATTAAGGGTTTACTTCTAAAGAATGGGCAAATATTGGATTATATCAAGTGCTGCTTTGCTCATGCTAGGATAATGATTACTAGATGAATTTACTGAGTGGTAATTATGTATTTTTTTCTTATGTAAACCAACTCATGGGTTCCTTGGGTAGAATGAGCACTTGCGGTAGTGCCGAAAGAGATTACTGGGTGATTTCCTGTTAATGTGCTTGGTCAGAGATTTTACTGTTTGCTTTTTACATTTAAAATTATATTAAGCTGATAGAATTTGGAGTCCTGTGATTCTGGTCTATTAAAGGTTTTTCGTGAATACAGAAGGCTCAAGAATTTACCTCTAAAACTACCTGGATGTGGTGTTTTTAAGAAGACACTAGAGGAGTTTTTGTTTGTTTGTTTGTTTTTTAAATAAACATGAATGAGTGTTTTGCCTGCACATATGTCTTAAATCACTGGGTACAATGCCCGTGGAGGCCAGAAGAGGTTGTTGGATTCCCTAAAACTAGAGTTATAGGTGGTTGTGAGCCACTGTGTGAGTGCTAGGAGCCGAACCCTGGAAAGAGCAACCAGTGCTCTTGACTGCTGAGCTGTCTCTCTAGCCCTAAACATTCTAAGCTCAAGATTTTCAAAGCTATCAGAATCTCTAATTAGAGAAAATTTTGTGAGTTTTTTGTTTGTTTGTTTGTTTTGGAGGCTGGGTCTCATGTAGCTCAGGCTGACCTGGAATTCACTAAGTAGTTAATGATGATCTTGAACTTCTGACCTTCCTGCCTCTACCTCCCTAATGATTATAATAATCACTATATGGCTCCAACCCACATGGCTAATGCAGTGCTGAGGACAAACCCAAGGCTTGTTATCTAAGCACTCTACTAACCAAGTCATATTAACCCAGCTCTGGAAACTGATGGGGGTTTTCAAATAGATTCTACCAAGTTGTCCATACATTGACCTTCCTGACTTCCCATCCGACTTCATCAGCTGCCCTCCTCCATTCACTACCTCAGACTGATAGCTTTCATCTCCTTTTCTGCTTTGTCAATTCGCAAAGCTGTTTATCTCATTAGTGTGTTCACAACACCAGCATGGCTATACCGACCCTCCTTGACTCATGGGCTTTGACCTGGTAAACTCACCACAGAGTTAGGTTAAAAACACCCTGAGCGCCACTACCCAGTGAAATATCCTACATAGGAGCTGTGGAAGGTCATCTGGTTCCCTTGAGATTATGGGGCTTGCTGGGGTTGTATGTAGTCCACTGCCAGTGTCCAGCAAAGAGGGGTAATGTACCACATAATCCAGGGAGAGGGCAAAATTACAAATCTGGCACACAACTGTGTCCACAGCGTGAGGATAGCCTTTGTACGACAGTGAACAACCAAAATAGCATACATTTACCTAGTCATCTCAAGTCAGGAGTACCTGTACACTTCTGTGTTGTTCTTTGAGGTGTGCTGCTCTTTCCTGGCATCTATGACACATTTCTGTTTAGCATTTTTTTTAATAATCTCTGCATCACTAATTCCCCTATTTCAGTTCCAGATGCAGGCTCAACATTCTTCCTCAAGATAGCACATTGTCTTGACTCTTACTCACTTTTGAATTCTGATTTCTTCCTTGCTTCATCTAGGAAGTTATTTTCCAAAATCCAGGCTTGTGTGTTTTTGAAAGTTCCATCTGTGGCCTGAACTGGGTTGATTTTTTGGTGATTTGGATTCCCTGCCTTATAGTTGTGACTCTGAGGGCTATCACCTGTATCCAAACACATTCCTGATTCCGGCGATTCTAGTGTTCACATATAAGGGTGACTTTCCCACCATTCTGTTCATTCTTGCTAATTATTGTGATTTTACACTTTATTTTTGAAGTAATCCTGCATGGGGTTGGTTTGTGTCTTGGTGTGTTTGGACTGTAGCGATTAAATTTACCAGTGATTCCTCAAGATTATTGTTCATAAAGGTTTCATAGAGGGTTTTTGTTTTAGGGGTGGGGAGGGGAGCTTGGATATGACTTTATGTTCATTGAAAAAGTTTATGTGTATGAGTGTTTTTCCTGCGTGTGTGTGTGTGTGTGTGTGTGCAGTACCCAAGGAAGCCAGAAAAGAGCACTGGAACCCCAGGACTGATGTTACAGGCACTTGTGAGGCACCAGGGAATCAAATCTGGGACCTCTGAAAGAGCAGCCAGTGCTTTCAACCACAGAGCCATCTCTCCAGCCTCTGGATGCTTATTTTTGAACATTGCATTTTTGGAGAATCCCAGATGATCCTTTTCTAGGGCAATCATGTGTATTTGAGCAGCCCAGTGTCCCCTGGATCAGAACCTTCTGATGTGCCCTTTCCTCCCTTTTGGGCCCGAGCTTCTTTTATGATGGCAGAGCTGCTCTCGAGTAGCCTCTCTCCACTTGACATAGTGACCTGTTCTGCATCAGCCAGCACCTTCTGCTTTGACCCCTGTCTACCCTGGTTTGACTCCTGTCCAATCTCCATGACTTCAAAGTTCTTAAAAATCACTAGGGTTTTCTGTGGGGTCTGAGACCCTACGACTTTCCTATTATGTAAGTGCCTGGCTACATTGTGATGTGTCAGAATCATAGAAAGAGGTCATGAGAGCTTATATTCCTCATAAATTTGGTCCTTGTATGGGGCCACATGTGGTAGTAGTCTTCATGTTTGCAGGATCTTCAGGTAGCAGATGTGTGTGTGTGTGTGTGTGTGTGTGTGTGTGTGTGCATGTGAGTGAGTGTTGTATTCCTTCTGCTTGTCTTATCTCTTATAAGGTCACCAATGTTTGACTTTGGTGACTTCATCCAGTCACAATCTCCTTATAAAAGTTCCACCTATGGACAGCATGGCTAGATTGTCTCCACTTTCTCTGTACATGACAATAGGGGTTAAACATTAACTCACAGAGTTCTGGGAGTGGGGTCATAGAAACCATATTCAAATGTCATGGGGTCAGAGCTGATCCTGTGCCACAGTGCCAGGAGCTGATCTTGTGCTACAGTTCTCCATACCCAAATACCACTGAGAGAGAGCTGGTCTCCCAGGAGTGCTATTACTCCTGTAAGCACAGGTAAGATCACCACTTCTGCTCAAATTCCTGGTGCAGGAGGGACCTGCCAAGAGCCATCAGAACACAGGAACTAAGGAACAGTCAGGGACAGGATTCTTCTGGTTTCCATCTGTACCCTGGAGCTGACCCTGTGCCACAGCTGTCCATACCCAAATTCCTCCCAGAGAGATCTGGTCTCCCAGGAGTACTGACACACAGGCTTGCTGGAGGGACAAGTCACAGTCAGAGACAGAAAGACCAGCTAACATCAGAGATAACCAGATGATGAGAGGCAAGGGCAAGAACATAAGCAACAGAAACCAAGGCTACTTGGTATCATCAGAACCCAGGTCTTCCACCACAGCGAGCCCTGGATACTCCAACACACCAGAAAAGCAAGACTCTGATTTAAAATCACATCTCATGTTGATGATGATATAATACTTTAAGAAAGACATAAATAACTCCCTTAAAGAAATATAGGAGAATACAGGTAAACAGGTAGAAGCCCTTAAAGAGGAAACACAAAAATCCCTTGAAGAATTATAGGAAAACAGAACCAAACAGGTGAAGGAATTGAACAAAACCATCCAGGATCTAAAAATGGAAACAGAACCAATAAAGAAATCACAAAGGGAGACAATCCTGGAGATAGAAAACCTAGGAAAGAGATCATGAGTCATTGACGTAGCATCACTATAAGAATACAAGAGTAGAAGAGACAATCTCAGGTGCAGAAGATTCCATAGAAAACATTGACACAACAGTCAAAGAAAATGCAAAATGCAAAAAGCTCCTAACCCAAAACATCCAGGAAATCCAGGACACAATGAGAAGACCAAACCTAAGGATAATAGCTATAGAAGAGAGCAAAGATTCCCAACATAAAGGGCCAGTAAATATCTTCAACAAAATTGTAGAAGAAAACTTCCCTACCCTAAAGAAAGATGCCAATAAACATACAAAAAGCCTACAGAACTCCAAATAGATTGGACCAGAAAAGAAATTGCTCCTGTCACATAATAATCAAAACACCAAATGCATTAAACAAAGAAAAGAATATTAAAAGGGGAAAGGTCAAGTAACATATAAAGGCAGACCTATCAGAATTACACCAGACTTCTCACCAGAGACTATGAAAGCCAGAAGATCCTGTCTGCATACAGACCCTAAGAAAACACAAATGCCAGGCCAGGCTACTATACCCAGCAAAACTCTCAATTACCATAGATGGAGAAACCAAGATATTCCATGACAAAATCAAATTTACACAATATCTCTCCACAAATCCAGCACTACAAAGGATAATAGATGGAAAACTCTAACACAGGAGGGAAACTACACCCTAATAAAAGCAAGAAAGTAATCTTTCAACAAACCCAAAAGAAGATAGCCACACAAACATACTTCTACCTCTAGCAACAAAAAGGACAGGAAGCAACAACCATTATTCCTTAATATCTCTTAACATCAATGGACTCAATTCCCCCCCAAAGTCATAGACCAACAGAGTGGATATGTAAACAGGACCCAGCATTTTGGTGCATGCAGGAAATGCACCTCAATGACAAAGACAGACACTACCTCAGTGTAAAGGGCTGGAAAACAGTTTTCCAAGCAAATGGTCCCAAGAGGAAACCTGGAGTAGCAATTCTAATATAGAATAAAATCAACTTTCAACCAAAAGTTATCAAAAAAGATAAGGGAGGACACTTTATACTCATCAAAGGAAAAATCTACCAAGAAGAACTCTCAATTCTGAACATCTATGCTCCAAATGCAATGGCACCCACATTCATAAAAGCAACTTTACTAAAGCTCAAAGCACACATTGCACCTCACACAATAATAGTGGGAGACTTCAATGCCCCACTCTCAGCAATGGACAGATCATGAAGCCAGAAACTCAACAGAGACACAGTGAAACTAACAGAAGTTATGAACCAAATGGATTTAACAGGTATCTATAGAACACTTCATCTTAAAACAAAAGGATATACCTTCTTTTCAGTACCTCATGGTACCTTCTCCAAAATTGATTGGTCACAAAACAGGCCTCAACAGATACAAGAAGATTGAAATCATCCCATGCATAATTGAGTTTCTAAATCTGTAGATATTGATTTGTAGATTTCTATTTACATGACACTGCTACATTTTGTTATGTGGTTTTTAGAAACTTCCCAGGCAAATTAAAGTGGCTTGCTCTATTCAACAAAACAAAACAAAACAAAACAAAACAAAACAAAACAAAACAAAACAAAACAAAACAAAACAAAACAAAACACCAAAGCAGATTTCATGGTGTCTCTTGCAATCCAAGTGTCTGCCTACCATCTCCTCCTCCCTCCTGCTTTCTCCTCTTCTTTTTCCTCTGTGTCTTCATCCTCTTATTCATCCTCTTCTCTACTTTCCATCTTTCCCCCTGCCTTATGCAGGGTCCATCATGACCACCTTGGTTCACTCTTCCTGCACATGGACTCAGGTCCTGTATGGTGTTAAAGAAGCAGATGGCATCAGACTGAATAAATCAAAGGAAGAATGAGTGGATTCATTCCTGTTCAGCTGTTGTCCATTACTTTCTTAGCAGACTTAAGATCGTACAAGGGTCAGGTTGCAAATGACAGGGTGGCTATCTGCAAAGATTATTTCTGTGGTGTTATCCAACTCTTGGATTTATCGTGTTTCCAAACATTGTGCTATATCTTTGCTCATCAGGAGATAGCAGTTCAGCTATTGTCTAAATTAACTAAATTCCTTATTAGTAGAATTAAGTTTTGATCTGACTCACACATACCTTTGAGGTTATCGAACTTATAGCCCATTAATTCTGACTGGCCATTCTTGTGGAGAAAGTACCAGGGTGCAGGCTTTTAGTAGAAACAGGATGAGGAGATGTGTGATCATGGAACCTCACAACAGGTGTCGAAGTTGTTCCAAGTCCACCTACGGTGTATGCTCCTAGTATCACCGGGTGAATCCAAAAATATGTTATCCTGATGCCCAACTCTTGGGAGCACAACCATGTTTGAAAATGGGTCTTTGTCAGTGCTGTGGAGCTGACACCATTGCAAACATAAGGGGTGCTAACCCAGTGACCCTCTTCAAAGAGCAGAAACACACAGAGAAGCTATTGGATGACACAGGAAGTGGGATGATGCTCGTAGAAACTGAGAGGTTTTGGTAACCACTAGCAACTGGAGGAGGAAGAAGGGATCCTAACCCTTCAATTCTCTCAGGAGGGCATGACTAGTCACATCTTGTCTTTACCTCTAGCCTCCAGCTCAGTGAAAGTGTACTGCTCTTGCTTGTACCTCCTGGCTTGTGGTACTCTGTACTTGCAGCCTAGGGCACCTATCCCAGTTTGGACTTTAACATACCATACCTCTTTTCTGTGCATATGGAGCTAGTGAAACTATGATCTTAAAGATGCCAACCAGGCCCCATGTGCCCTGACATGGGTATGTTGGGAATGCCCAGTCCCTTGTTGGACAGCTATCCCTTTCTCCACCTGTGAGCCAGGACCATGCTTGTCTGTTAAACAAAAGCTCCAGGTGAGGATGTAATCTCTTCCCAGCGATCTTCAGATGTCCCCTCAAGCCTTGATAAAGCCTCAATGTTTTCCCTTGGGAAGGCTGTGCATGGGCATTAGTAGCTTTTGAGCTGAGAAAACCACATGGAGTTTTATCAGGCTGACAACCAGCACTGGCTAACTGGCTCAGCCCACAAGGATGGTACTAGAGCATAGCATAATCAGCCACGATGACATCCAGATCCTGCAGACTTGACCCCAGAGGCATGCCCCCCAGCATTGGCACATATTGACTAACCGACCAGATGGACTCTGGCAAGCGGTTCTACCACATGCCTGCCTCTATGTCCTCAGCAGCGAAATAGAGACAGTTGTGTTATAATCTCCAGCTTGTTTGTGATAGATTAAGTCAGAAAAAAAAATGTCCACAGTGTGATGGAGTCTCCTGGCCTGAGGCAGCTCTCAGTAAATGACCCTTTTTATTATAGCATCTGCCCTGTGCAAACACATCTGGGCTTTGTCTTAATGTCATTAATCAAGAATGACAGGGGTGATAATTCTAACCACACTGGGGCTGAAGGGAGGTAATTGTGGGGTTTGGAATTGCCTGAGCTAGGGTCAGGTGGCCACTCCCTGATCAGGCTGCTGCCTCAGTCTCTGGAGCCCTGATTCTGGACCATCATTATTGTGGACTGAAAGTTGGTATCTTCAGATTAGTGTGTTGACATACTAAGCCATGTGATAATAGGATTAGGAGGTGGATCATTTGGGGTCCTGAGGATAGAGTAAGTGTTTTGAAAAGGAGTATCATAACTCCTTCTTCTTACACCATTCACAGATTCAGAAGACATTAGCTGTAAACCAGAAAATGACCTGTACCAAGCAGCTAATACTCCAGCACTTTGATCTTAGACCACCAGCCTGAAGGACTGTTGTTTTAGTTACCAAGTCTAAGTCACCTTTACTGTAGTAACCTGGAATGACTAAGACCTGGAGGTTCACTCGCCTATTCCAATTCTTGTGGGTCAATGACAGGGCAACAAAACCATTTGGGAAGCAGAGTCCTTTGACATCTGAGGACAGGGTGTCCACACAGAGTTTATCTTCTGCTATGGCTGGCTCCCAGGGCAGTTTCTGACTCCTCCACTGTGCTCCTCACAGTGTTTCCCTGAGCAGAAGATGAAGCCGTACCACCCATCCCTGGCTATGTGTGGATGGCAGCCACAGAGTGGCATGAGGGAGAGTGTTTGGCAGGAGTGGGCTCAGCAGTGGGGTCTGGGGTTATCACGCAACGTGTTTTCAGTCTGGAAATGGGATTTATCTGGGTGGTGGGTCCCTGTTAGTTTAAGCTTCTGACCTCTCTGACACCAGGGCTAGCTATACACTAGCAGGAAAATAAAAACCCTCATCGTTCTCCTTCTCCTTGCCTTCACTTGATTCTGCACTCAGAGTCACCGGAGAAAAAGGAAATGCTTACGCTAGGACAGCCGATCTCTCAAATCAGTGTTTCTGTGGGTTTAACACACTCTAAAGCTCTCTACAAAAACTCTTGACGATGCCCTTCTCTGGATCTGAGCGAAAGTCTTTTGTCACTTCTGGGATGAGGGGTTTGTCCTCTAGAGGTAGATTTGGGTTCGGGGTGATCCATCTGTCAAAGGACGATCAGGGTGAGCCATAGGTGGACCCTTATAGCTGCATCAACAGCAGTCTGCTTATAAAGGGACAGCACTATTTTTATGCTCCAGCCTGTCCATCTGAAGAGAGTGCCAGCACAGAGCCCTTGCATGTTTTTGGAGCAATACTGGCCTCAGTACAAAGAGCTCCATGATGCAGAAAATGACTTGGAAGGCAGCCTCTCCTGTCTCCCAACGCCATTTAGCACATCACTTAAATTCACAGTGCCTGGACTTCATGGTCACACTTTGCAGCTTTCTTGACCTTGCTGTTCTGAAGTCATTAGCCCCCTTGGAGCCCGTGTCTCCTACATGCTGTGTTTCCAAAGCTTCAAAATTCTCTGCCAGGAAGACTGCTGCCAACCCAGCCGTCACCCGCTACCTGGTGTGACATCCTCTCTCATCCTCTGTGGCTCAGGGACAGTGGGTCCCAGAAGCTGGCTGGCTGGTGGAGCATCCAGGTTTGGGGTAGCACTGTGGCAGGATGGGTTGTGCCAGGCTGTGACTGGGGCAGTGACAAGCAGCACAGGTCCTCCTTTGTAGACATGCCATCAACACATGCTCACAACTTTTCTGGTCAGTTTGTGTGCAGTGCCAGGCTGGTTTTCACTCCACTCAGAACCTCAGCCTGCTAGCTTTGGAGCGCTCATTTGTGCCTGAGAGACAATTGCCCATGCACCTGCTGTTTCTGCCCTGCCCAGGACTTTGCTGCAATGATGCTTCTGCCTCAGTGGCTGGGCAAGAACCTCTTTTTTTTTTTTTCTTTTGCTGTAGCCGCAGGGACCCAGGTATGCAGCTGAAGTGGTGGGAAAGCTCAGAGCACAGCACTTAAGGCCTCCGCTGCAGTTTCACGGACCATTAGCAATTTGCTAATATTGTTTTAGCTTGCAAATTAGTGCAGCTCCGTGAGTAAGGAAGGGCTCCGTCGCTGTCATCAATCAGATGGAAACTCTTCATGCATGAGATGAAAAACGAGTTCTGGCCTTTGAGGCTCAGACAGCAATTACTGTAACCAGAACTGGGCGGGGGGATGGGGAATGTGCCCTGTGAAGTCTGTTCACCATTCCATTAACTGTACTTCCTGATGCACAAGGATGGGGCTACAAAGCTTCTCAGCAATGAGAGCTTGATTTTCTCAGTTACTAACAAACCAACTATCCTAAACCAAGCCCTCTAATTGACTGCTCCAGAAGGCTCAGACAACAATTACTGTAACCAGGAATGGGAGGGGGAGCGAGAGAGACCTGGAATGTGGTAAGGACCGCTGGCAAGCAAGGCCTTGAGAGGGTTCTTGTGAGCTCCTGTCCAGCAGTCTCAGCCTGGCGGATGCCACAGATGGTGCCCAAGAAAAGGGGCTAAATGTGGGTCTTCTTTGGGGAAAGCCAGGAAGTTTCCCACACATCCTCCCCAAGTTTAGCAGCAATTTGTCTGAGGCTTGTGATTGGTTAATTTCAGTTGTCAACTTGACAGAACCTAGAAGCACCGGGGGAGTCTCCATGAGGAACTGCCTGGATTGCGTTGGCCCATGGGAGTATCTCGGGAGGGTTTTCTTAATTGGGTTAACTGGAGTGGGAAGAGCCTCCGTGAATGTTAGCGGTGCTCTGTCAAGGGGTAGGCGCTGGACTGAATGGGGAGAGATGGAGCTGAGCACCAGTATGGAGACATCCATTGCTTTCTCTGTTCCTGGTTGAGGATGCGTGCGACCCATTCCTCTAAGTTCGCGCTGCTATGGTTTCCATGCTATGGTGGACTCTAGTGTGGGGTTGTGAGTGAAATAAACCCCCTCTCCTTCACGTTGCTTTGTGGGAGTGTTTTACCACAGCAACAGGGAAAAACCAAACCAAACCAAACCAAACCAAACCAAACCAAACCAAACCAAACCAAACCAAATTCACCAGATTGTCAGTTCTCACTGCACTTCTGCCTTTGGTGTTTGGAAGCTTGTTGGCGCAAGCAGCCAGACGCTGCAGGACTGAATCTTGCTCAAACTCATTAGAGTGGGTCATTGTGATGAGGCCAGACATCCTTTAGAGACTGGGCTGTGCCTACACAGGAAGGACAAACCTTGCTGTGGCAACACAGGAAGGACAAACCTTGCTGTGGCAACTATTGCACCTCCCAACCGCAGCTTGGTGCTTTAAGGATGCAGGACTCCAAAGTTCTTCTGAGTTTCTGGTGAGGATTGGCAGTGGTGATTGTCAATCACCCTACATGACCACTTTTCATGAGCTGAGCTGTGCCTCTCAAAGTCACATGCTGTGTGTGGCCTTAGTGTCTAGCAACCCAGGGTATGATATGACATCACGGCTAAGCCTTCATTATGGCATTCACAAGCCCAACCAAAAGAGGATTAGAAATTTTTTTGCTTGTTTTTTTTTTGTTTGTTTTGTTTTTTGTTTTTTCGAGACAGGGTTTCTCTGTATAGCCCTAGCTGTCCTGGAACTCACTTTGTAGACCAGGCTGGCCTTGAACTCAGAAATCCTCCTGCCTCTGCCTCCCGAGTGCTGGGATTAAAGACATGTGCCACCATGCCCGGCTAGAAATTTTTCTTCTTTTCTTTTATTGAGAATACATTTTCCCATACAATGTATTTTGATTAAGGTTTCCCCTCCTCCTACTCCTCCCAATCCCCCACCACTTCCACTTCCATCCTGACCCACGCTCTTTCTGTCTCTTGCTAGAAAACAAACAGGCATCTATGGAATAATAAAAACTACAATAAAAATAAATAAGAAACAAACAAATAAGAACATCTCAAAACAACTAAACAAGAAAAAGCACCAAAGAAAAGGCATAAGAAATGCATACAGATGCAGAAACACACATGTACATAAACACACACATACACACACACACACACACACACACGCACAGGAATCCCATAAAAATCCCAACCCAGAAGTCATAATATATACAAAAATGTCCCGACTTAACACTATGAGACAAAGAGACTCCAAAGATGCTGTTGAGTTCATCTGTGTTGGCCATCCATCGCTGGGCATGGGGCCTACTCCCTGAGTATGCTTTGTTTCCTCAGTGAGACTTCCTTGAAGAATACTGTTTTCCTTTGCAAATGGCTATCACTTGGGACACTATCCTTTGGGTTAGGAATGAAGTATCAAGTTCTTGGCCAAAGGGGTCCTATAGGAACCTCTAGACAACCTAGGCTATTGCCAAGGCTATTGGTAGCTCTCCAAAAACTGAAAATGAGGCCTATATAAATCATTGAACACAGAGTAGTTGAGGCACCTACAGAGACCTTCATCCCTACAGAGTAGTCTTCATGGTACTAGAAGAGAAAGAGAAAGATAAACACCAACTCAACTGTAAACCCTTCCATCTATAAGAGTGACCTGTCTATAAGATATGCTGGTACAGTGGCGGCACAGAGATTATAGGAGTAACCAATCGATATCTGATTTGAGATGGAACCCATACCCAACACTGCTTGGGTGGCCAAGGACCCAAGACTAGAAAGGTCAGGGACCTAGGTAAAAACCAAATACTACTGTTCTGCTAAAGGATCACAGAAACAAAATGGCTCCTAACGACATTCTGTTGTACTCCTAGATTCATGCCTTGCTCAGCCATCATCAGAGAAGTCTCCTGCAGCAGATGGGAACAAATGCAGAGACCACAGCCAGACAATGTAGAGAGTGAGAGATATTTCTCCATCAAACCCATCCCCCTCAGGGCTCAGAGAACTCTGGAAGAGGAGGCAGAAAGAGTGTGAGATCCAGAGAGGATAAAGGACACCTAAGAATCAAGACTTTTTAGACACAACAAGGCTAGCAAACATATTAACTCACAGAGTTTAGAGGAGGTCATGTGGGCAGCATAGCCTAATACAGATATGACTGGTATCCTAAGGACACATCCACTTACCAAGGGACCAGTGAGTGAGAACCCAAGGAAAAGACAGTGTCTTCAAGCAGAGAGAAGTACCAGGAAGGAACCAGCCCCGCCCACTCTTGGCTTCACATGTCCCCGCCACCTCTGGGACTCTGTGGATAAACAGCTATTGTCTTAAGCTGTCCACATCTTGGCACTTTGTTCTAGTGGGCCCAGCACTTCAGTGTCTATCTTGGTTTGGGTTTTACTGAACAGACACCATGCATGACCAATGCAACTTTTATAAGGATGACATTTAATTGGGGATGGTGTACAGGTTCAGAGTTTCAGACCATTATCATGAAGGTGGGAGCATGGTAGCATCCAGGCAGGCATGGCACAGAAGGAGTTGAGAGTTCTACATCTTCATCCAAAGACAAACAGGAAAAGACTAGCTTCCAGGTAGCTAGGAAGAGCATCTTAAAGGCCACGCCCACAGCGGCACACCTATTCCAAGGCTACACCTTCAAATAGTGCCACTCCCTGGGTCAAACATATTCACATCTAGAGTTGGTACTGCCCATAGTAGGCTGTGACATCTTCTATTAATTAATAATGGAAACAACTCCCACCCCCCAGACAGACCTACAGGGCAATCTGGTCTAGGCAATTCCTCACTTGAGGCTCTCCCATCAGATGACTCCAGGCTGCGTCAAATTGCCACTTAAAACTAATCAGGACACTGCATAAAAATGGCCTTGAATATTCTGTTTTGTTTTAGCTCTTTTTGCAGGGAGATGTTGACCTTAGGGGATTTCATTTGCACCGAGGAGAGTTTTTCCCTTGACTGCTTAGCCAACTGGCCAGTGCTCTGAACAAAGGACACGTGTTTAAGATTGTTATAGCACTGTGACCTTCTAATCACGACAACCCACATCCCTTGTACTCAATCATTTGTTTGACTGCGCAGAATGTAGTAGCTGCCCTCGAGTCACCCAAGAAACAGACCCTTGCCAAGTCCACGCTTTGCCCGCAGACCTGCTCCTCTGAGCCCCCTTCAGTTGGGTAAGATAGAGTGGACTCCACACTGCGTGTGTGTGTGTGTGTGTGTGTGTGTGTGTGTGTGTGTGCAGAAACAGCCTACAGAGGCTGGCTGCTGAGATTTCAGGATTCCAGCACCATTTGCTTCTTATCCTGGGAAAAGATATAGACAATTTTATATATATATATACATACATATATATACACATATACATATATATGTGTGTGTGGTGTGTGTATGTGTGTGTGTATATATATATACGTGTATGTATATATATATATATATATATATATATATATATATATGGTATAATATATATCATACATACAACACATAGCTTTTAAAACTTTCCTCAATAGTTATATACCATATATATTTATGTACACAGTTCCTCTGTATACACAATGTATCTCACATAATGTATCCCTAGTAATGTTTACTAGAGATACATTCTATAGAATGTTAGATATAGAGCCTGGAGAGCTGTGTTTAAGAACACACTCTTCTTTTACAGAGGCCTGGAATTCCATCCCCCATAACACATGGCAAGTGGCCTATAACCAATGGTGATTTCACCTTTGGGAAATTCAACACCTTAAAACTAACCAGGTCTTCTCAAGTGCCAGCATTCATGTGCGGGCTCGGGCACGCACAAGCGCGCAACACACACACACACACACACACACACACACACACACACCTGTCTTAGGATTTATATTGCTGTGACAAAACACCATGACCAAAGAGCAAGTTGGGGAGAGAAGGGGTTGATTTGGGTTACACTTCCACAGCACTGTTCATCACTGAAGGAACAGGGCAGGGTTCTAAGGCAGGAGCTGAGAGAGAAGCCTTGGAGAGGGACTGCTTATTGGTTTGCTCCCCATGACTTGCTCAGCCTGCTTCCTTATAGCACCCAGGACCACCTGCCCAGGGATAGCACCTCCCACAAGGGCTGGGCCCTCCCTCACTGATCCCTAATTGAGAAAATGCCTTACAGCTGGAGCTCATGGAGGCCATTCCTCAACTGAGGCTCCTTCCTCTCCGATGACTCAAGCTTGTATCAAATTGACACAAATCCAGCTGGTACATATGCGTAATTTAAAAAATTTTTAAAAAGTGTTTTACATATATGTAAAACAATATACCTAGATATATAAAATATGTAAAATGTATATTATAGAAAACATGGCATAGACTACTTAAATCACATAAAACTACGTATTTGTGGGAATTAAAGAAAACTTCAAAATGGGTAGGAGTTGACTCCTAAGGTTTCTGTGAAGATCAAAGACTGAGCCACACACCTTGGGCAGGCCACCCGTCATTGCATCAGATGAGGTGGATGGATTTGCAAAGACTGAGGCATTAGGTCATTAGGAGGAATGGGCTTCCTGTCTGCTCTGAGGTACTGTGATTATGACAGACCACACACAAGGTAGGCGGTGATGCTGGCTCAGGTTTTAGACACTCCAGTTCATGGTCACTTGACGCTGTTGCTTTGAGCCAGTGGCAGCAAATTGAGAGGAAAGAGATCATTTGTTCTCCTCCTGACTAAGTGGTAATGAGGCGAATGAGAGAGGGTCTGGGGTCCCACCATACTCCTCAAGGGAATGACCTTGGTGATATAAGACCTCCTAATAAACTCATTAAGACTCCTAACCGTTGAACACATTCAGTCTTTACCACATAGGCACTTGGGAACTTTAAGATGTAGGCAATGGGGTGTCCCCAGCAGAAGGAAGTTGCAGAATGTGGCTTTGTCTTGAGTTTATAAATGTAGAACATAGCTGGTGTCATTGACCAGTGGTCTGAGCAGGACAAGGTCACCTAAGAGATAAATACTGCCTGTCACTTAATAGCCAGACCTAAGAGAAGCTGACAATGGCTGACCCCATCATTGATTAGAGATTGATGGGGGAATGGATTGTACCTCACAGACAAATTAGATATGTATAATTCAACACTCTCAAATTGGAATTTATTGATACAATTGCCTCAAAATTCTCTAAAGGCAAAACTATAATCAAGAAGATTGCCAGGGCTGAAAGAACTATTAATCATCTTTATTGAGAAAGAAAAATATAGAAAGTGTGTCCCAGTGATCATGTGTGAGTTATCCTGAAATGAAAATATCGGAAAAACCGTTTTATTTACCCATGTATTGATATTTGATCAAATAAATAACCCGGCTTAATAACATATAGAAAACTCGGATTCGGAGGAAGCTTAACCTGTTCAGACTGATTTCGATCAAAATATGTTTATTAAAGTAACTTTCGGGGTGATGCACCTGTTACTAGCTGGTACCCCAAAGGACAGCACTATTGCTTGGAGAGTAAGAACCTTCTAGACTGTGACCTGAAGCAGCTCAGAGGACAGAGGATCTGAAGCAATCTGAGGTAGTTAGAGCAATGGCAGGCAGGGCAGGGGTTAAATTCGAAGGGAGATTTCTTTGTTATTCTGCTTAAAAATTATAGCTATCCATCTTTAATCTTTTATTATCTTTAACTTTCTACCTTGAAGGGGTTTCAGGCTTCCAGGGAAGTTGCAAATGTTTGTCTGGGAGTCACCAGGTGCCTCTGCTTAACTACTCCCCCTAAACTCAAATATCTTACATAGTTGAAATACTGAGGCTCAGAACACAGTGCTCTTTCCAGTCTGTGGCATCTACACAGCTCCAGGTGCCATTCATGACCTTTTTCTGTATGTAACTCATCCTGGCTGTGATGGCCCAATGCTTTGTCACAATTATCTATTAGAATTGTGCTGTAAGAAAGAGATGCTTCTATCTTAGCATTCACTACCAATTAACTAACCAATTACCTATATACGTATAGCCTATTATCAACCTGCTATCTATCTATCTATCTATCTATCTATCTATCTATCTATCTATCTATCTATCTATCTATCATCTACTTATCATTTATTTATTTATCATCTTTCTAACTATTATCTATCTTCATCATCATCTATCATCTATTTATCCAATTATCTGTCTGTCTATCTATGTATCTATATATCCATGTATTTATGTATCTGTCATCTATCTATCATCTATCTATCTATCTATCTATCTATCTATCTATCTATCATCTGTCATCATCATCTACCCCTTATCTAGTTATTTGTCTTCTATCTACCTATCTTCTATTTATTCTGTCTCAACTTAGACTCATGAGAATTTGTTTTACATTATGTGGTAAAATCTGTTATTAGCATATGAGGTGGTGTTAACTATATTTTTGCTTGTAATAGGGCTCAGACTTTATTCAGCGTGTCATATCTTCTTCATAGAAAGGCACCATGCTGTGGTTCATTCTGGAGCCCAGCCTGCACACTGGGGATCCTAGTGGTGCATCCAGTTAGGGCTGGTATACAGACCCTTAGCCCTGGATCTAGCCATGGGCCTAGACTGCCTTCCCTGGGTCTGTCCACAGGTGAAGTGCGACTCTGCTTGGGTCTGTCGACAGGTAAAAGTGACTTTTCTATTTGGCTCTGTCCACAGGTAGGCATAATTTTTTTTTTTTTTTTTTTTTTTGGTATGGCTCTGTCCACAGGTGGGTGTGATTTTCTGTCTGGTTCTATCCATAGGTGGGACTTGACTCTCTACTTGGATTTATCCGCAGATGGAGGGGGCTTTCTTCTGGATCTATCCACAGGTACGTACAAAATGTACAATAGGATCTGCCAACAGACTAGATCGGAGCCTATGATGGAAGTGACCCTGGGGACCTAGATCCCGGGCTGGATATCTCATCACTCTACATAGATCAATATCTGAAGAGAGCCTGTCAGTGCTAGCTTGGGGGCTTTGTGTGCCCCATGCACCTTCAGAAGTGGCTAATTTTAGAGTTTATAGCAAGATAAACCCGTACACACAAGGCAAGCTCACTTGATTTTCCTGAAATAAACCTTTTGCAACATATAATTATAGTGTGTTCTTACTGTGAACACTTGGAAAATCCACACAAACAGAAAATCAAAAGCGGCTGTCCACAGCTGCCTCCCCTGGGGAGAGAGGTCTCTGTAGAGGGAAGGGTTGGGTCAATAGTTGGAGCCCTGAGTTTCATATTCTGTATCTCTGAGTACAGACAATACCTAAGCCTGCCCGTCTGCACTGACTTTGAATGGACTAAGCCTTTCACCACAACTTTCCCTGTAATTAATTGATTTGTCCCATCCTAACCTCAGCTCCCCTCTCAAACTTAGTGGCTTAGGAGTGGTTCCTGAATTCTGTGATGCTCTGCTCTTACAGCAAATGGGTCATGAGAATGGCTGTAATTAATCTCCTGGGCACCCACCCCTGCTGGGATCCTTGGGGCTCCTTCCAGGTCTCCAATGCCTTGAGCATCTCTTGAGCAGCCCATTGTGGGGTGGTGGTGTGCAGCTGGCTTTCTTCTCTGCAGCTTGGCTTGTTGGTGCTGATCCAACTCAGAGGGACAAGCCCAGGTGGCTGGCAGAGAATGAAGGGCCATGGGGGAGCAGATCTGGACCCTCACAGCTGCCCTGACACCTGCCAGACACGAGCAGCACAGCTCAGCTGCCCACCTGCTGGCGACCTGAGGAAACCAGAAGTTCTAGCTCTGCCTCCCAAGTTCACAGTGGGCAGCATGGTGCAGATGCCAACCTGTGGGAGTCAGAACTATCCTGCAGAGTTCAGGGTGGTTTGTGATTCACAGACAGCTAACTGTTAAGGATGCTCAAAGTGTTCTGTAGCCCTGGATGAGTCTTGGGATCTCCGGGTTTCTCATCTGTGAAGAAGACAGAACAATGGGACTTGATTCACAACATTGCCACAGGGTTGACCCATGGATAGCATAAGGTATGGAGAATAACCAGAGGCTTTGTGAGCCTGGCTGCTATCCATAAACCCCCTTTTACTGTAACCCCTTTACTGAACTTCCAGTCTCCAGCTTGGATTCAGGGACTATTCTTGGCATACATTCTTGGCTAGAAAAAGCCCAGCTTTGAATGAATCCATTCCCCATCTTGATGCATCAGCCACATGTTTCTGACACCTCCGACGGACTAGAAATGTGAGTGGAGTCACAGAACCATGAAGACACCAGCCTCACACTGCCCACACAGTGTTGTCTGGGATATAAGTCTCTGCTGGGCTCCATCCATGCAGACTTCACCCCTCCTCCGTCAGCAAGCCTCCTGCCTTCAACTACTTCTAATGTGCTTCTATCAGCCTGTCTCACCTATGAGAGGCTCTCGGTTACAAGACTACAAGCCAGTGTGGGTACTCGTCTCTGTCCTCTTGGGGACTCATTTCCAAGGTGTCTGAAGCAGGTGCTCCCCAGACCCAGGGACCGCTTCCATGTCTCTTTCCCCTCAGCCTGTCAGTGCTGTGACAATCTTGGAGGTTCCTTGACTCCTGGCTGCTCTGGTTCCAGTCTTGCCACATGAGCCGGTCCCTTGGTGCTGACACAGAAGTGATGCCCCTTCTCACAACACTAACATCCTCTGTAACTTTGCCCATGTCTCTCCCCAGCTCATTCTTTGCCTTCTCTGCCCACTGTCCTCAGAAAGCTCATCGGTGCCAAGTGCCATGCTCTGTCTTCTGAATAATAGGTGGCACTGTTCTCTGAAGTCCATGAGGTGAGTGGCATGGGAGAATCTGAGGCAGAACCCAGAGTCGAAGGTCCCAAGTGAAGCTGAGGCCCAAGTGATGGTGGTTCCAAGAAAATGTATACCACTCAGGAGATGGAGACATTGCTATCCCTTGATGCGTTTAGAATGTTCCAAATCCCATGGAAGAGCTGAGAAAGACTCTTGAAATCTGTTAGGTCTGTGTTAGACCCTCTGTCTCCGGGCAAGAAGGAGCTCCAAGGTGGAACCGTGACTATGGTATTGGGCAGCACCAGTTCTCACTGGCCAGCAGGTCTCTCACTCATCTGCCAACTCTGTAGTTGCCCACAAAGACAAAATATGCCAACTCATAAAGTCTCTAGGGAGGGTAAAGTGCAGGATATTTGCATACCTGAGTCTGGTGAGGATGGGAGAGCAGGGAGGACTGCCCAGCCTGTGGGAATCCAGAATCTCAACATCCTGAGAATGGAATTCAAGGCATGACTGAACTGAGAGCTTGTAAGGCTGCCTGTTCACAGCATGGAGGCGGTCACTCTGCTTCCAAATACTGGAAGGGAGTCTCCACTCTCGGGATTCAACTACAAAGCATGATGGAACCAGCAGACTTCTCCTGCATATTGAAAATGGTATGGGATGGTAATTCAGACTTTTGAGGTTAAAGGGCAGCTGGCCTAACTTTGGGTGTAAGAATTCACAAAAGGCACATTATGCCCAACACACTGGGCAGTTGGGCTGATAATGGGTTACATCCTGACTTCAAAGACAGAATTCCCTCCAAATAAATCCAGGCATGTTATATATTTCATTAAAATTTGTACAACTGACAGTATCATTTTCAATAAGGGTTGGGTATTTTCCATATTTCCGGGGTGAGTTACAGGCTCCAGTAAAATAGACAGTATGTTTTAGATACCAAGAACATCTGAATCGGGTTTTCTGTCCCTGAGATGATGTCATTGCTAGCCTCAGTTTCCCTACTGGTGTAATGTGAAGCTCACAGGGATGTTGGTTCTGAGGGCTCTCTGGCGGTTAGGGTGGGGATGGGGCTGTCACCCAGAAGGAAGAGTCTTGGGAACAGGGTCCCAGAACTTGTTCCTCCATAGATGCTGCGGCATAGTGGGAAGTTTGGGTGGCTCAGTGTGGATCCAGGCACCAATAGCAGCAGTGTCTCTGAAACTGAGCTGAATTCCAGGTAATGGTTAGTTCAGATAAAAGCAAACTGTTCTGTGAATGTCATCAATCAGTAGATTTTAAATAAGCTTAACTTGAGGCATCACGCTTCCTCACACCGTTGTGGGGAGAGCATATTTAGAGTATTCCAAATGTCGTGGAAAAAAATGGCACAGCAACTGAACAGCAGTGGGTGAAACAAATTCCACATTTTGTCCCTTCCAATCTGAGCCTCATAATATAGCCATCAGTCAAAGCTGTCACCATCCATTGCTCTATCTTTCTATTTAAAGGACATTTTATTCACTGTTGGACAAAGGAGTTATGAGCTCTGCTCCAAGCCTCACTCTTAGGATCATCTACAACAGGAGGAGCTAGGCATCCCTGTCACCTGCCCTAGCTGCCACAATCCATCCCTCAATTTTCTCAGCAGGCCTGTGGGAGTTCTGATGGGTGGGTAGAGTGTTGGAAGAAACCTCCTTCCCTTTGCCTGGTCTTCCATGATGTACCAGGACCAATATTTTCTGATGTATTTATAGGAGCAAATAGATTTTAAAAAATGATAAAAATATGAACCATAGGATAGATTTCCAGGCTGCGAAGATTTCACAGTTGAATTCATAAAAAATTTAGTTCAGAGGCTTCTGACTCTGAAAGCACAAACCTGTAGGACTGGGTCTTGATTCATGAGAAAACAGAAGCAACTTTGTGAAGCCTGGAAAAGCATCAGCCCTAACCACTGTCACTCTATATACAGATGATGGCTGGCAGCATCTGGGAAACGTCACCCGAGCAAAGCCACTCTGGAGAGAACGGGCCCTGGCCAACCAGCTGTGGACAGCTCAGGAAGCCCCATCTGGCTCTCATCGTTGTGCCCAGACCTCTCAGGCCCAGTCTTGCTGACCACTCTTTAGGGTCTCCATCAGAGCTGGCCTCATAGGTGGCACATGTGAGCAGAGGTCGCCTCAGGACCTCTTTGCATTTTGGTGACATGGTCACATCTCACTCTAGCCCTCAGACCCAATGGTAAAGCCTGCCCTGCTTGTTCCTGCCCTGTGTCCTCAGTGTCTCATCTGTGACATTGAGTCACTGAAACACCCTCCCCCTACTCTTTATCTCTTGGTACGGTGTGGGTATATTGTGGTGTAAGATGTGTGTGTGTGTGTGTGTGTGTGTTTGTGTGTATGTATGTGTGAGTGTATGGAAGGAATGAAGGGCTGGAAATCTGTGATTTCTGCTGTGGTGTGTGGTGTGTAATGTATACACATATGGTGTGACTCTGTGGTGTGTGTGTATGGTATATGTATGTATGGTACACATAGTAGTAGTATGTGCTTTCTTCCTATACCACGTGTGTCCTGTGTGTTGTGTAGTGTAGTGTGTGGCCCATCTTCCTGACTAGACAGGCCTCCCTTGTCCACGGTGCTCTTGACGTTATTACTGCACAGCTGTAACACACCAACGGCTGCAAAGCAAGTTCCAGGAATCCAGGAGATTCTAGTCATGCAAAGTTTTCATCTTCACCCTCATCCTCCCAGGGGAAGCGATGGCACAGGATTTCTCACAGATTGAAGCAGAAGCAGACAGAAGCTTCCAGAACTCCCACACTATGCTGGGCTTCAAGAAAGCTCAAAAGCACAGAGTGGTGCCTTGCTCACCTCTGACTGTTTTTGTTTTGGAAAATGTTATTGCTGTTCAGGAAAAACAGAGAGGTAGCAAATTGTGATGGACATTTTGGCTCTTGAAGTGAACTGATAATAGCCTAGCTTCCTGTTTTGATTTCTAGTATGATGAATCGTTTCAGTCATTAGGTGGAGAACGTTTCTGAAGAACAGCAAGAGCTCATGCATTTGAACGTCACGTGAAAGGGGCAGGGCTACACATTTGCTCGCGTGATTGGCTCCTGTGCTCCTGGGTTCCCCAGGGACACAGCTTCATTGTGAGCTCATCTTCATGTCATGGGCACCATACTCTGATGAGCAAACATGATTCTGTGGCCACTGAGAGTATGTGCCTCTAGTACATGCTTGTGCACAAGAGTGGGCTCGATGGCTGTGTCCATGCACAGCCTGACTGAGTGTGCCCACTGCTTCCTGTTCATACTCCTCAGCAGGAATTAGGATGCTCTCTAAGGCTTTCCTTGCTAATACTGTTCCCGAGAGTCTGGACCATGAAAGATACTGTTGCCTTCCTGTGTTTTCTTATGTTACCACTGTCTAGCTAAAGGGAGCTCCAAGTCTTAATGACATTGTGGTAGTTCTATGGAGACACCCTCCAACGATGCAACTGGAAACTGAGACCTTTGGTGACAATCAGCTTCGGTGTGCTGGCCAGGGCAGTCGGCGCCCAGCCTCAGAGTGGAGCTGATTGCCAGGCAGATGTGTTCTAGTGGTGCTGTAAGCTCGGGTCGGTCAGTGTTCAGGACCCAGTGTGTAAGAAGGAAGGAAGCTGGGTAACTTTCTATACCGAATGGTGGCAGTTGGTCTCTGCTTGGCATCTAATGGGCTCCAGGGCAATTTTGCACCCTGGGGTTTTCCATCCCCACTGTCCTGACTGCTCTGGCACCTGGATGCTTTCTTTTGTTTCTGTAGAGCTAAAGTGTGTGTGTGTGTGTGTGTGTGTGTGTGTGTGTGTGAGAGAGAGAGAGAGAGAGAGAGAGAGAGAGAGAGAGAGAGAGAGAGAGAGAGAGAGAGAGAGAACATTAAGACCATGACTCTGCATTAATTTTGGAGCAGATGTGGAGGTGGGGAGTCTCACCCCAATGGGTTATTCTCCAAAGGGCTCTCCCATCTCACTAATAATGGATTGCATTCCCTTCTGTCTATTTCCTTCTGTCCACACAACAGAATTTGCCTTAAGCATAATCAGGCAGTTCGCTTCCTTCATCCATTACAAATGATCTTTCAGCTGGGCAGCAGGCTGTGCCAGAGCAGGGAAGCTGGCATTAGGGGCAGGTTCCTGGTACCAGCTTTGGCTCTGCAGACCAGGGGCTTTCTGCTCCGACACTGCACCATCTAGGTGTGCTCTCCCTGTCTTCTCTCAGCTGCAAACATGAACATAACTCAGTCAAATGGTCCCATTTTCTGCTTTGCTAGAGGAATTACAAAAAAAAAAAACTCTTGAATTTGAGGGAGCAGTAAGCTGATGACTGTCAGAATACGTGCCTGAAATCTCATGGCACGTGGTGGTAGAAATCACAAATTATCAGCTCAGACCACACTGCCCCAAGCAGAGAAGCCAGGAAGCATCGACATTTAGGGACATAAATTTGAGGGTGCAGTAATCTTGTGTCTGTCAACTGGGCAGGTGAGAGTTGGACATGTTTCATTCATGGCTCAGGTTGTTAAATATTTCAAAGGTACATTGTTCCAAAGTCCCCCCCCCCACAATGAGTGTGTCTATTACTTATGCACAGAATATATAGCTTCTTCCCCTGGTGGCTGTGTGTGGATCATAGTCACCAAAGCAGGGTTCAGTGTGGGTGGGTCAGGCGCTAATCTCTCTGTGACTTGCTCAGGGAGAGCAGAGTGTGACCATAGGCTCCTCGAACAGATGTGAGCTCCCCCAGGATCCTGCATTGCCTCATATGTGGCCAAGTTATCCGCTGTGTGGTATTGAGCCAACCAGAAGCAGGCAGCACACCCGCATAGCTGATGGACCCATGAACAACAGATGGGCTCACACTTCTGGTGGTGTACAGTTGAAAATCCAGGAGTGGACATTTATGTTTGCTGGAAACTAATTGTCAGCGAAATGTTCAAGAGACTGAATGAGAAAGTTGAGAACTTCAAGAGATGCCTTGACAACTAGGAGCGGACAGGTTACAAACTAAGGTGGCCTTTGCTGTATGCGGGGCACTAAGGCGAACTCAAGTGACTCCTACGCCTAAATGTCAGAGCTAAAATCACAAATGTTCCTGACTTGGGGTTATTCAGGATTTTTGGATAGATTTCCAGAAACATTGAGTTAGAACACAAAACAAGTTTAAATATAAACACCAGAAAAATAAAAATCTTTGTCATACAAATGATAAAATCAAGTCTATGAAAGGATCACCTATACCCCAGGAGGAAATTCTTGCAGATAGACTATCTGCTGAGGATAGCTTGGAGAGGTTTCCTGGAACATCCAGAGCCCCAGGAGATCAGCAGTTAGAAGATTAACACCCAAGATGGCCAGAAGACTTCAATCATGAGGTGAGCATCAGTGATTGTTCTGAGAATTGCCAAGATCTCAGTGAGGTGCCACTAGTCTTCCAGAGACCAGGGCAGAACCTGAAAGCAACTGCCTAGTATTTGGGAAGCCAGAGGGAAGTAGGAGGATATGGTCTTGGGGTGTTCAAAGTGAGTGGCTCACCAAAAAGTTAAACATAGCTGTCCGCCTCTCAACAGAAATTCTACTTATAGGTGCTCTAGGAAGCATTGATGTGTCCATATCCAATATGAAGACTTTGATGTGAGAGCATTATCATGATGTCCAAATATGGGAAACAACAATACAAACACTCATAGCTAAAATGAGTGTGACTTGAATGTGGTCAGCATCTTACAGTGTAGTATGCACTTTTTTTTTTTTAAACAGTGTAGAGGGAGGAAGAACTGGGTTATGGTACAGGATGCCTGTCTTAGTTAGGGCTTCATTGCTGTGAGGAGACACCATGACCAAGGCAACTCTTATAAAGAAAAACATTTGATTGGGGCTGGTTTACAGTATCAGAGTTTCAGTCATTTATCATCATGATGGGAAGCACGGCAGGATGCAGGCAGATGTGATGCTGGAGAAGGAGCTGAGAGTTCTACATCTTGATCCACAGGCAGCAGGAGAGACTATGTGTTCCACACTGGGTGGAGTTTGAGCATAGGAGACCTTAAAGCCCACCCCTACAGTGACTTACTTACTCCAACAAGGACATACCTATTTCAACAAGACCACACCTCCTAATGGTGCCACTCCCTATGGGCCAAGCACACAAACAAGTAAGTCCTTTTCAAATCAACACAGTGCCTAAAACTCAGGATAGGGAGTGTTATACAGATGTAAGCAGCTGGCCATCGACCACGCTTGGCCTCGTGCTGGAAATGGAAAGGCAGTTATAGCAGTTATAATCTTCTAAAGTACAGACAAATGGAATTTCAACTTCTACATTCATAACAAGTGAAAATAACTTGTGAAAAAATCAAGAAAGAAATACAGACTTGTTTAGCAAAATAGTAAGTTTGTCAAATATGATAAACAAATACTACAGAGTTTGTATAATGGAACATCTCTGAGCAAAAAAAATATCACTGAATGGAGTTCTGAAATGACAATACAGTCAGAAGCCTAGGTCTGTGAGAGAAAAGGAAAACTTTTGGAAAAAGTGAGCCCTGCTTCTTTGAGAGATGTCCTCTCCCCACCTCACACCCACTCACACCCACTCATTCTGAATAGGCATGTTGCTGTGGCAGCGATTATTCAAAGCAGGAAGTGTCACAAAGCACCTTATGTCATGGCTGGAAGTACTGGATTACGCACACAGACACAGGACCAGAGGTGATGACACATGCCACGTGGATGTGAGGTCCATCTGTGATGTCACTGTGAGATGAAGATAAACACTGAAAGAGCTTTACTGAATCTCAAAGCTGTTATGCAAACAATATAAAGAGGAGCTAAGCTGCCAGTCAAAGCGATCACATAAAGTACTACATAGAAAAATGTCCCTACCATAATGCAGAATAAAGAACCAACGGAATTAGTTTTTAATAAAATTTAAAATGAAAAGCAAATGCTCGTTTATAACAAGCATTAAATTATCATCTACAAATGACAGTCTAAGCAGCCAACGGAAAAGTAAACGCCGTGAGTCTGAATCAAAGCAGAAATGGTGAATTGACAGATGCACCTCATGAGAAACAATCTTTAATGACAAGGACGCTGTGAGGATGGAAGGGGAGATGGATGGGAGAGCTTGCACACATGCTGGTTCCCTTGTTGAGCAAAGGCACTCATGGGGCGAGAGAGAACCAGGGACTGAGTAAGCATGGGACACTGGAGTGGCTGTGACATTTTCTGTTTTTATCAGATTCCAGGAAGGTGACACACTGATTAAATGACAAATTTCCCAAGAGATGTAGTGATCTTTAGTTTTCAATCACATAACAGTGGAGATTCATGATACATGATACAAAAAATAGATAAAGAGAGGGATATTGGGTCCATAATAATCATTTTGGGGAGTTGTGTTGCCAGCTAGTCACTACTTAGTGGTGTAGGCAAAAATATTTGTTAGTGGAGTTTTGGAAAAGGCCACTACATTGAGCAGCTGTAGAGTGGGAATTCTCCAGTGTGCAGCACACTTTCCTCAGAATGCATGTGGGTGTAAGAATGCATACTAAGGGGTTAAATATAGACTCTATTCCCCAGTCATATTGATTTTAAAGGGGGAAATAATTAACAATGAGACACTTGATCCATAAATATTATAAATGAAACAACACAGCACTAAACAATCCATGGATCCAAGAAGACTTCACTCAGGGACTGGGAATGTCTTGAACAGAATAAAAGCCCAGTGTGTTAGTGGCACGTGTATAATACAGTATTCAGAGGGGAGTTTATAGTTTAACGTGTGGGTAAAATAAAACCTGTATAACTAAAATATGCTCTTGTCTTAAGGAGGTGGCATGACTTTTATGAAGGAGCTGGGGGGACAGTTTGGAATTAGGAGCACTGGTTGCTTTTCCAGAGGACCTGGGTTTAGTTCCAAGCAGCTACAAGGTTGTTCATTTCTTCTGGTCTCTGCATAGATACACACATAGATACATACATACATACATACATACATACATACATACATACATACATACATACATACATGGATGCATGCATACATGGATGCATGGATGCATGCATGCAGGAAAACACTTCTACATATAACATAAAAACGTAAATTGTGTTGTTACTGTTTTGATGCAGGTTCTGTCTATGTCGTCCCTACTGTCTCAGTGCTCACCATAGAGACTGGGCTAATCTCAAACTCACAGAAATCTCCTGCCTCTGCCTCCAGAGTGCTGAGACTAAAGGTGTGTGTGTGCAGCTATAAATACGTCTTTTGGAAGAAGAAACAAGATTTAAAATCCCCAACGCTGAACATAGACAGAAAACCAAACAAAACAACAGATAGTTATTGAAAAGACAAATAGTGTGTATTTGTGTGTGTGTATGTGTGTGTGTGTATGTGTGTGTGTATGTATGTGTGTGTATGTGTGTGTGTATGTGTGTGTATGTGTATGTATGTGTGTGTGTATGTGTGTGTATGTGTGTGTGTGTATGTGTGTGTATGTGTGTGTATGTGTGTGTGTGTGTGTGTATGTGTATGTATGTGTGTGTGTGTATGTGTGTGTGTGTGTGTATCCAGGTGGAGGCAGTCACAGTTGTACCACGGTGTATGTGGAGGCCAGAGGCCAATTTTGTGGAGCAGATTCTCTCCATGCATCTTTTCAGATTTCCAGAGATTAAACTCAGGCCATCAAGCTTTTGTGGCAAGTGGTTAATGTAAACTTTCTGAACTATTTTGTGAGATCTTCTTTAATTGCTGTTATTACACACAAACACATACACTCACATCCGAGCAAACACTATAAATAGAAATGTAGATTTATATTTATTTTTATATAAAATAACATATAAATAAATAAAATATATGTGACATACAACATATATTTACATATATAAAATTAATATATTATATATTATAAACACACACACACGTATAGAATCTCCTGCTGTCTAGGAGCGATCACTTGTAACTAGGCAGCCATCATGGGCCTTGTCCCTGGAGAAGGCTGATAACCCTGATTCTCTCTTAGCAGCCATTAATTGCTTGTAGCTCTTTATTTAGATGGGGTCTGGAGAAAATTCACTCCTGGTACTGCATACCAACTACCCATGGTTGGTAGTCATGACCCCTCTTTCCTAAACCAATATGATTCTTAACTGATTTCTATTTATCCTAATACCCACAGGTAAGTGTAGCTCTCATTCTTCACCAAAGAAGTTTCTTTTTCTACCAGATGTAGCCCATTATAGAAAGTATTTTAAAATTAATTTTAGTGTGTGGTGTGTGTGTGTGTGTGTGTGTGTGTGTGTGTACTTACTTGTGGGTATATGCATGAGGGTGCAGTATCCAGAGGCCAAAAGAGGGCACTAGATCTCCTGGAACTGGAGTTATCGACAGTTTTGAGCTGACATATGGGTACTGGAGATTTGAACCGGGTCTTCTGCAAAAGCAATAGTGCTCTTAACCACTAAGGCATCTCTCTAGCCCCCAACTGATAAATTTAAAAGAGAATGATTACATCGAAGGCTTGGGAAACATCACAGAAGAGGGGGCAGAAAGATAAAGAGCCAGAGGATAAGAATGGGACATCTGCTAGATAATGTCTTTTGCATCTGACAAGGAGGATGCCCTACTACAGTTTCAATAATATGGTTACCTAAACAAGTCCCACACAGTGACAGCCCCACACAGTGACAGCACCAGTTCCTGCCCCAAGATGAGTGATGAAAATCTTACACATAGCTATCATATGAGATACAATAAAAACAAATGGCCAAGTCCCCAACCTCTTCACAGTAAAAACCCTATTGCAACAGGAGAGAGAAGTTTGTTACAACCTTATAGAGAACATTCACTGAAAGCCCCATAGCTGTAATCTCAGCACTTGGGAGTCTATTGTAAGTTCTAGACCATCCAGGGCTACATAGGAAATCCCCAGTGGAAGAAAAATCTATCCAAATAACAGACAAAAATCCAGCAATTTATTCCTAAAACATTAAACATTTTCCCCATGAGAGCAGAGACACAGCTGGGATAGCCATTCATTCCCGTTCTTCTGAAAATTATATGGAAGATATTTCTAATGCATTAACAATAAAAAGAAATAGATGAAAAATGGCACGGGGGATGCCAGATGCTTTAAGCTGCAGGTAATTTGAGTCCACACAGGAAATCTACCACTGAGCACAGTGGATTTATTTAGAAAGGTCACTGAATGTCACTCTATTATAGCGCCTAGCAATTGCACTGTGTGTCACCATAAAGACTTGTGTAAGAATGTTTACAGGCCCGCTGTTCATAATCAACCCAAACTGAAAATAGTCAAAAAGCCTGGTTATGGGACATGAGAAAAACAAATTGGATATGGGGTAAGGACACAGTGGATAGTATAATTGAGCCAATCGTGGAACATTACTTGGCAGGTAAAAAAAATGAGCCATTAATATATCCAACATAGTGGATATAACTCAAAAACATCTCTAGTTAGGAATCTAAGGCAAAGGCATACATGCTTTGTGTCTTTATCTATATGAAATCCAAATACAGTCTGTGGTGAAGCCCATCAGTCATGGACCGGAGGTCAGAGGAGATAAGGAAATGATCAGAGAGAGCTCTCTGGATGCAGAGCCCCTTTCTAGACTGCTCAGTGCTAAAACTCATCAAACAGTTAAGATCTTTGTATTTCTGAGTGCCACTGACATCATGATTTAAAGCAAACATGCAAAAATTTACCACAGTCACAAAATAAACTAGGAGAAAATGGCCATTTAGTCCTCAGAGAAGCTTTGGAAGACACTAATACTCACTGAAGATAAGAACTTAGCAGTTTGTGATGGTGTGTGTGTGTGTGTCATCCTTTGATGTGGCAGTAGACCCCACTTGGTGAAATAAAGGGACACACACACAAACACACACACACACACACACACACACACACACACACACACACACACACAGAGAGAGAGAGAGAGAGAGAGAGAGAGAGAGAGAGAGAGAGAGAGAGAGAGAGAGATAGAGATTTGCTTTTTCTTTTTAATGATGTATGTAGGAAGCCAACTCTAGGATGGCGCTGTTTTCCGATGTGCCTTTGTGGTAAATAACACCACTGCGCAGGCGCTAGCCCGAATCTGGCGCCAACCCCTCCCGAGCAGGTGCATGCAAACTAGGTGCCAGCAGACTGACCAATCCCAGGGGGCCACGGAGCCTTCTCCAGTGCTGGGGTGCATATAAGCAGTGCTCCCTGGGTGCCCAGGGTCCCCCATAGCAGCATCGAGGTGTTCCTGCAATAAAGGCTGTTAAGAAGAATCCGACCGTGTTGTGTCTTCCTTGCCGGCCGAGGTGGATGTGGATATGTGTGTCTGTGTATGTCAATGCCAGTGAGTGCAAGGTCCTATAGAGACCCTAGGCAGGCATTGGATTTTCTGGAGCTGGAGTTAGAGACAGTTATCAGTCACTCACAGTGGATGCTGGAAAATAGACTAAGGTCTTCTGTGAGAACAGTTCTCTCTCTTAACCACTGAATGTCTTTACAGTCCTGAAAATAAAGACATCCTTACACCCAAGACAACTTCATTGCTGTGCTGGCTTGGGGACCCTAGCCTGTGTCGGAGGACTCTGGGAATGGAATGCATGAGATAGTATAAGAGGAACATGTTATTTGGATGCAACTTATCTGATTAGGTGAAACTTCAGAAAGATCATAGGGTAATTATTAGAATGGACAAGATGCATTGATTATTATGACCAGGACAAGGTGAATATCAAGATTGTTTTTTTAAAAATGGAATTACAAACCATTACATAAATAGTATCAGACGCGCTTATGAGAAGTGTGAAATCACTGGCCAGCAGAAAGTGAGGCTGGGAGAAATTAGAGGCTGCCCATTGTAACTGGAGAGGTCGACATGGAAGCAAACAGCCTGGTACTCACAGGCAGGTGTACTAGGGCCTGCAATGGTTAATTTTCTTTTAGTTTTCTTTTTAAAAATACAGCAAGATCATATAAAAATGAATACACCTGAGTAGGATAAAACAAAACAAAGCAAAAAGGAAAGAGCCCAAGAAAAGGTGTAAGAAACAAACAGATTCAAAAATCTCGCTTCTACATTCAGGAATCCCGTAAGAACACTCAACTGGAAGCCACAATATATATGCAAAGGACACTCTTTCTGTCTCCTCTTCTGCAGGGTTCCCTGATCCCCGAGGTGAGGGATTTGTTAGAGACATTCCATCAAGGGCCGGGTCTTCAAATGTCTCTCATTCTCTGTATAATGTCTGGCTGTGAGTCTCAATATTTGTTTCCATCTGCTGCAGGAGGAAGCTTCTCTAATGGTGACTGAGCAAGGCACTGAAATACGGCTCTATCAGGATGCCATTCAGAGTCATTTTATTGTTGTTTTTCTAAATGACAGTATTTGGTTTTGCCCTAGGTCTCTGGGCTATCTAGTCTCAGGTTCTTGGTCACTCAAGCATAGTTGGGTAGGGGCTCCATACCTTGGAGTGAGTTTTAAGTCAAATCGGACAGTGGTAGGTTTTCCCTACACTTTTTGTACCACTATTGCACCATCATATTTTGCAGGTAGGACACTACTGTGCTGGGCTAGTGTCCATGTTTCTCCTTTGGTGGCATGCAGAGTAACTTCCTGTACCAAGGACGCTAGAACACAGGGGTGAAGGCTCTATGTCAGAACCAGCTGAACTTCTTCATATTCAATGATTTCTGTAGGTGATGCCTTCAGCAGTGAGGTCTTGATGTCAGTTTGTGTAGAACAATCTATAATCCTGGCAACAGCCTGGATTGTTTAGGAGTTCCCAGGGGACTGCTTTGACCAACAACTCAGTAAGATGTACCGAAAGCTTCATTGGGTGACCAGAGATTTATAGTTAGGCCCCCGTCTCCCTGTTTATTTGAACATTTCATTTGGATTGCCTTCATATATGTATTCATTTTATGAAGATTCTATTGTATTAGGTTTCATACTGACTCTCAAATGGCCCTTAATTTTAATTCTCCCCCTGTATTCCCTCCCTCATCCTCTTCTTTGTTCTCTCTTCCCTACCCATATTCCTACCCTCATCTTCCATCTCTCTTCCTATTAATTCTTCCTGTTCCAGTCCCCATCCATTCATAACTATCCATTCTATTTCATATACTTTCCTAGGAAACTATATCCACACCCACCTTTAGCCTCTTACTTTCTACCTAACGTCTGTGGTCTATGTGTTGTAGCTAGATCATGACTGACTTAACAGCTAATGTCCTCATATAAGTGAATACATACCATAATTGACTTTCTGGGTCTGGGTTGCTTCACTCTGGGTGATTTCTTTTCTTTCTTCTTTTATATATTTACTTGAGAATTTCATGATTTCATTATTTAAAGGGCTGAGTACTATTCCATGGTGTAAATGTACTGCATTTCCTTTATCCATCTGTTGAAGGTCATCTAGGTTGTTCCTAGTTTCCAGCAAATATGAACATGGTTGAGCAAGTATCTTCTGTGGTAGGATAGAACATCCTTTGGGTATATGCCCAAGAATGGTAGAGCTGGATCTTGAGATATATTTAGTTCCACATTTCTGAGGAACTTCCACACTGGTTTTCATCGTGGCTGCACAAGTTTGCAGTTCCACCAGCAGTGGATGGAAGTTCCCTTCACTCCACCTCATTGCCAGCACAAGTTGTTATTAGTTGTATTGATCTTGGCCATTCTGATGGGTGTAAGATGAGATCTCAAAGTAGATTTGATTTGTGGTTAAGGATGATGAATATCACTTTAAGTGATTCTCAGATGTTTGTGTTTCATTGTTTGAGAATTTCCTGTTTAGATCTGTATCCCACCTTTAAATTGGGCTATTTTTTTCTTGCTATCTAGTTTTTTTTTTTGAGTTCTTTATATATTTTGGATATTAGCTCTCTATTGGATGTGTAGTTGGCAAAAGTATTTTTCCATTCTGTAGGCTGTCACTTTCTCAAAATGATGGTGTCCTTTGCTGTGCAGAAGTTTTCAATCTTACAAGGTCCCATTTATATTGTTGATTTTAGTGCCCATGTTATTGGTGTTCTGTTCAGAAAGCCTTTTTTCCTGTGCCAATGAGCCCACAGCCTATTCCCCATCTTTTTTTCTATCAGGTTCAGTGTGTCTGGGTTTAGGTTGAAGCCATTGATCTAGTTGGAGTTGAGTTTTGTACAAGGTGGAAAGTATGGATCTATTTGGATTTTCTACACATAGCTTTGCAGTTTCACCAGTGCCAATAGTTGAAGATGCTGATTTTCTTCAGTGTTATAAAAAAAATCATGTCTGGATCTTCTGCTCAATTCCATTGATTGATGTGTCTGCTTTTGTGACAATATAATATTGTTTTTATTATTCGACCTCTGTAATACAATTTGAGGTTGGGGATGGTGATACCTTCATATAATTCTTTTGTTATTCACAATATTTTAAGCTCTACTGTCTTTTTGTGTTTCTATATGAAGCAGAAAATTGTCCTTTCCAGATCTAAGAAGAACTGTGTTGGAATTTAGATATGGAGGATTGCACTGAATCTGCTCATTGCTTTTGGTAGGACAGCCATTTTTACTACACAAATCCTACTGATCCATGAGCACAGGAGATATTCTCTTCTTCAGCTCTCTTCTTCAATCTCTTTCTTCAGCGTCTTAAAAGCCTTTATCACATCTTTGACTTGCTTGGTTAGAGTTACCCCAAGATGTTTTATATTATTTGAGGTTTTCATGAAAGGTACTGTTTTCTTGATTTCTTTCTCAGTGTTTGTTGTTTATATATGAAGGGTATTGATTTTTGAGAGTTAATTTTGCTTCCACCTGCTTTTATGAAGTGTTCATTAGCTGCAGGAATTTTCCAGTAGAATTTTTAGGGTCTTAGAATTTTATGTACACTAGCATATCATCTGCAAATAAGGATACTTTAAATTCATTCCTTCCAATTTGTATCACCTGATTTCCTTCAGTTGCCTTTTCATTGTAGGTAAGACTTCAAATATGATATTGAATATCCATGGAAGAGTGGACAATATCGTCTTGTTCCTTATTTTAGTGGAATGGCATTGAGTTTCTCTTCATTTAAGTTGATGTTGGCTATGGCTTTGTTGTACATTTATCTTTGTTATATTAGGTATGTTCCTGTATTCTTAATCTCTCCAAGACTTTAGGGGGTGTTGGATTTTTTTCAAAGGTCCTTTCTGCAATCTAATAAGATCATGCTTTTTTTTTTGTTGTTCTTTAGTCTCTTTATATGATGGATGGCATTTATTGATTTTTTTGTATGTTGTATCATCTCTGTATCTCTGGGATGAAGCCCACTTGATCATGGTGCAAGGTTCATTTTGATGTCTTCTTGTATTTGGCTTGTAATTATTTTGTCGAGATATTTTGCATCTACATTCATAGTAATTCCTTTTCTTTGTTGGATCTTTATGTGGCTTGGGTATCAGGATAACTGAGGTGACTTAATAAAAGGAATTTAAAAATATTTCTTCTATTTCTATTGTGTGGAATAGTTTTAGAAATTTTGGCATTTACTCTCTGTCTTAGTTAGGGTTTTACTGCTGTGAACAGACACCATGACTAAGGCAAGTCTTAATAAAACAACATTTAATTGGGTCTGGCTTACAGATTCAGAGCTTCAGTCCATTATCATCAAGGTGGGAGCATGGCAGTATCCAGGCAGGCATGGCACAGGTAGAGCTGAGAGTTCTATGTCTTCATCCAAAGGCTGCTAGTGGAAGACTGACTTCCAAGCAACTAGGGTGAGGATCTTATGCCCACACCCACAGTGACACACCCATTCCAACCAGGTCACACCTATCCCAATAAGGCCACACCTCCAGATGGTGCCACTCCCTGGTCCAAGGATATACAAACCATCACACTCTCTTTTGGAAGTCTGGTAGAATTCTGTACTAAAACCATCTGGCCCTGGGACTTTTTTGGTTAGGATACTTTTAATTACAGATTCTGTTTCACTAGGGGTTTTTGGTTAGGAGACTTTTAATTATAGATTCTATTTCACCATGGGTTATAAAGTCATAGGTCTGTTTAAATTGCTTATTTGTTCTTGATTAAACTTTGATAATATATATATATATATATATATATATATATATATCCATTTCTTTTAGGTTTTCCAATTTGATGGAGTATAGATTTTAAAGTATGTCCTTATGATTCTCTCGATTTTCTTGGTGTGTGTCACTATGTCTCCCTTTTCATCTCTAATTTTGTAAATTTGGATTTTTTTCTCTCTGCCTTTAGTTAATTTGGATAAGGATTTGTCAATTTTATTGATTTCCTCAAAAAACAAACAAAACCCCCAACTGTCTCATTGATTCTTCATGTTGTTTTGTAGCTGTTGTTGTTTCATTGATCTCATTCCCGAGTTTGATTATTTCTGGCCATTTGCTTCTTTGGGGTGTAGTTTTTTTGTCTTGTTCTATAGCTTTCAGGTTATCTCCCCAGTGTTTTCCCATGTAGGCACTTAGTGCTCTGAACTCTGAGCTCACCTCTTAGGTCAACCTTCACGGTGTACCAGAAGGTTGCCTATGTTGTGCATTCATTTTCATTCAGTTCTAAAAAGTCTTTAATTTCCTGACCTATTTTTCATTCAGTAGTGAGTTGTTCAGTTTTCAGGAGTTTCTAAACTTCCTGTTGTTTCTGTTTTTGATATTTAGCATTAATTCTTGGGTTCACATTATTTCAATTTTCTTGAGAATTGCTTTGTGAGTATGTGGTCAATTTTGGAGAAAGTTCCATGAGGAGGTTAGAAGAAGATACCTTCTTTTGTGTTTGAGTGAAGTGATTTGTAAATATCTTTTAGGTTCATTTGGTCTATAACATCAGTTAGTTCCAATATTTCTCTGTTTAGTTTTTGTCTTGATGACCTGTCTACTGGGAAGAATTGGGTACTGAAGACTCCCACAATCATTGTTTGAGGGTCAATATGTGATTAAAGCTGTAGTGGTGTTTGGATATGAACTTGGGTGCATTTGTGTTTGTGCATAGAGTTTAAGAATTGCAATGCCCTCTTGGTAGCTGTTAACCATTGATGAGTATATAGTGTTCTTCCTGAACTGTTCTGTTTAGTTTTGGTCTGAAGTATATTTAATCAGATATTAAAATAGCCACACTCACTTGCTTCTTGAGTTTTTCTATTCTTTAGCTGGGGGTGATGTCTATCTTTGATGTTAAGGTGTGTTTCTTGAATGATCCAGATTTCATGTCTATTCTGTCAGTCTGTAACTTTTTATTGGGAAATTGAGACCATTGATGTTGAGAGAGATCAATGAGCAGTGTTTATTGATTCCTGTTATTTTGTTATGTTGTTGTGCTGTGTATGTGTGTGTTGTGGTAAATCTCCAACCCAAATGTGCCCTGGCAATGAAAACACAACTCAGTTAATATGAATACATGCTGTGTGCCTAGATTGGGCAGTACACTATCATCTTCCACATCTATGAGACCCCTTAGAACTTGTGGTTTCTCCAAGTTATGTGCTTCTGCTCCACTTTTCTTCTTCTTCCTCCTTCTCTGCGTCCTCTCCCTCTTCCATTTTCTCCTTCTACTCTCTGCACCTTCTGCTCCACTCCTTTATTTTACAAATTAAGGTGGGAAACAGGTTTACAGGAAATCACCTGAGTCCTGACTCATTCCTTGTTCGTAGCCCCTCACAGGACAGAATTAACATCAAATATAATTAGCCCCAGGGCTATCTACAGTGTGTGTGTGTGTGTGTGTGTTTCCCCATGTTTGATATCCTGATCTGGCATTATTTATGCCTTGTGATTTATTGGGTGTGGTTAACCTGTTTAGGTTGGTGTTTTCCTTCTAGAGCCTTCTGTAGGGCTAGATATTTAGATTAGATAATAGCTTAAATTTGGTTTTATCATGAAATGAATGTCTTTTTTTTCTCTCTGTCCATCACGATTGAGAGTTTATCTGGGTGTAGTAGTCTGGGCTGGCACCTGTGGTCTCTTAGAGTCTATAGAACATCTGTCCAGGCTCTTCTAGTTTTTACCATCTCCACTGAGAAGTCAGGGGTTATTGTAATATGTCTGCCTTTGTTTGCTACTTGGTTTTTATTCCTTGAAGCTTTTACTATTCTTTCTTTGTTCTGTACATTTTGTGTTATTATTATTATGCACCATAGGAAATTTCTTTCTGGTCCAGTCTATTTAGTGTTCTTGCTTCTTGTACCTTAATGGGTCTATTCTTCTTTAGGGAAATTTTATTCCTATGATTCTGTTGAAAATACTTTTTGGTGCTTTGATCTGAGTTTCTTCTCCTTCCTCTATTCCTATTTTTCTCAGATTTTATCTTTTCTTGGTGTTCCATATTTCCTGGATGTTGTGTGCCATAATTCTTTTAGATTTAACATTTCCTTTGACTGAAATATCCATTTCTTCTATAGTGTCTTCAACGCCTGAGATTCTCTCTTCCATCTCTTGAATTCTGTTGGTGAGGGTTGCCTCTTTATTGTCAACTTGCCACAACCTCAAACCACCTGGACAAAGGATCTCACTGAGGAGATCAAATTGGTTAAAGTAATGTCTCTAAGAAATGTTCTCAACTGAGTTAATTGAGATGGGAAAACCAAGCATGAAAACTGGGTGGCACCAGTCCTTGGTTGGGGGTCCTGGATTGCGTGAGAATTAGGAAAGCTGGAGGTAGGGTTGCTGCTGTCATTTCTCTGCTCCTGACCATGGATGTGATGTGACCCTGCCCCCTATTTAAAATGCTTGCCTTGACTTCTCTGTTACAATGGACTTCAACTCAGAATTTGTGAGCTAAAACAAACCTTTTCTTCCCTTAGTTATTTTTTTGTCAGGGTATTTTATCACACCCACAGAAATGAAACCAGGATAAGGGCAGAGGGAGGAGTGGGACTCTTTCTGCTTCTACCTTTGGGGTGTTCAGGCACTGGGTTCAAAGTACCTTGTTTTCTTTATTGAGGGGATTGGGGATGGGGAGTCTTCTCCAAGACTTTTTACTGTTACAGCTCTCTTTATTTAGGGATAACAAGGGATATAGAAACCTTCGGGAGTACGTAGGGTTTGATGAGATAAGCGTACATCATTGGCTGAGGTACTGGGAATGCTTTATTTCCATGGAGACAAATTCCAAGTCGTTTCTGGACATGTCCTTACAGGGAGAGATAAAGTTAAACCTGTAGTTTGGCCATTAGGCCATGTAACTACCTCAGTGGGTAGACTGTAGGGTTATGTGCTCAGAGCATGCTGGCCCAGAACAGGGAGGGAGCCATCTTTACTTCTGTTGGTGTCAAGATGAGATTTTTGGCTTTTGGACACAGCTTGACCTCATTGTTGTTCCAAGCATGTCTGCACCCACCTCTCCCACCTCTGAACTTGCTCCACAGTGAAGGTCAAGGCAAAGAGTGATGCCGTTCAGGGTCTAGTCTAATTGACCCATAGAACAAGGTCCACCCTAGATCTGTGCCATGGTACAAAGGGAAGAGATGGAGAGAAGGTCCATTGAGGAGAGGGCACACTTGGTTATTTGTTCACTGTGCTTTGCTGTGAGGATACATTGGGGTCCAAAACTGTAAACCTCTGGTCATTTAAGTGAATGCACAAATAATTAAGACAGTCTTAGTTTGTGCTGAGTGATACGGAGGCAAGAGGAAGAAGTGATGGAGGGAAGCAGAGGCCTGAACAAGAGGCTGAGAGCCACCATGACTTGCTCAGTCCAGCAGAGGGACAGGAGGTTGTGATGCCAGTGGAAGTGACTGAGCAGGATGGACATGTTCTGCATCACAGGCTGGACATTTAAAAAAAAATGACAGTAGAGTATTCCCAGAGTTTAATGTCAGGATGTCTATCTGTGTTTGTAAGCTTTCTATGACTTTAACGAATACCTGAGATGATCAGCTTATGAACACAGATGGTTAATTTGCTGTATAGCTTTGGAGGATTCAGTCTAGGATCAGTGAGCACCTTGGCTTGGAGTCCATTCTTCTGTGGAAGGAAATCACAGCAAATCTCTTTCCCTCATAACTAGAACAAGGAAAAGAGGTAGAAGGGAAGTCTAGATTCCCATGAGTCCTGTCAAGGGACCTTCAGTAACCTTAAACTTGCCGGTGGGTCCCACCTCTTGGAGTTTCAACCACTTTTTAATAACACGATTGGGTGATGTGTGAGGGAGATGTGAAGTTAATATTTACCCGACACTGGAGTAGCCTTCAGCTTAAATAATCCCTCATATCTTGATTAGTTGATTAGGCATTATTTAGGAAGGCCCTGCCCACAGAGTCCCTGTTCTATCTGGCTGCAAGTGTGAGGCAGACCAATGCGCAGAGAAATAGGAATGTCAAGGCAGTGAGTGGTAACATGACAACATGAGGCACAGTCTAAACAAGACCCTGGGAAAGTTACATGTTTTAGTGAGCTCCATCTTCTCCTTTGTAGGAGGCTTTGAGGGCTCAGCAAAGCTGCCTCATTGGTGAGAAGAAGGGATTGTTTAGCTGCAGTCTGGTGCATGGAGCATTTGAATGGCAGCTTACTGTAAGATGCAGTTATACCGGAGGATCCAGCAATACCTCTCCTGGGCATATATCCAGAAGATGTCCCAACTGGTAAAAAGGACACATGCTCCACTATGTTCATAGCAGCCCTATTTATAATAGCCAGAAGCTGGAAAGAACCCAGATGTCCCTCAACAGAGGAATGGATACAGAAATTATGGTACATTTACACAATGGAGTACTACTCAGCTATTAAAAAGAATGAATTTATGAAATTCCTAGCCAAATGGATGGACCTGGAGGGCATCATCTTGAGTGAAGTAACACAATCACAAAAGAACTCACACAATATGTATTCATTGATAAGTGGATATTAGCCCAAAACTTAGGATACCCAAGATATAAGATACAATTTGATAAACGCATGAAACTCAAGAAGAATGAAGACCAAAGTGTGGACACTGTGCACCTTCTTAGAATTGGGAACAAAACACCCAGGGAAGGAGTTACAGAGACAAAGTTCGTAGCTGTGATGAAAGGATGGACCATTTAGAGACTGCTGTATCCAGGGATCCGTCCCATAATCAGCTTCTAAACGCTGACACCATTGCATACACTAGCAAGATTTTGCTGAAAGGACCCAAATATAGCTGTCTCTTGTGAGACGATGCCGGGGCCTAAGCAAACACAGGAGTGGATGTTCACAGTCAGCTATTGGATGTATCACAGGGCTCCCAATGGAGAAGCTAGAGAAAGTACCCAAGGAGCTAAAGGGATCTGCAACCCTATTGTTGGAACAACATGATGTACTAACCAGAACCCTGGAGCTCTTGTCTCTAGCTGCATATGTATCGAAAGATGGCCTAGTCGGCCATCAATGGAAAGAGAGGCCCATTGGACTTGCAAACTTTATATGCCCCAATATAGGGGAATGCCAGGGCCAAAAGAATGGGAATGGGTGGGTAGGGAAGTGGGGGGCGCTATGGGGGACTTTTGGGATAGTATTGGAAATGTAATTGAGGAAAATATGTAATAAAAATATTAAAAAAAAAAGATGCAGTTACTTTGGGTAAGAATTTTGGGGCCAGGGTCACAGTAAGTACACACCAGGAATGAACCACTAAACACATGAGCCTCTGGAGAACCCTCATTCAAATCATAGCAAGAAAGGGTCAAAGTAATTATCAACTTCTCCACAGGAGATAACCTGTATGTACGAATGCATAGCTTGGCTATGTCTGGGGTGGAATGGTTAGATAAGATCTATGTCACCCAGCACCAGGGTAAGCAAGAGTTCACTAGTGAGGGGGTAGGGAGTGATTGTGGGAGAAAGTAGACATGACCTCTGAAGGAGGCAACTAGCCCTCATGGGTTAGTGTGAGTACTGGAAGAAGTGTGTATTGGGGATTAGCTAGGGTTGTTGGGATTGATCACAAATCAGTAAAAAGTCACAGCATAGTGATCAGGGAGGCTTGAACCAACAGTTCCTTTTTTTTTTCCCAAAGATTTATTTATTATTATATATAAGTACACTGTAGCTGTCTTCAGATGCACCAGAAGAGGGTGTCAGATCTCATTACGGGTGGTTGTGAGCCACCATGTGGCTGCTGGGATTTGAACTCAGGACCTTCGGAAGAGCAGTCAGTGCTCTTACCCGCTGAGCCATCTCACCAGCCCAAACCAACAGTTTCTAAGCCAGAAATATGGTGATCTAGCAAATTGGATGTCAGTCAAGACAGAGATGTGGCCCATATGACTGAAGGCACCACCTAGTTGCTCTGACCCCTTTCCCTGTAGTTCTATGGTCTATGCCTGTGCATTACTGATGGGGTTCATTGCTCATACTCCTAGCTTGGTGTTGGTCTATGAGGGAACCCTTAGAGGTTACTTCTTCTGTTGAGTCTACAACGCTTTCCATTCCCAGCTGCCCTGTATTCTAGAGGCAGAA